>NC_064614.1:438798593-439104034 GCF_023898315.1 Schistocerca nitens
TATTTATTTCTTAGAGGTTAGATGACATAGCTACCTTTAGAACTAATAAGACAATTTGAAGACATCTCCCTGCCCTTTACCCCCATCACACTGAATTACAAAATGAACTTTCCGCTGATTGGAGCTCCTTCAGCCTCCTTACATGATGTTTCTTCAGGCCCTGTATTGATTCATAATCAGATGATCCAACCTCTGAGTGTTAATCAAAAGATTTATCTATTCAGGATCTTCAACCATATTTTAAGGTTTTCGCTTTCCACTGGTAAGGCATTGTCATTGTTGCAGTGCTTAAACCAGGCAAAACCCTGTGTGTCTTGGCTGATACTGACCAGTTAGCCCTGCAAACATGCCCTGCAAACTGCTTTAAAGGACGGTAGCCCAATGATTATGCTACTTTCTCGAATCACGGGACCATCTGTTTAGGTTGGAAATAGCCATCCCCCAGACTTGTTCTAAGCACAGTCTCAGTGCAGTCCTCTTTTATCTACATAAAGTATATAACACATGCCATCACAGTTTGCTTATCCTCCATGACTTGGGGTTTTCAGGCTTGCTAACAGTTTTTTCATCACTTTTTATTCTGACAGTTGCTTTGTGCTAGAGGTGGCATATTACTCAACTCCCCATGGGTCCAAGAGAGTGGTCTCCCAAATGGCTTCATTGCCATCAGTGGTGTAGTGACGTCGATCAGATCAGTCACCCTCTCACTGTATGTCAATGACTGTTGCATTTGTTATAGCTCCCGACCTATAGCCTTGGCTGAACACAAGCTCCAAGGCACCAACTGAGGGTCCTCCATATAAACCCTCTTCCATAACTTCCCATTCTATCCTGTGAAAATATGAGTAATTCATTTCTGATGTCATACCGTGGTCCATTCAGTCCCGAATCTCTGCTTGGGTTTGGGCATGCATCACTTGAATGTTATTCCTCAGTCCTGATTTGTTGGACTCCTCTTTGACAACAAGCTGATGTGGCTGCCTTTTATGTGTCAGCTGAAGATTAGCAGCTTGCAAAAGGTTGAACACTCTCTACTTCCTTGCCCACCCCTGTTAGGGTGTGGATTGTGCTACTCAGGTCCGTATTGATTGTAACCTAGTCTTGTTCCCAATGAACTAGGGCTACTGGATTTATTGTATAGTGGCACTTTCACCTTTGTTTATAGGGCCTAGTGCATCATAATGGAGTTTGACTGGCTAGTGGCCCATGCTGGACTAGCCACATAGACAGCCCCTTGCTGAAACAGGGGTCTTACCTCTTCAGTTTGAAGGTATTGACTCATCCTCACTTATGCAGTCAATCTCCTACTTATCCAAGTTATCAGATTCTTTTTTAAAGACATCATATTCGTCATTGGCTGTAGAAACTGTTTATTTTCACTATTTATGTTCGGCCTTAAGGCCCTTATGTGATATACTGCAACAGACTCTGCTCCAGCACAAGTCAAACTTCTGAAGTCCTCTGACATGTACACACATCATTGTCATATCTGAGCAGTTTAACAATGTTAACATGTTTAACACAAATACCAATAAATCACTGTCCTTGTAGGCTGTTAACATGTGAACTGAGGCAGTTGATGCAAATATACGAAGGTGAGTCAAATGAGAACCTTAAATATTTTTAAAATATTATTTATTGTGTGGAAGTGGTACAAAGCTGTATCACTTTTCAACATAATCTCACCCATGCTCAATGCAAGTCCTCCAGCACTTACAAAGTGCATAAATTCCTTTAGAAAAAAATTCTTTTGGTAGTCCGCGCAACCACTCATGCACTGCGTGGCATATGTCTTCATCAGAACGGAACTTCTTTCCCCCCATTGCGTCCAGACATGAGGAAATCACTTGGGGCAAGGTCTGGTGAGTATGGTGGATGAGGAAGACACTCAAAATGCAGGTCTGTGATTGTTGCAACTGTTGTACGGGCAGTGTGGGGCCTTGCATTGTCATGTTGCAAAAGGACACCTGCTGAAAGCAATCCACATCGCTTTGATTTGATTGCAGGCCGCAGATGATTTTCTAGGAGATCTGTGTATGATGCACTGGTGACAGTGGTCCCTCTAGGCGTGTAATGCTCCAAAATGACGCCTTTTTCGTCCCAAAAGTGTGTCAGCATAACCTTCCCTGCTGATGGTTCTGTTCAAAACTTCTTTGGTTTTGGTGATGAGGAATGGCGCCATTCCTTGCTCGCTCTCTTCATTCCCAGTTGTTGTTTTGTCCCCAGTAACAATTCTTGCAAGGAAGCCATCACCTTCTCGTTCAGATTGCCGAAGAAGTTCTTCACAAGAATCAACATGTCATTCTCTCACTTCAGGAGTCAGCTGCCATGGCACCCATCTTGCAGACACTTTGTGAAACTGGAGCACATCATGCACAATGTGGTGTGCTGACTCATGACTAACCTGTAAACATGCTGCAATGTCATTCAGTGTCACTCGGCGGTTTTCCTTCACTATGGCTTCAACTGCTGCAACGTTCTGTGGAGTCACAGCTCGTTGTGCCTGACCTGGACGAGGAGCATCTTCCACTGAAGTCACACCATTTGTGAACTTCCTACTCCATTCGTAGACTTGTTGCTGTGACAAACCTGCATCACCATACTGAACCTTCATTCATCGATGAATTTCAAGGGTTTCACACCTTCACTACGTAAAAACCAAATAACAGAACGCTGTTCTTCCCTTGTGCAAGTCGCAAGTGGGGTGGCCATCTTTATACTGATACTGCGACGGTATGTGTGCATCTCCACTATGATGCCACCTACAGGCCATTCTGCATGCTGTTTATAGCACGCTAACCAACTTACAGGATAACTGCGCAAAATTTCGTTTTGTTATCACAAATTTAAGATTTTCATTTGACTCGCCCTCGTACAACCAAGCAAGGTGGCACAGTAGTTAGCACAGTGGATTCGCATTTGGGAAGATTTAGGTTTTCATGAGTTCCCTAAATTGCTTCAAGCAAATGCCGGGATGGTTCCTATAAAAGAGCATGGTCGATTTTCTTCCCCATCCTATCCGAATCCTATGGGACCGATGACTGTGCTGTTTGGTCCCCATACCAAATCAGCCAACCATCAGTTGCAATGTGCCTCAACACCCACTGCCTGGACCTTTGCCTAACCCCTCAGAATGTGTTTACATAGATTTTCTTTCATTTCTGTGTACATTGTTTGCACCACCAATTAACACATACTTGCTGTCAGGTGTTAATGATCTATCAGTCATTCAGAATTTCCTTCAGAGGAGCATCAGATGTGATTATACCAATTGTTTTGGTGATATTTGATATAATTGCTGTCACCTTTCATCTGTGGCTATTTGATAATGTAGTCGTTTAGCACTTAATTTTTGTGTTTTTGTATCCTTTCTCTGGGCTTGTTCTTGTTTTGACACCCTTTTCAAGTTATTGTAGTTTGTGACTTGGTTAACAAGGTTTTAGAGGCAAGTGAGTCACTTGTAATTTCATTTAAATCAATAACTTAATGTCCTTTACTCACAGGAAACTTCAACTTTGGACCACTTCATTTTAATTGAGATGTGAAATCATAACTATACTTGCATGTACTGCGAGGTATTGGCTGTGGTACATCAGTGTATTTATAGTCTTTTATAATTTGTCTCTACTTTTAAGGGAAAATTGTTATTACTGTGTTAGCTATTGATTCTTGCCATTGCCCACAGATTCAGTATTATGCTTGCTTGTTGCCAATTGCCTGCTTTCTATTAGGATGAGAGTGTAATACTCATTGAAAATAACAAGATATAATTATGTAGCACAACAAATCAATAATTCTAGCCATTGCCCTCAGGGGCTCAGCATTCATTTGGTGACCCCAGGGTTCCTGAGCTAGGGACTGGTAAGCGCTACCAGTCCTCTGTCACCGTAAGCTTTGGGCATGCTTCAGTGACCAGTGTGTGGTGCGGAGGTGGAACGTTGTGTGTCTCAGAGAATGGGTTTCTTGGTTTGACCACCTGGATTGTGGGGATGTAATAAACCTCCATAAAAAAGCCTCAACCTCAAAGTGTGCTGTGTGCTGATGAGATGCATGGCTGTTGAGGTGGAACAGTTGTTAGTTGGCAAACTCTGGGAAACCTGCTGCACCTCAGTTGTACAAGGCTAACTGAGGCAAGCAGGGCTCTGTCTGAGTGGATCCATATTTCTCTAGCTGATCGTAGGACCAAGATGGAACCCTTGCAATCTTCTATTCTCCTCCCAGTTGGGTGTACCTGGGAGTATCCATACACAGTCCTCCAAATGAATGAAGGACGCTAGCCCTCCCGATAACTGGAGCCAGTTGAATTATAGTAACAGGGCTCAAGAAGTCATAAATAAAAACATGTTTTTGGTGATTAAGTCAAAGGAGGTTGACGTTTGAAAAAGTGTCCCCCTTCTATGTCTATAAAGGCATGGCTGGATTACTGGAAGCCTGAAGTCTATAAAGTGGCGGAGGAATGGTTCCCTACTGATTGAGACTAACGGGGCAAAGCAGGTGGAACTATTTAGGAAGTCTGAAAAATCTTGTGAATATGATGTAATTGTTGAACTGCATAACACCCTTAACTCTAGCAAGGGTGTGTTCATATGCCATGACATTATGGACATCGGCATAGCCGAACTTAAACAGGAATGGACATTACAGGGGATAGTAAACATAGAGCAAAGGATGTGTAGGAATAAAGGAGAAATTGAGAAGACCACCACTTTCATTGTGACCTTCAATTCTCCAACGCTGCCTGACCACATCGTGGCAGGATTAGTCTGACTTTGGGTTAGGCCTTATGTACCTAACCCGCTGTGGTGCCACAAATTGTAGTGTTCCCATAATTATCTTCTTTTCATTAGCTATTGAAACAACCTCACTTTGTAATGTAATTTTAATTTCTACCCAAAAGCACATTCAACACAGCGGGAAAAATACACGTCTTTCGTATGAAGACAAGAGAGAGATAGAGAGAGTCAATTAGTTCTTAAAAACAAAAACAAAAACCTACGCAAAAGTAAAAAAAAAAGAACAAAATTATTTATAAAATCGGTCGCTGTCGCAGCGCTCTTCTGCGTGCGCGATCGTAAATTATAACTTTGTACTGGCGGAGGCGCGGAAGTCAAAGTACCACTACAATGCCTCCTCTACTGACACGCTCCGCAAGCGAGCGTGGCAGTATAGAAAAATTTACACACACACACACACACACATATATATATATATATATATGAGAAATTTACATGTTACAAAAAATATTTCTGAGCACAGTGCTCTTTGCATATCAGTCTTTGTATACAGTCTTTTTGGTGTGTATCTTCTTTAGGAGTCGTAACATTAATGTCTTTGAATTGCAGCGTATTATCGTTGCTTAGCACAGCGTTTGAATTCAGTTCACATGATTCGTGTTTACAATGGAATTAATTCGAACAATAAATGTTTCTATTATATTGCTCCAATGTCTTTAAACGTAGTATCGGATTCTGTGTGTGTGTGTGTGTGTGTGTGTGTGTGTGTGTGTGTGTGTGTGTGTGTGTGTGTGTGTGTACTGCCTGGATCTCTTGCGTGTGACTTGAAGAAAATCCAAAGTTAGTTCAATGTGTCAACACGAAATTGTAATCTCCAGCAGTCGAATTTTGGTGGCGTCTACCGGGGTATAAATGGTCAATGAGGGCACAGGAAACACTTCACTGCCTACGACAGGTGATGAGCTTGTCTTTTACACCAACCTGAAAACCTGCCGGCTTCCACAACACCATACACTTCAAAGCATATTGACACTACGTAAATATTGCTTGACCAGTGTTCTATCACGTTGGTTTCTTCTTTGCATTTTCAGTTCCATTTATATGAATCATGTGCTACATGCACAAGTCCTTTGCAGCTCATTAACATCTACTTAAAATACATTTCTTGATATAGTAAGTACATAAATATACAAATATTTACAATTAATCATTACATGAGATAGTTACATTGTTGTCATATAGCACATATACAGAATTAAATGAAAAAATATAGTAAATTTTTACATTACATTCAATATCATTGTGCTGACATGTGAATTACATTACATTCAGATTGAAATATACATTTTATTTGTTAGCTCAAGCTTCAAGACAGCCCTCTGTAGGAGGATAGGTTCATGGGATGGTTGCTAACTACTTCATAAATACTAGTAAAGTCATCCCCTACAGTGGACTACACAAAATAAAATATGATAAATAAAATACATGTTAAATTAATATAATGTAAAAGTTCCTATACCTAATACCGTTTCTAAGTGTGGTGTCCCCACTATTGCTGTTTCTAAGAGTGGTACCCCTCTATTACCGTTTCTAAGAGCGGTGCCCCTCTAAATATCTTAGGATCCTACAAGTATGTACATCAGTGTGATAAGTCAATCATGTTCCTATAAAGTTTGTGTAGTTCATCTCCTTCCTTTCATGAGTATCAAGCAATATAAATAAATGATTTAATTAATAAATAAATAAATCTTCTTAGATAATTGGTGCTGCGTTCCATGCTGTATATCCATTCTGTATTTACCTTGTGGTACCTGTAAAATTCTATTCATAAATAAATATTTGTGTATGTCTCTCCATACTGTCAGATAATCATGAATTATATAATGTCAAATATTTCATCAGCATGTATAAATTTTTCTAAGGGAGGGATGAGAGTATGAGCCGCAACAGAGGACTGACGTTTTGTTTTCTCCTTATTCTCCTTTCTATTTAATGGTGCATCAGTTCAGTTCAGTAGATGAGCTTTAATTATGTCATTAGATGACTGCTAAAAATAAATTTGGAGTAGGTATTAAAATTCATGGAGAAGAAGTAAAAACTTTGAGGTTCGCAGATGACATTGTAATTCTGTCAGAGACAGCAAAGGACTTGGAAGAGCAGTTGAACGGAATGGACAGTGTCTTGAAAGGAGGATATAAGATGAACATCAACAAAAGCAAAACGAGGATAATGGAATGTAGTCAAATTAAATCGGGTGATGCTGAGGGGATTAGATTAGGAAATGAGACACTTAAAGTAGTAAAGGAGTTTTGCTATTTAGGGTGTAAAATAACTGATGATGGTCAAAGTAGAGAGGATATAAAATGTAGACTTGCAATGGCAAGGAAAGCGTTTCTGAAGAAGAGAAATTTGTTAACATCGAGTATAGATTTAAGTGTCAGGAAGTCATATCTGAAAGTATTTGTATGGAGTGTAGCCATGTATGGAAGTGAAACATGGATGATAAACAGAAGAGACTAGAAGCTTTCGAAATGTGATGCTACAGAAGAATGCTGAAGATTAGATGGGTAGATCATGTAACTAATGAGGTGGTACTGAATAGAATTGAGGAGAAGAGAAATTTGTGTCACAGCTTGACTAGGAAGAGGAATTGTATGCTAGGACATGTTCTGAGGCATCAAGGATCAACAATTTAGTATTGGAGGGCAGTATGGAAGGTAAAAATCGTAGAGGGAGACCAAGAGATCAATACACTAAGCAAATTCAGAAGGATGTAGGTTGCAGTAGGTACTGGGAGATGAAGAAGCTTGCACAGGATAGAGTAGCATGGAGAGCTGCATCAAACCAGTCTCAGGACTGAGGATCACAACAACAACAACATGACTGCTAAATATGTTCTCTTAAATAATTCTTCCAATCTGAAGTGTTAAGCCTACATAACTCCAAAAATTTCATTACAAGTTCCTATTAGATTAGTGTTAAAGTGTTATAGATTTAAATCTTCTGGTATATTTCCAACAGTGGCTGCTGTAAATAATTCTTTCCACATAAATCTATACTTTCACCTTTAGTTATAAGAATATATAAGACACCACATAAGTTATCTCAGGCATACCAATCTTTCAATAAATAATATTCTTTCCACTACTTTCATTCTGTATTCCATGAGTGCATGTGATATAGCGTTCAAATCTAGTTTCTCTCCTCTCAACATATTCTCAATTACTCATAACATTCTCACCTATCCATTATTCATTCTTCACAAAATAACATATACTTATTCCTCAGCATTATATATATATTTTCCTCTTATTAATCACCACTTACTTTTTACTTCAACAACAACAACAACAATAATAATAATAATAATAATAATAATAATAATAATACCCTTTTCTCATCTTATATTCCATTTACCTCTCTCCGTATTACTATTTGTCCTCTTATTAAACTAAAATTATATTCACTCATCTCATTCAGTCACTCATATCACTCATATCAACATTACTATTATCACATGCCTCCTAAAGAAAATAATTCTGTTCAGTTCTCTGCCTCCTCTAATGTGTATATGCCTCCTCTAATGTGTATATGCCTCAATAGCAACTCCTCTTATAACCAGATATCTTATTAACTATTGGATGGTTCACATTGCTTTCTAGACTTACCTGCATTCATTAGATTGTAAGTATCTGTATAACTTAAATGTAGGCTCATCATAACTGTATATCATATTAATTATCTTCTCCATACTGTCAGATAAGTACCATTACAAAATGCAGAGTTTTGGTCACACAGTGCTGAGTTACAGGAGTGAAGTGATGTGTAGAAAATGAGGGAAGGCAGCCCATGAAGCTGTGATTGACCCTCCATTTCCAGCAGACTGTGTTAACTGCTCTGGCAGCCACAGAGTTCGAGCCGAGACAGCCCTGCTTTTCCAGAGGAACAAAAAATTCAGAAACTAAAAGTCACCAAGCGGATCCCCTATGCAGAAGCCAAAAAGGTTTATAAGACGACAAAACCTCCCATTTCACCACTTCTTCTGCTACCATTGTGCAGAAACCAGTTCCTAAGGTCAACGTTTTGATGCAGACGTCATCCAATGTCGAACCATCCACCATCAGCACGAGTAATTGCATGTGTACATGCTAAGACAAAGCAAGTAAGGATAAAGCAATCCAAGCAACCACCAAGGAAAAAGCAGCAGCAGTTCCGTAGTGAGTGTCAAGGAGGCATATGACAAGCGGAGTGCCTCTCAATGCCTCCTTGCCCCAACATAGCGCTTGGATAGAGGAGTGAACTGATTGAGGCAGGGTTCAACATTGGTCTTGGTTGAGTGTGATTGGTCGTGTTGGTGGTTGTAATGGATCTGGGAAATGTTATTTTTTTTTTACCTTATTTTTCGATACCGAAGTGTAAATGTTTTCTTATAGTTTTGTCAGAATTTATTATAATTTGTCTTATTACATGTTAATTTACCTCTGTTTTTGAGAGTGAAAGCATATTGTTTACTATTAGGAAATGTATCGAAGAACAGCAAAGAGACTGATTACAAATGGAAACTTGTGGATTGTGTAAAGTATCTTTGACGTTAGAGTCGTCTTTGACTATAGTCAGTCGGCAGCTAACTGTTGGTGTGTGATGATGGAAGAACATTGTGAAGGTCGAAGTCCTAAATAATTTTGAATTATGTTACTATTATTTTTGTATTGACTATAAAGAAGAAACTGTATTTAAAACACCAAAATGAGAGAAACACTTTGAACCACGTCATTTCTGCAGCCGACAACGATGCATTGTGGAATCATACTTAGACAACTGAAGCCAAGACTAATATCACTTTGCAAACGTCTAATGGAAAAGGTACTGTCACGAAATATGGCAAATTTAAGTTAATTAAAAAATAGTGACCATAATTTCAACTTGTGTCTTTCCGGGAAGCCGTATTTCAACTGGGGGCTCAGTGCCGGGATATTGTGTTCACGAGATCTTCAACAGTGCTACGAGGAAGAAAATTTTTGTGTGTTAATACCAGTTTCTTCAGAATGTGTGCTACAGTGTTTGTGTTCATCGGGAAGTAAAAGTTTTGGAGAAGAAATGTTTCGGCAAAAAATATAATTTTCGACAGAAGAAAATACTTCAAGAATTTTGGTCAACAATCACATGGATGGAAAACGTGGTTTTGCAACAGTAGAAGAGTGTTCCAGATAAGTCACGAAACCCTCGTATTTTGTTAAAACAATATTTTTATCTTGTTTTGTATTGTTGTGTATAAATGTTTGTTCTTCACAATGACTTACGAGATTTTCGAGAGTATTGTGCCTAAAGTAGAAAGTAGTAATTTAATAGACTTCGAACATCAGGACAGGTCAAATAAAATAGAAAAAACCGATCAATTTGATTTGAAAAGTTTTCTTGTAAATTTCACGCAAGAAATTAGACAATCAGTTGACGACAATAAGACTTACTGGGATGAAAAAATTGATAACATTTTGTTGCAAGTCCAAGCAGTCAATACCTAAGTGGGTGATCTTTCGAACAGAGTTGGCAGTGTTGAGGAAAAAATTGAATCTGTGGAAGCAAAAGTAAATGAAATTGATGCTAAATTGAGTGGTGAAATTAATACTGTAAAAAATGAGTTACTGGCAGATAGGGAAATAAATTTAATTGATTTTAATGAGATAAAAGGGGAAATTAAAAATTTGGATGAGAATACAAAAGTTTTAGTAAAAAATGTAGAACAAAAAATTGACAATCGCTTGGTTACTCTAGAAGAAAAAGTAGAATGCAATGATTTAGAAAACAAAAAATCTGTCAAAGAACTTAGCGAAAAAATTGAAAGTTTTGACATTGAATTTCAAAGCAAGAATTACAATGTCAACACATATAATCTTGTATCTAATATTCCAGTGAAGCACTTTTCGGCAGATGGACCCTTACATCCCGTTGATTTTATGCAGTATTGTAAGGATTGTTTTTTACCTCACTCACCAGATGAAATAAAAATTAAATTTGTGAAAAAATTCTTGGAAGGGGAAGCTTTGACTTGGGCAAACCAGATTGTAACTTTGGGGATGACCTTTTTAGAATTTGAATCAAAATTTCTGGAAAAATTTTGGGATGTTCTTAAACAAACTAGAATCAAAAGTGAATTTTTGAATGGGCGAAACTATAGAGAATCAGATGGGAACATGAAACAATTTTGCAAATGTGAACTTCAAAAACTTATTCATTTAACAAAACCTTTGGATGACTTTATCAAAATTGATACCTTAAAGAGAAGATTGCCATCAACAATGCAGTTGAGTTTAGTTCATTGTCCTGATAGTAATGTAGAGCAGTTTCTCAATTATATTGAAAAGTTGCATAGGGTAACATCAAGAACACACAATTGGTTTACTCAGAAAGGTAATGGTCAAAATTGGGGAAATGACAACTTTCAAAAAAGGGAACAAAACAATTTTCATGGCGTCAGTCAAAATTCAGGGAGATATAGCAATTTTGAAAGGAAGGACCATAATTTTTATCCAAAACAAGAACAACATTTTCGCATTAATAATCAACAAAATAGAGAACACTTTGGGGGTCAAAATGACAGAAATTTTGTTAGAGATCAGTACAATAGAAATTACCAACAATCAGGTAATGTTTGGCATAGGAATGGGAATAGAAATGTTGATCAGAGACATTGGCAGAACCATAATCAGCAATTCAAACAGGAACCGGAAATAAAAAACGAGTAGACGCCCCCTTGAAGGTCCGCAAGGTTGAGGCAGAAGGTGAGCATGATGAAGGGACCAATGGATGTGACTATTATAAACTCAAACATGACAGTTCCAAACCTAAGCTATCACATGAGGTCATTAGTTGTTACTTATTGAAGAAATTTCAAGAGGAAAATAATGATGATAAAGATAACATTTTCAATACACAAGAACATACAGTAGATAAAAGTAATTGCGATTCATTTAATTTAACAGAGTTTTACACTTGGGTAGAAAAGAACAACACTTTGTCAGATGATGTAATTTGTAGTAGTTCAGAGATGTGTGTGAATGAAAGAGAGAATGTATGCTGTGAGAATGAAAATGTTGGTGAAAGGGATCTGGTAACTTTAGAAAAGGGAAATAATATTTTGGGGGATAATTTGAATGTGTATGACCTGAATATGTGTAATGATAATGATGTTGTTGATAAAGTTGATAATGATGGTAATGGTATTGATGATGATGTTAAGGAAAGGTATTTCATTAGTTTAAATAGGGAGTTGGGTATACACATGGTTGAAAATGGATTAAATAGTGAGAATATTATAGAAATTCCCAGGGATGTTACCAGGATGAATAAAGCTCGCAAGCTGGGTGTATGTAAAAGTGTGAATTTATATGTTGCTGGTAAAGAATCTGACTACACAAATAACGATGACACATGTATAACTTCTTACCTAAGTGAAACTTTTACAGATACTAATGATACACACACATTTCTTATGAATCTATGGCTGAACAGTGAAACTATTTCTTTTGACAAGAACTTTAGAAAGATGCTTATTAATGTATGTGAAACTGTATGTCCTGAGTGGTGGAAAAAGATGAGATATTTTATTTTTGAAAAGCTGAAGGATAAATACTTCAATAGTATACAATGTGATTTGGATGAAAATTCTTGGCTATTTGAGATAATAGAGAGTACTAATGACAATTTTGTATCTTGTGCAAATTTTATAACTGTGACAAATAATACATATAATGATATACCATATAATTCTGATAAGTATAGGTTTGGGGAAATTGAAAGTGATTTATTACATGAGGAGACAGGTTCTGAGAAAAGTGATCAATTTTGCAGTCCTTATATAAAAGTTCAAATTGGGTCATGGATTGGTAAATGTTTAATTGATACAGGAAGTGAGATCTCGGGAATATCTGAAAGGTTAAGCAAGAAATTGAAAGTGGGGAAAGATTATGTTGAAATGCCAGTTGTTGGGGTAAAGATAAAAGGTGCTACTGGGAAGAGCAGTAAATTGGTAAAAAGCCAGGCTTTAGTGACATTTTTAATTGAAGGCAAGTTGTTCACACATGGATGTTTTGTAATTCAGGAATTTAATGAGGATTTTCTTTTGGGTATGAATTGGATTGTAAAAGTAAATACAGCATTTGATTGGGTTGGAAGAAAACTTTTGATAGAAACTAGTGAAAGGGAATACATTCAGACAAATTTTGTGAACACACTTGGTGATCAGAGTAATGGAAATTTTGACAGTATCAATTTACTAAAAGAAAATAGATTGGAGAATATTGAAACTCATAGATTTGATACTGATGAAGTTGAATTTGGGAATTTAGTAAATTTGAAAATTTCAGAAACACAAAATTTATCTGGAGAGCAAAAACAACAGTTAGAAAATCTGCTGTGGGAATACAGTGATGTTTTCAGTGACATACCTGGTAGGGTAAAGGGTTATCAGTGTGAGCTTCATGTAAAACCTCATGAACCATTTATCATAAAACCATACAGTATTGCAGTATCAAAAAGACCTGCTGTTGAGAAAGAGCTGAAAAAAATGGAAGGATGTAATATAATAGAAAGGAGTATCAGTGCATATAATAATCCTCTAGTTGTAGTTTCGAAAAAAGATGGTGGAGTAAGATTGGTTTTGGACTCTAGACACTTAAACAAAATTTTGTTCAGACAGACAGACCATCCTGAAAATATTGATGAGTTACTCTATAAATTTACAGATATAAAATATATGTCAAGTTTGGATCTAACTTCGGGTTTTCATCAGGTACCACTTTCGGTTAATTCTAGAAAATATACTGCTTTCTTGTACAATGGTAAGAGTTACCAATATTGTGTTGTACCATTTGGGTTAAATTCTTCTGTTTCCGAATTTATAAGAGCTTTGGATCATGTACTGGGGCAAGAACTTGCATCTAAACTGATAATTTATGTAGATGACATTTTGGTTACAGGGCAAAATTGGGAGGAACATTTTTCGATTTTGAAGTCAGTTTGTGAAAAACTTAGAAAAGGGGGGATGACATTGAAATTAGAGAAATATAAGTTTGCAGTTTCTGAATTAAAATTTTTGGGTCATGTTGTCACAGACAAGGGAATTTTGGCAGATCCAGAAAAAATTAAAGCAATTTCAGAAATTCCTATTCCTAAGACTAAAAAACAATTGAAGTCGTTCTTTGGGTTATGCGGTTATTACCGAAAACATATAAGTGATCAGAGTCTGAATGCACCATGTTTAAGTCAGTTACTTAAGAAAAGCACTGTTTGGGTTTGGGATAAAAGTTGTCAGGAAGAGTTTGATAAAATTAAGCAAGAGTTGAGGAAGCAACACTTATTACACAGACCTGATTTTAATTTACCATTTTGTTTGAACACTGATAGCAGTAATTATGGGCTTGGAGCAGAGTTATTTCAAGAAAGAGTAGAGAATGGAGTTAAGATACATTGTACCATAGCATTTGCAAGCAGAATGTTGCTCAAGCATGAGAAAAATTATACAGTCACAGAGAAGGAACTTTTGGCAATTCATTGGGCTTTTACAAAATTTAGAATTTACCTTATTGGACATAAAACCATAGTATTTTCGGATCATAAAGCTTTGAGTTACTTACAAGAGTGCAAATTATACCACAGTAGATTGACCAGATGGGCAATATTTCTGCAACAGTTTGACTTCGAAATCAAACACATTAAAGGTTCTGAGAATGTAGTAGCTGATTCACTTTCAAGGTTACTAATTGGGGGAGAAAAGGAGATTTTTGAACAAGAGGAGGAAAAGCAATTTAAAATTAGATACTTAAAAGGGGTGGAAAATGAGAAAACAATTAGAGCTATGTGTAACAAAATTAGAAAAAATCAAAATTTGGATCAGAGTTGGAAATTAATCAAAGAATGTTTAGGCAAGAAGGGGTATGAGAAACTTGATAAATTTTACAAATTACATAAGGGGATTTTATTTCGGAGAACAGATGTAGATTCTGATAACTGGAAACTGTGTTGGCCAGAGGCAGATGCTGATAAGCTGATCATTTACATACATGAAAGTTTTGGTCATTGTGGGATACAGAAGTGCATTCAAAAGATACAAGAAAATGTCTATTTTTACAATATTGGAAAGAAGGTAAGAAAAGAATTGGCAACCTGTGACAAATGTCAGAGAGTTAAAGTGAGCAATCAAAGATGTGGTGGAGAGATGCAAAACATTATTCCGGAAAAACCTTTAGATCTTATCGCAGTGGACTTATATGGAATGTTACCAAAGAGTAAAGGTGGTCACTGTTACATATTTGTTATGGTAGATGTATTTTCAAAATTAATTAAACTATATCCAGTGAAAAAAGCTACTAGTAATGAAATTATAATAAAAATTGAAAGAGATTATTTCGCACAGGTGGGTAAACCAAAAGCTATATTATCAGATAATGGTTCACAGTTTACTTCAAAAATTTGGAAACAGTTTATTGAAAGATCAAAATTGAAGCATATACTTATATCTGTTTATTCTCCGTCCACCAATCCTGCAGAAAGATATATGAGGGAAATTGGGAGACTTTGTAGAACCTACTGTAGCCATAAACATCCAACTTGGTTTGAGCGCAATCGAAATTTTGAAGATATTATGAATAGCCTACAACA
The DNA here is from genome assembly GCF_023898315.1 of Schistocerca nitens. Lineage (NCBI taxonomy): Eukaryota > Metazoa > Arthropoda > Insecta > Orthoptera > Acrididae > Schistocerca > Schistocerca nitens. Next base: position 438,813,983 of record NC_064614.1, read on the forward strand.
TAGTTCCACAGGATTTTCACTGTATGAGATTATGTTTAATATTAGACCTCCAAATCTTATATCAGAACTTATTGAATTTCCTATATGTACACCTTTAACTATGCAAGAGAGAGAAGATATTGTCAGGGAAACTATGAGGAAACAAGGGGAAAAGAGGAATAAAAGACATAACAATAGGGTAAGATTAACCACTTTTAAAATTGGGGATCTTGTTCTGGTCAAATCTCATGAAAAATCAAAAATGTTAACTTCAGAAATTAAAAAATTCTTTGATATCTATATTGGGCCTTTTGAAGTCATAGAAAATCCACACCCTAATGCTTATCGTTTGGTGTATCCTAAGTCAAAGAAATTATTTGGTCTCAGGAATGTTGTCTCTTTAAAACTGTATAAACAGAAATCATAATTTCAAAAAATTTAAATAATCTATTATCATCAAAAACAAAAGTCCTCCACTGGAATATGCTTGTTAGGTCAAACTACCTGTACAACCAAGTATGTATATTTGCATGTATAAATTAATAATTTGAAGTCACATGTTAATTGAAACTGATGAAAAAACACTGATGTAACAAAGAATGAGAGAAAGATTTATTTTTACTATTTTTACAAAAAAAAAGTCTCCATAGTGAGCATTTCTGAATTTTTCTAATTTTTGGAAGCTAAGTCTTCCCTGTGGGTGAAGGCATGCATGTGAGGACATGCATGCAAAGGTATAAGTTTCAAAACCAATTTTAGATAAAGCCTCATGATATATGAGCAGTTTATTGTTGTTTATACTGATGCTGTGGGGAGCAAAAGCACTCTTCATAAGAATGTGACTTGTAGTAATATTGTAGTAGAGAGGAAAGTGTACATAAATAATTGCAAAAAAAAAAATTTAGATAATACTGATGTATCTTTAGCTGTACTAAAAGAAGAAAATCATAAAAAAAATACAAACAAAAAAAAACATGAGTAAAAAAAAAGAAAATCATAAGCAAAAAAAAATAAACAAAAACAAAAAAAACCGTGACTAATAAAAAAAATAAAAAAATAAAAAAAAAATCAGAAGTTAAAAAAATATATGTATGAAAAAATTAAATTAAATCTTATTCTAGCAAAGGAGTTTTACCTTTCTATTATTTTTAATCTGTATGCTGTATGTTAGAATATTTCTCATGTATGTTTTATACCATATACATTTGTCATGTCAAATAATTTCTTTACTTGAATTTTTGTGTATGGGATTGATGGGGAAGTATCATTGCAACAACAGCCAGTAACAAGTCCACAGATTCAAAGAATCCAAATTTAGAAGAGGTTATCAGACTGCATCATTAGTGTACTAATTGTGTAATACAGATCCATTACTGAGAGTGGTCGGGATTTTGTTGTATATGTCCATAACAACAAAAGCCCTGGGGAGCAGTTGTAATGGATCTGGGAAATGTTATTTTTTTTTACCTTATTTTTCGATACCGAAGTGTAAATGTTTTCTTATAGTTTTGTCAGAATTTATTATAATTTGTCTTATTACATGTTAATTTACCTCTGTTTTTGAGAGTGAAAGCATATTGTTTACTATTAGGAAATGTATCGAAAAACAGCAAAGAGACTGATTACAAATGGAAACTTGTGGATTGTGTAAAGTATCTTTGACGTTAGAGTCGTCTTTGACTATAGTCAGTCGGCAGCTAACTGTTGGTGTGTGATGATGGAAGAACATTGTGAAGGTCGAAGTCCTAAATAATTTTGAATTATGTTACTATTATTTTTGTATTGACTATAAAGAAGAAACTGTATTTAAAACACCAAAATGAGAGAAACACTTTGAACCACGTCATTTCTGCAGCCGACAACGATGCATTGTGGAATCATACTTAGACAACTGAAGCCAAGACTAATATCACTTTGCAAACGTCTAATGGAAAAGGTACTGTCACGAAATATGGCAAATTTAAGTTAATTAAAAAATAGTGACCATAATTTCAACTTGTGTCTTTCCGGGAAGCCGTATTTCATGGTGAAAAAGTGTTTCCATTGTAGGGACAGGGAGAAGTCATCCTGGATGACTGAATTTGGGTGTGGGGCATAAGGTGAGGTCTTTGGAAAGGGCTGATACTTCTGTGGGGCTTTGGTGGATAGTGGTAGTTCAAGGCATGAGAAGAAGTGAACAGGCTGGAGAGTTTTTTCAGGTGGCAATGTGCATGTTACTTTAGTACCTGGAGGGAAAGGATTTAAATGCGTGTTATGGGATCCAGGAATTTGGTATTGCATAGCAGGAGAATTTTGCGGATGAAAAGAACGTATTGCAAGGAGGTTTGGGACTGAGTAATGTGGTTTTGGAGGACAGTGTTGGTGAGGGATTGGCAGAATTTGAACAAATGGAGGCCATTGTGGCAGGAAGGGTGGCAGCCAGAGATGGGTAATTTGACGCTAAAGCCATTTGCGGGGATTCCATGAGCTAAGCAACAGCACAGAAGCAGTATATGGGACTGGGTTCTGGCTAGGTATAAGGAAAATTTTCTGTATTGTCAAGACGGAAGGAACAAGGATACATGGTGGTGGATAAAAAAAAAAAACTATAAAAATACAGAAATAACGTAGAATTACGCCAAAAAAAATCGCAAAAATATACCCAAACATGTGGAAAAAGTCATGAGAAGGATGAAAGAGATTAAGTAAGGGGAAACAAGATGAAATCTGAGGGACTAGGCAAATGGTGAAATTCAGAAACCAAATGCAATTGGCATGAAGACGCAATGAGATCCAAGAAAAAATAAATTAAAGGATAGTGATGTGTGTTGCAGCTCTGTGGGTGGATAAATGTGAAGGAGGAGGACAGCAAATGTGACTAGATTAGGTGAAGTTAGTATGTGTGAACTGGAATAAAGAAGAGAAGGAGAGGTTGGATGGGTGGGGACAGTTTGGCAGGCTGAGATACAGGTTCATGTCACACAGCAAAGGTACGGGAAATAAAATGTGAAAATATGTGAGAGTGACGCAGGAAGAATGATCAGGCTGAAGGTATAGGATTAATAATATTGGTAGGAGTAATGTGAGACATGAGATGCTGCACCAACAATCGGCGTGGTCTTGTAGGTGGCTATTGTACACGGCCGGTTGATACAGTGTGGCTCGTAAACAGTGTGCAGTGCAGTTTTTAAGGCAGCAAGAGAAACGCAAGAAAGGAGAGAAAGAAGCATGGACACTGAGTATAGTAATGTGTTAGAAAATAGTAACAAAGGAAAACAGCACCGGTTTATGGGGTGGATGAAAAGTTGTCAGGCAAAATGAAACAATGGAAAATCAGGTTGGAATGTAACAGCCTCTCTCCAGAGTCCATCTCTCTCCTCACGCCTACCACTCCCAACACTCTTATCTTCTACATGCTTTCTAAAGTCCATAAACCCAACCACGCAGGATGCCCCACTGTGGCCAGTTACTATGCTCTCCACTTTCGTAGACAAACACCTTCAGCCTGTTACCCGCAACCTACCCTCCTATATAAAAGATACCATTTCCTCCATCGGCTTTCTACACTTTCTGTTCCCTTATGACTTGGTGCCCTGCTTGTCACTATTGATGCCACATCCCTTTATACTAACATCTCTAATGTCAATGGCCTTACTGCTGTTGTATACTACCTTTCCCAAATGCCCAACAGATTCCAAACCCACAACTTCCTCCCTAGTCACCATGACTAGCTATATCCTCACCCACAATTACTTCTCCTTTGAAGGTGTGATCTACCAGCAATTATGGGGTAGAGTTATGGGCACCTGTATGGCACCATCCTATGCCAACCTGTTCATGGGCCATTTACTGTAATCCTTCCCCAAACATCCAGAATTCTAAAACCCTCCCTGAGATCAGATTCATCGAAGACATCTTCATGATCGGCATCGAGGGTGAGGACGCCCTATCCACATTCCTCCAGAACCTCGAAACCTTCTCCTCCATTCGTTTCACCTGGTCCTACTCAACCCAGCAAACCATCGTCCTTGATGTTGAGCTCCACCTCAAAGATGGCTGCATCAGTATCACTGTCCATGTCAAACCTACCGAATACCAGCAATACCTCCAATTTGACAGCTGTCACTCATTCCATACCAAGAAATTCCTTCCTTGCATCCTAGCCACCTGCGGCCATTGCATCTGTAGTGATGAGGAGTCCCTATTGATAGGTACCGACTGTCCCACTGAGGCTTTTACAGACCATAATTATCCTCCCAACTGTGTAAAAAAACAGATCTTCCATGCCTTATCTTTCCAGTCACACACCACCTCCCAAGTCCCACCGTGTGGCCTCAGAGAAGCATTCCCCTGGTGACTTAGTACCACCGGGAACTGGACCAACTGAATTACTTTCTCTGCTAAGGTTTTGACTGCCACTTGTCGTGCCCTGAAATGAGAAATGTCTTACCCACTATCCTTCCCACCCTTCCTGTAGTGGTATTCTGGTACCCACCAAACCTACGCACTGTCCCCCTCCATCCCTACACAACCCATGCTCCCAACCCCCTTGCCTTATACCTCATATCCCTGTAATAGACCTCGATGCAACACCTGTCCCATACATCCTCCCAGCTACTGAAGCCAGGTCAAATACATCACGTATCCCATCAAAGACAGGGCTACCTGTGAAATAAGTAATGTGATCTACAAGTTAAGCTGCAACCACTGTGTCATACCCTACGTGGGCATGACAACCAAGACTCCCCTCTGGTCTTCTCCCCCAAACAACCCAACCCCCCCCCCCCACCCCCCTTTTGCTAACCTCCGGACAGCACCTAGCTGTCCTACCCTCTCCACCTCGGCCCTGTACGCTCCCACAAGCAGCACTTTACCGTCCCCCATCACACCCCTACCCTACCCTACCCTGCTATTCCTCCACCTGCCCCCCCCCCCCCCCCCCACATATTGCTGAGTTTGCCACCCAACATGACATTCTTCATTTCAATGACTGCTTCACAGCGTGTGCCATCTAGATTTTTCCCGCCAACACCATCTTTTCTGGATTGCACAGGTGAGAACTCTCTCTGCAATACATCCTATGCTCCCGTAACCCTCCTGGCCTCAACCTTTATTAGTCACCATCCTTACACAACTAGCCCTTTCCCTGTTTCCATTCCAGCAACGCAGCCTCAGTCTTTTCACTTCTCTCCTTTTCCACTACCCCTCTCCCCATCCATCTCACCCACTTCTCCCTCTGAAATTAGGAAAATAATAAACTTGCTTAAAAGCAAAAACTCACATGGAATTGATGGCATTTCCAGCAAAATACTAAAAGCTTGTTCTCAACAGATAAGTAAGATTCTCAGCCACCTGTGTAATAGCTCTCTGGAACAGGGCATTTTCCCTGATAGGCTGAAATATGCTATTGTTATACCTTTGCATAAAAAGGGGGATAGATCTGATGTCAACAATTACCGTCCAATCTCCCTTCTAACAGCTTTATCCAAAATTTTTGAGAAAGTAATGTATTCAAGAGTAGCTTCACATATCTGTAAAAATGAAGTACTAACAAAATGTCAGTTTGGTTTCCAGAAAGGTTTTTCAACAGAAAATGCCATATATGCTTTCACCAGTCAAATTTTGAATGATCTGAATAACCGAACACCACCCATTGGGATTTTTTGTGATCTCTCAAAGGCTTTTGATTGTGTAAATCATGAAATTCTGCTAGACAAGCTCAAGTACTGTGGCATGAGTGGGGCAGTGCACAAATGGTTTAATTCGTACCTAACTGGAAGAGTGCAGAAAGTAGAAATAAGTAGTTCTCGTAACATGCAAAGATCAGCACATTCCTCAAACTGGGGAACTATCAAGAATGGGGTTCCACAAGGGTCGGTCTTGGGTCCTTTGTTGTTCTTATTATATATTAATGACTTGCCATTCTATATTCATGAAGAGGCAAAGTTAGTTCTCTTTGCTGATGATACAAGTATAGTAATCACACCTGACAAACAAGAATTATCTGATGAAATTGTCAATACTGTCTTTCAGAAAATTACTAAGTGGTTCCTTGTAAACGGACTCTCACTGAATTTTGATAAGACACAGTACATACAGTTCCGTACAGTGAATGGTATGACGCCATTAATAAATATAGACCTTAATCAGAAGCATATAGCTAAGGTAGAATATTGCAAATTTTTAGGTGTGTCCATTGATGAGAGATTAAATTCGAAGAAACACATTGATGATCTGCTGAAACGTTTGAGTTCAGCTACTTATGCAATAAGGGTCATTGCAAATTTTGGTGATAAACATCTTAGTAAATTAGCTTACTACGCCTATTTTCACTCATTGCTTTCATATGGCATCATATTTTGGGGTAATTCATCACTGAGGAATAAAGTATTTATTGCACAAAAGCGTGTAATCAGAATAATAGCTGGAGTCCACCCAAGATCATCCTGCAGACATTTATTTAAGGATCTAGGGATATTCACAGTAGCTTCTCAGTATATATACTCGCTTATGAAATTTGTTATTAACAACCAAACCCAATTCAAAAGTAATAGCAGTGTGCATAACTAAAATACTAGGAGAAAGGGTGATCTTCACTATTCAAGATTAAATCTAACTTTGGCACAGAAAGGGGTGAATTATACTGGCACTAAAGTCTTTGGTCACTTACCAAATAGTATCAAAAGTCTGACAGATAACCAACAAGTATTTAAGAAGAAATTAAAAGAATTTCTGAATGACAACTCCTTCTACTCCATAGAGGAATTTTTAGATATAAATTAAGAAAAAAAAAAACAAAAAAAAATATAAAAAAATAAAAAATAAAAATAAAAAATAAAGAAAAACAAAAAACACAATAAAATAAAGTTGTTATATTAACTTAAGTATGTTGTTAAATTAACCTAATTATGTCATGTATTGGAAAATTCGACTCGTTCCACATCATTACGAAGTATCGTATTCATGATCCATGGAACTAGTATTAATCTAATCTAATCTAACCTCCCTACTGCACCGAGCTGCCCTACCCCCTCTCCGCCTCGCACACACGCACAAGCATCGTTTTACTGCCGCCCCCCCCCCCCCCCCATCCTGCTATCCATCTTCCTCCCCACCTCAGCCTACTCCTTACTCCCACCACCAGCTTGCCTTTCCCATCACGCACTGCTCATTGTGGCCTGGCTTCTGCTGCCAGAGACGGTGGTCATGTTTGAATGAGATGTGTTTTGTGTGTGTGTGTGTGTGTGTGTGTGTGTGTGTGTGTGTGATGAAGTCATTGTTGGTCGAAAGCTCACTTTCCGACAGACTTTTTGTTGTTCCTATCTGCGAATATATTTCCACTATATGGTGCGTACTAACTATACTTCCTCCCCCCCTCCCCTCCTCCCCCCCATGAACCATGGACCTTGCCGTTGGTGGGGAGGATTGGATGCCTCAGCGATACAGATAGCTGTACTGTAGGTGCAACCACAACGGAGGGGTATCTGTTGACATGCCAGACAAACTTGTGGTTCCTGAAGAGGGGCAGCAGCCTTTCCAGTAGTTGCAGGAGCAACAGTCTGAGTGATTGACTGATCTGCCCTTGTAACACCAACCAAAATGGCCTTGCTGTGCTGGTACTGCAAACGGCTGAAAGCAAGGGGAAACTACAGCCATAATTTTTCCCGAGGGCATGCAACTTTACTGTATGGTTAAATGATGATGGCGTCCTCTAGGGTAAAATATTCCGGAGGTAAAATAGTCCCCCATTCGGATCTCCGGGTGGGGACTACTCAGGAGGACATTGTTATAAGGAGAAAGAAAACTGGCATTCTACGGATCAGAGCATGGAATGTCAGATCCCTTAATCGGGCAGGTAGGTTATAAAATTTTAAAAGGGAAATGGATCGGTTAAAGTTAGATATACTGGGAATTAGAGAAGTTCAGTGGCAGCAGGAACAAGACTTCTGGTCAGGTGAATACAGGGTTATAAATACAAAATGAAATTGGGGTAATGCAGGAGTAGGTTTAATAATGAATAGGAATGCAGGTAAGCTACTACAAACAGTATAGTGAACGCATTATTGTGGCCAAGATAGATACGAAGCCCACGCCTACCACAGTAGTAAAAGTTTATATGCCAACTAGTTCCGCAGATGATTAAGAGATTAATGAAATGTATGATGAGATAAAAGAAAATATTCAGATAGTGAAGGGAGATGAAAATTTAATAGTCATGGGCGACTGACTGGAACTCAACAGTAGGAAAAGGAACAGAAGGAAACATAGTAGGTGAATATGGAATGGGAGTAAGGAATGAAACAGGAAGCCACCTGGTAGAATTTTGCACAGAGCATAACTTAATCATAGCTAACACCTTCGTTCAAGAATCATAAAAGAAGGTTGTATACATGGAAGAAGCCTGGAGATACTGGAAGGTGGCAGATAGATTATATAATGTTAAGACAGAGATTCAGTAAGCAGCTTTTAAATTGTAAGACATTTCCAGGAGCAGATGTGGACTCTGACCACAATCTATTGATTATGAACTGTAGATTAAAACTGGAGAAACTGCAAAAAGGTGGGAATTTGAGGAGATGGGACCTGGATAAACTGAAAGAACCAGAGATTGTAGAGAGCTTCATGGAGAGCATTAGGGAACGATTGACAAGAATGGGGGAAAGAAATACAGTAGAAGAAGAATGGGGTAGATTTGAGAGATGAAATAGTGAAGACAGCAGAGGATCAAGTAGGTAAAAGGATGAAGGCTAATAGAAATCCTTGGGTAACAGAAGAAATATTGAATTTAATTGATGAAAGGAGAAAATATAAAAATGCAGTAAATGAAGCAGGCAAAAAGGAATACAAACATCTCAAAAATGAGATCAACAGGAAGTGCAAAATGGCTAAGCAGGGATGGCTAGAAGACAAATGTAAGGATGTAGAGGTGCATTTTACTTTGGGTAGGATAGATACTATCTACAGGAAGATAAGACACCTTTGGAGAAAAGAGAACCACTTGCATGAATATCAAGAGCTCAGAGGGAAACCCAGTTCTAAGCAAAGAAGGGAAAGCAGAAAGGTGGAAGGAGTATATAAAGGGTCTATATAAGAGCGATGTTCTTGAGGACAATATTATAGAAATGGAAGAGGATGTAAATGAAGATGAAATAGGAGATATGATACTGCGTGAAGAGTATGACAGAGCACTGAAAGACCTAAGTCGAAACAAAGCCCCTGGAGTAGACAACATTCCATTAGAACTACTGATGGCCTTGGGAGAGCCAGGCCTAACAAAACTATATCATCTAGGGAGCAAGATGTATGAGACAGGCGAAATACCCTCAGACTTCAAGAAGAATATAATAATTACAATCCCAAAGAAAGCAGGTGTTGACAGATGTGAAAATCACCGAACAATCAGTTTAATAAGCCACAGCTGCAAAATACTAACACGAATTCTTTACAGACGAATGGAAAAACTGGTAGAAGCGGACCTCGGGGAAGATCAGTTTGGATTCCGTAGACATGTTGGAACACGTGAGGCAATACTAACCTTACGACTTATCTTAGAAGAAAGATTAAGGAAAGGTAAACCTACGTTTCTAGCATTTGTAGACTTAGAGAAAGCTTTTGACAACGTTAACTGGAATACTCTCTTTCAAATTCTGAAGGTGGCAGGGGTAAAATACAGGGAGCGAAAGGCTATTTACAATTTGTACAGAAACCAGATGGCAGTTATAAGAGTCGAGGCGCATGAAAGGGAAGCAGTGGTTGGGAAGGGAGCGAGACAGGGTTGTAGCCTACCCCCGATGTTATTCAATCTGTATACTGAGCAAGCAGTAAAGGAAACAAAAGAAAAATTTGGAGTAGGAATTAAAATCCATTGAGAAGAAATAAAAACTTTGAGGTTTCCCGATGACATTTCAATTCTGTCAGAGACAGCGAAGGACCTGGAAGAGCAGTTGAATGGAATGGACAGTGTCTTGAAAGGAGGATATAAAACGAACGTCAACAATAGCAAAACGAGGATAATGGAATGTAGTCGAGTTAAATCGGGTGATGCTGAGGGAATTAGACTAGGAAATGAGATACTTAAAGTAGTAGATGAGTTTTGCTATTTGGGGAGCAAAATAACTGATGATGGTCGAAATAGAGAGGATATAAAATGTAGACTGGCAATGGCAAGGAAACCGTTTTTGAAGAAGAGAAATTTGTTAACATCGAGTATAGATTTAAGTGTCAGGAAGTCGTTTCTGAAAGTATTTGTATGGAGTGTATCCCTGTATGGAAGTGAAACATGGATGATAAATAGTTTAGACAAGAAGATAATAGAAGCTTTCGAAATGTGGTGCTACAGAAGAATGCTGAAGATTAGATGGATATCACGTAACTAATGAGGAGGTATTGAATAGAATTGGAGAGAAGAGAAATTTGTGGTACAACTTGACTAGAAGAAGGGATCAGTTGGTAGGACATGTACTGAGGCATCAAGGGATCACCAGTTTAGTATTGGAGGGCAGTGTGGTGGGTAAAAATCGTAGAGGGAGATCAAGAGAATCAAGAAATGAATACACTAAACAGATTCAGAAGGATGTAGGTTGCAGTAGGTACTGGGAGATGAAACTGCTTGCACAGGATAGAGTAGCTTGGAGAGCTGTATCAAACCAGTCTCTGGACTGAAGGCAACAACAACAACAACTACAACAACAACAACAACAACTACTACTACTACTACTACTACTACTATACTTTTCATAATATTGTTACATTCCATCTTGGATTTTTCATTGTTTGATTTTCCCTGACGGCTTTTCTTCCATCCCATAACCCATTGCTGTTTTCCTTTGATATTATTTTCTAATACATTACTATACTCAGCGTTCGTCCTTTCTGTTCTTTCCTATGTTTTTCTTGTTGGCTTACAAACTGCTCTGCATGCTCTGCTTATGAGCCACACTGTTTCAACCGTCTCGGCCACACTCAGCAGATGGCTACAAGACCACGCTGATTATTGGTTAAGAATCTCATGCCCGACATTACTAACCCTATAACTTCGGACTGATCACTCTTCCTGCATTACTCGCATATCTTCACGTGTTATTTCCTGTGTCTTTGCTGTATGACACAATTCTGTATCAGAACGTACCTAACCATCCCCTCTCCTTGTCCTCTCTGTTCCAGTTCTCACTTCTGCCTGTTGTAAGAGGCGACTAAAAGGAGTCTCACACCTTTCGGCCTTTATGTGTTGGTCCCCTGTAGGGTTTGACTTCCATTTTTCCCGAAGAGCGAGCCAATTGGGGAATGGCACCTTACATGGTGCGTCGTGTCCTTCGTGCATTGAGATCTTTAGTCCACTTTCTCGTTGTGGCATTGTAGTCCCACTCATCTTCTATCTCTTCCTGTGTGCGTTTTCCTGCACCCACCGTGCAGTGTTGTTTTCTGTGCTGACGATGACCATGGAATTATTTGCAACTTCTATCCGGTATGGTAGTCAGTCCGTTGTGGTGGGGCTGCCATGTACCCTGTTGATGCTTGTCACCCTGGGCCATTGGGACTCCTGGCAGTCGGAATACCACTGCAGGAAGGGTGGGAAAGATTGTGGCCAAGACATTACTCGTTTCAGGGCCTTTGGTGTGGCTGGGTGGCACCCATGGGGAGGGCCCCTGGTCGGTTGGCCATGTGTCTTCCTGCTGTACTTCCAGCATCACATGTCGAGATTGTGGATGTCCATCCCATCCCAATACTCCATGTGCCCCGCATCCCATCTGTGTCAACTGTGGAGAGCATCATTCCCCTTGCTCACCAGACTGTAGGATTTTACAGCACGAAAGAAAAATCATGGAATACGAGACACTGGACCAACTGACCTACACTGAGGCAAGGAGGAAATTTGAGCGCCTACATCCTGTGGCTATGGCCTCCTCTTAACCTGCCGCTATGAGAACAGTTGTGGCTCCATCAGTTTCAAGAGTTCCAGTTGACTCTCAGAGCTGGAAGACTACACCTGCCCCGTTGATGGTGGGGGGCACTTCCCTCCCTGTTGCTCCCGCACCACCGGTCTCGGGAACACTGTCTCCCCAATTCTCCTCTCGCTAGGAAGGGATCCCTTGGGTCACTCCCTTCCCAGGTTTCTGCTAGGGGGAAAGATGACACCCGCCAGTGTCTGAAGTGGCCAAAAGCAGCTGGTTGTAGGGTTTCACGATCATCCTCAGTCCCAGAGACTGAATCAATGAAGCCCTCCTAGCCAGAGAAAGCGAAGGATCAGTGAGGGAAAGCCAGAAACAAGATCCCCAACACCAAGGGAGTTGCGGTGGCACCCACACCACTGCTGCCTACAAGCTCTGCGTTTGAGGATGGGGTGTAGATTCTGTCATCCGGGGATGATGATTCTGGCGTCTGCTGAGGACCTAGATCTCGCCAGACCCTCAGACACAATGGATATAGTGTGTTCAGGAAATAAGTCAGTGGTGCCAGATGACCCTTAGGCGTAGACTGTCTCATTGAGTATTTCATGCCTTCCCAGTCTCACAATCATGTCATCCTCCAGTGGAATTGCAGCGGTTTTTTCCACCACCTGGCTGAGCTACGGCAACTGTTAAGTTTTACGCCTGCTTTCTGCATTCCTCTCCAGGAAACCTGGTTCCTGGCAATGCAGACACCTGCCCTTCATGGTTACAGGGGATGTTACAAGGACTGTAGTGAATATAATAGTGTCAGGTGGATTTTGCGTTTACGTACTGAACTTGGTATGTAGTGAACCTGTGCCCCTTCAAACTCCTCCTGAAGCTGTGGCTGTCAGGATATGGAAGATGCAGGAAATAACTGTCTGCAACATATATCTCCCTCCAAGGTGGTGCATTACCCTGGAACGTATTGGCTGCGCTGATTGATCAACTCCCTAAACCTTTCGCACTTTTGGGAGATTTTAACATCCATAACCCCTTGTGGGGTAGCACCATGCTTACTGGCCATGACAGAGATGTCGAAAATTTACTGTCCCAACTCGACCTTTGCCTCTTAAATTTCAGTGTGGCTCAGGGTAGTTACTCGGCCATTGATTTGTCCTTTTGCAGTTCAGGACTTGTCCCATCTATCCACTGGAAAGCACACGATGACCTGTGTGTTAGTGACCACTTCACCATATTCCTGTCACTCCCCCGGCATCAGGCCCACAGATGCCTACCCAGATGGGCTTTAAACAAGGCAGACTGGGTGGCATTCGCCTCTGCTGTCACTGTTGAATCTCCCCCATGTGGTGCCATCTATGTTGTGATTGAGCAGATCACTACAACGATAGTTTCTGTGGCGGAAAGTGTGATCCCTCGTGCTCTAGGGTGCCCGTGGTGAAAGACAGTCCCTTGGTTGTCGCCAGAAGTCGCTGAGGCAATTAAAGAGCGTTGGCAAGCTCTACAGTGACAAAGTGGCACCATTCCTTAGAGCACCTAATATCCTTTAAGCAGCTCTGTGCCCGCATTCGCCAGCTTATAAAACGATGGAAACAGGAGTGTTTGGAGAGGTGCGTGTCGATCATTGGCTGCCATATGTCACTTTCCCAAGTCTTGACAAAGATCAAATGTCTTTTTGGGTACCAGACCCCAACATGTGTCTCTGGTGTTAACATCAATGGCGTGCTCTCTACCGACTCAAAGGCGATTGCTGAGCACATTGATGAGCACTATGCTCAAGCCTCTGCGTTGGAGAATAACCCCCCAGCCTTTTGCACTCTCAAACAGCAGCTAGAAGGGAAAGTTCTCTCGTTCACTACACGCCACAGTGAATCCTATAACGCCCCATTTACAGAGTGGGAGCTCCTCAGTGCCCTTGCACATTTCCCCGACACAGCTCCTGGGCCGGATCGGATCCACAGTCAGATTTAAAAATCTCTCATCTGCTTACAAGCGATATCATCATCATCATCATCATCATCAACCAGATCTGATGTGATGGTGTCTTTCCGTAGCAGTGGCAGGAGAGCATCATCATTCCAGTGCTAAAACCTGGTAAAAATCCGCTTGATGTGGATAGCTATCGGTCCATCAGCCTCACCTACAATTCTTTGTTAGCTTCTGGAACATATGGGGTGTCGGCGGTTGGGTTGGGTCGGGTCGGGTCCTGGAGTCACGTGACCTACTGGCTCCATGCCAGGGTGGCTTTCACCAGAGTCGCTCTACCACTGATAATCTTGTGTCCCTTGAGTCTGCCATCTGAATAGCCTTTTCCAGATGCCAATACCTGGTTGCCATCTTTTATGACGTACGTAAAGCATTCGACATGACCTGGCTGCGTCATATCCTTGCCACATTGTATGAATGGGGTCTCTGGGACCCGCTCCCGATTTTTATCCAAAATTTCCTGTTGCTTCATACTTTGTGTCCAAGTTGGTGCCTCCCATAGCTCCCCCCCCCCTCTCCTCCCCCCCCCCCCCCGCCCCTCTCCCCATATTCAGGAGAATAGCATTCCACAGGGCTCTGTATTGAGTGTATCTCTATTTTTGTGGCCATTGACGGCCTAGCGGCAGCTGTAGGGCCATTGGTCTCCCCTTCGCTGTATGCAGATGTATTTCATATTGCTCCTCCAGTACTGGTATTGCTGAGTGGCACCTACAGGGAGCCATTCACAAGGCTCAATCATGGGCTCTAGCCCACGGGTCTAGTTTTCAGCTGCAAAGTCGTCTGTCATGCACTTCTGTCGGTGTCGTACCATTCATCCGGAACCTGAACTTAATGATGATCCACTCACTGTAGGGGAGACGTATAGAATTTTAGGACTGGTTTTTGATGCCTGATTGACTTGGCTACCTCATCTTCATCAGCTTCAGTGGAAGTGCTGGCAGCACCGCAATGCTCTCTGCAGCCTGAGCAACACCAACTAGGGTGCAGATCGCTCTACACTGCTGCAGCTCTACAGAGCACTTGTTCAATCCCGCCTTGACTATTGGAGTCTGGTTTATGGTTTGGTGGCACCCTCAGCATTGCATTTACTTGACCCAGTGCACCACTGTGGCATTTGCCTAGTAACAAGGAGCTTTTAGAACGAGTCTGGTGACCAGTGTCCTGTTGGAGGCCAGAGTCCCTCCATTGCGGATCTGACATGCACAACTGCTCGCCAGTTATGTTGCTCACATTCGTAGTTCTTCTGAGCATCTGAATTACAGTCTCCTTTTTCCACCCGTGGCAGTTCAACTCCTGCATTGGTGGCCCAGGTCAGGGCTCATGATTGCGGTTTGCGTAAATCCCTTCTTTCTGAACTGGAGTCCTTTCCTTTACCACCTCCACTTGCAGTTCATTCATGTACTCCTCCATGGTGTACACCTCGGTTGAAGCTTTGTCTGGACCTTTTGCATGGCCCTAAGGACTCAGTTAACCCAGCCACTCTCCGCTGTCACTTCCTCTCAATTCTTGACGTGTTCTGGGGCTCTGAAGTTGTTTACACCAATGGCTTGGTGGCTGATGGTAATGTTGGCGTCACCTATGTCCACAGAGGCCATATCGAACAGCATTCCTTGCCCATTGTATTCACTGCAGGGCTTGTCGCCATATATCATGCACTTCAGTTTATCCGTTCCTGTTCTGGTGAGTCGTTTCCTCTCTGTTCTGACTCTCTGAGCAGCTTACAAGCTATCGACCAGTGCTACCCTCGCCATCATTGGGTAACCAACATCCGGGAGTCCATCTCTGCCCTGGAATGGTCCAGACATTCAGTGGTGTTTGTGTGGACCGCAGGACATGTTGGAATCCCAGGCAACAAACTTGCTGACAGGTTGACCAAACAGGCTACGTGGAAACCGCTCCTGGAGATGGACACCTCTTAAACTGACCTGCATTCTGTCTTTGTGCTGCAATGTTTTTCAGCTTTGGGAGACAGAGTGGCATAACACTATGCACAACAAACTGCGTGTCATTAAGGAGATTGACTTTGTGGAAGTCTTCCCTGTGGACTTCTTGCAGGGAATCAGTTGTCCTTTGTCACCTCCACATTGGACATACATGGCTCACACATGGTTACCTCCTCTGTCACGAGGACCCACCTCAGTGTCGCTATGGCTCCCAAATGACAGTCATCCACCTCTTGCTGGGCTGCCCACTTTTAGCCACTCTGCGGCGGACTTTTAACTTTCCCAGCACCCTACCTTTGGTGTTGGGCAACAATGCCTCAACAGCAGCTTTAGTTTTATGTTTTATTCGTGAGGTTGAGGTCCCTCTGTGTCCTCCACCCTAGGGCTTTTAGGGTGAAGGTTTTAATGTGTTGCACAGTGGCTGGCTTCTCCTTTTTTATTCTCATTGTCAGCCAGCCATGGTAATCTTTCTTGTTGTTAATCTCTTCTCCCTGTTTCTTGCGTCTCTCTGTGATTTTCTTGTCCTGTTTTGTTCAGTGTAGTGTTTGTTGTCCTTCTGTCGTTCTTTTGGTTCTTCCTTTCTCCTGTTATTGTACTGTACGTCTCTCCTTTCCCTTGGGTAACTGTTCTACTGGGAACAAAGGACCGATGACCTCGCAGTTTGTTCCCTTTCGCCCCTTTTAAACCACCAACTAGTTCGCACCTACTAACATCACCTAATCTAGTCACATCTGCCTTCACACTTATCCACCCACAGACCTGCAACCCACATTACAGTCTTGATATTTATTTTTTCTTTGATCTCATTGTATCTTCACCCCAATTTCATCTTGTTTCCCCTTATTTTATCCATTTCATACTTCTCGTAATTTTTCCCATGTGTTTGTTTGTATTTTTATGAATTTTTTCAGACGTAATTCTATGTTATTTACATATTTTTACGCATTTTATCCACCATCATGGATCCTTGCTCCTTCCATCTGCATCAATACAGAAAGGTTGCCTTATCTCTAGCCAGAAACCAGTCCCACATACTGTGCCTGTGTTGTTGCTCAGCTCATGGAATCCCCCCCAGTTGTCCTTGCCATCAAATTACTCTGGATGCCACCCTTCCTTCCACAATGACTTCCATCTGTCACGATTCCGCCAATTCTTAATCCTCACCAATATTGTGTTCCAAAACCATATCCATCAGGCCCAAATGTGTTGGTTAGCTGCAACAGCAAGAAGTCGTGCTTTGTTGGAGCAGCACATTGTATTGGTTTTGGTCGAGATAAACTTATGTTGCAGTGTTTTTCTTCGGCACACCAGTGTATTGAACGCGCAAATAGAGTTGACACTCGGCACACTGGCTGATGGGAGTGGCTGTAAATGGGAAATGCTTTTACAGTCAGTCCCATCAGCTACTGCGCCAAGTGTAAATTTTTTTGCGCGTACATGTGCACAGTATCAGCTAAGTGAAAAATCTGTACTGTACGCACATTTACTTATATGTAAAAGCTGACTTAAGGTTTTTCCCATGTGTGAGACTGCATGTACAAGCTCGTATGCCAATTTAAAGTTCTCCATTTGCATGTTTTTCTGTTCGCGTCACGTCTACATAATCTGTCATTGACTGTATGAATACCTTTTTTTATTGTGTGCCATGCGATAAACTAGTACTGTTGTTGTAAGTTGTAGGCTTAAACTAAGTTGTGCTTTTCTAAAGTTTTTAGAACAGTAAGCCTATCTTTGTTCAGAACAGTCAATCTCTAATGTTGATGTACCATTACATGAGGAATAGGTTACTTTGAGAATTTTCAGGCGCTTAAAAAACTTTATTTTCGTATGTTAGTGGCATGAATGTTTTGGATATGTAATTTATTTCCTAGTAAATCAGCATTTGTGGTCCACAGTTCAACCAAAGAATACATCACACCTGAATTTCATTGTATATCAAAGCAAATAAACCTGTGTTTTTGAGAATTTTCGGAAACTACTGTTAACTTTCGCAAAATCTACGAGCAGTTTGTAGCAAATTGGCATTTGCGGTTTAGTTACTGTAGCAGATTTGTTAATTAACATATTGTGTTACATTTAGTTTTCCATTAAAGGGTAGTGGCCTTATATATTATGTGCATTTATTGTAAATTAGTGCTGTTTTCGAGTTTGCTAACAGCTGTAATTAACATCAAAACGTTTTAGGAAACTATTAATATTTAGCACAGGCTTTTGCGTTGCCTAAATAGAAATCTTGTTTTGTGTATCTGCTTCAGTTCTTATTGGTAATTAGCAACTTGTTAGCCCAACAGATTAAAAGATAATCAGCGGGCGTAATTAATGTTATTTGTTCACTGCTTTGAAATACATTGCACCAACCAAAATGCAGCCTCACTGTGAATGCTGTTCTCAGACACAGACTGAGTTGGTTGACATTGGAAAGCAACAGGAAATCGCCCTGACTGGTGTCAAACTATTGGCAGTTGCTGCGAATCAGTGTGTTGAGAGAGCTCCTGAGAGTCGTGTAGGAGTCTATTAATCATCGGCAGTTCAGATGTATGACGAATGATGGTACGCTTTAGGGAAATGGCAGCGAGGGACAGGAAAGGACACCAGGTGCACTCATTGTGTATGCCTGGGGTCCTCATTCAGCATGTTGAAGGGGTTTTTACAGCAGTCATTGAGGAACAGGATGCAACCAACTGCAGGTTGTGGCACATGTTGGTACAAATGATGCCTGTCGTCTGGGCTCAGAGGTCATTCTTGGATCATTCTGACGACTGGCAGAGAAGATTGAGTCTGGGGACTGGCAGAGAAGGTTGAGAATGGCAGGCTTGTGCATGGAGTTTCATTGAAGCTCATAATTTGCTGCTTTGTCTGGAACTGATTGTGGGCCTTTGGTTCTGAGTCGAGTGGAAGGACTGAACGAGAGACTTTGAAAGTTTTGTGACTTGGCTGTCACTTCCTGGACTTGCACATTCCTCTCTTGACAGCCAAAACATTTCATTCAGCAGGGCTGACAACTGTAGGATCTCCCTAAATAGGTTGGGTGTGCACTACATATCAGAGGCTGCTACTCAGGTAGCTGATGTTGTGTGGGCTGCACAGAAGGGATCCTGAGATTAGGTAACTCTCCATCCAATCCTGATAATGATAGCAATTAGGAAACCCAGAAGTATCAATGTGAGATCAAAAGAAATGCCTCCCACAGTTGAGACGACTAAAATTCAATGGTAAACTGCCGAAGCATTCGCAGCAAAGTGCCAGAGTTTGAAGTGGTCATGAAAAGTGCTGAAGTGCAGATAATATTATGTACAGAAAGATGGTTGAAACCTGAAATTGTTAGCAGTGAGATTTTTGGGAAAAATTTAAGTGCATATCGAAAAGATAGGCAGATGGGCGTAGACAAGGAACTCAGATCCACCAAGACAGAAATTGAAACTGCTCATGAGATTGTTTGGGCAAGACTCAGTATCAGGGATGGGTATAAAATGATAATTGGATCCTTCTATCGCCCACCAGACTCATCTCGTGATATAACCGAAAACTTTAGAGAGAACTTCAGTTCACTGGTATGTAAGTTTCACAATCATACTGTAGTCATCAGTGGAGACTTAAATCATCCAACAATTAATTGGGAAAATTGCAGTTTAGTTAGTGGTGGACATAATACATGCTGTGAAACTTTACTAAATGCCTTCTCTGGAAACTAGTTGGAACAGATAATTAGAAACATCGCTCATGATGGAAATATATTGTATCTAATGGCAACAAACAGATGTGATCTCTTTGAGGATGTCCACATCAAAATTGGTATCGGTGACCATGACAAGGTTTTGGCAACAATGATTACCAAAGTATGAAGGACCCATAAACCAAGCAGAAAGATATTTATCTTCTGTAAACTAGATAAAAATCAGTTGTCACCTCTCAGTAAGGAACTTGAAAGTTTCCACATAGGGTAGGAGCATGTAGAGGAACTCTGGCTCAAGATTAAAAGCATAGTTGACCGTGAGCTGAATAGGTATGTATCCAGTAGAGCAGTTCATAATGGGAGGAAACCTTCATTGTATACAGTCACTGTAAAAAAGCTTCTAAAGAGACAAAGGTTACTGCCTAATAGGTGTAATAGAAAGGGTAGGGCTATTTATAGAGAGATTCTGAATGAAATGCGTGGCTGTCAAGAGAGGAATGTATGATTCCTACTGTAGCAGAACGCTGTCAAATGATACTTCACAAAATGCAAAGAAATTCTGGTCATGTGTGAAGACTATTAGTGGCACCAAAGATAGTGTCCTGTCCCTAGCGAATGAGACAGGAACTAAAATTGGGGGCAGTAAAGCAAAACCGGAAATGCTTAACTCCATGTTAAAATGTTCCTTTACAAAGGAAAACCCAGGAAAATTGCTTCAATGTAATCCTCATACCACTGAAAAGATGAAGTAGCGGGTGATCAAAAAGTCAGTATAAATTTGAAAACTTAATAAACCATGGGATAGAGAGGTAAAAATTGAAACATGTGCTTGGAATGATGGGGTTTTATTAGAACAAAAAATAAAAACAAAGTTCACAAAATGTCTGACAGATGGCACTGGACAGCAAAACATCAGTGACCGCGCATGACAATCGTGTATAAATGGAGCTGTAATGGGAGAGAGAGAGAGAGAGAGAGAGAGAATCAGATGCACCAGCAGTCGCAGCATGTTGACATTACCTGAAAAGGTGCTTTTAGTTAAGCTATATTATCAGAATGGGGAATGTACTAGTTCAGCGTTTTCATCCTATTGCCATTGGAAGGGGATTCGAACGGGTAAAGGTCTGTTGACAAATGCAGCTGTGGCGAGAATGATTTCGAAGTTCAAAGCCAAGGGGTGTTTAGATGATAGACCCCATAGTGGCTGACCGAAAACAAGGCGTAATGCTGCTGAGACAGTTCAGGAAGAAATGGAGACTGTAGCGGGGTCGTCAATGCACGGGGAAGTCAGCGCTTGTGCAGTCGCACGTCGCACTGGCATCCCATACACTGCTGTTTGGTTGGCACAGAGGCGTACCCTTCGATGTTATCCATACAAAATCCATCAGCATCATGAACTGTTACCTGGCGATTTAGTGAAGCGGAGGGCATTTGTGGTGTGGGCGTTTCAAAAGATGGCAGATGACGACGATTGGTAGAGTAACGTGTTGTGGACCGACGAAGCTCATTTCACGCTCCGAGGGTCTGTCAACGCCCACAACTGCAAAATTTGGGCTACCGAAAATCCTAGAACTGTCGTGGAAACTCCATTGCATGACGAGAAAGTCACAGTATGGGTTGGATTTACCACATCTACTGTTTCCAGGCCTTATTTCTTCGAGGAAATGCATGATTTTGGTTTTGTAACTGCTACCGTGATGGGTGAGAGGTACACCAATATGTTACAGAATCGCATCATCCCCAGCCTGGCTGATAAACACCTGCTGGAACGTACAATGTTTATGCAGGATGGTGCTCCACCCCATATTGCTAGACGCGTGAAAGATCTCTTGCGCAAGTCGTTTGGTGGTGATTGTGTGCTCAGCAGCCACTTTCATCATGCTTGGTTTCCCAGGTCCCCAGACCTCAGTCCGTGCGATTATTGGCTTTGGGATTACCTGAAGTTGCAAGTGTATCGTGATCGATTGACATCTGTAGGGGTGCTGAAAGACAACATCCGATGCCAATGCCTCACCGTAAGTCCGGACATGCTTTACAGTGCTGTTCACAACATTATTCCTAGACTACAGCTATTGTTGAGGAATGATGGTGGACATATTGAGCATTTCCTGTAGAGAACATCATCTTTGATATGTCTTACTTTGTTATGCTAATTATTGCTATTCTGATCAGATGAAGCGCCATCTGTCAGACATTTTTTGAACTTTTGTATTATTTTGGTTCTAATAAAACCCCATGTCATTCCAAGCACGTGTGTCAATTTGTACCTCTCTATCTACATTATTCCGTGATTTATTCAGTTTTCAAATTTATACTGACTTTTTGATCACCCGGTAAGTATTAAGAGTCAGTGGTGATGAGAAACAGCTGAAATCGCTACAGGTGCTGATGGACTCCTCGTCAGATTCTATACTGAATTTGCAGCTGAGTTAGCCCGCCCTCTAACTATAATCTATCGCAGATCCCTCAAACAAAAAACCATGCCCAGTTCTTGGAAAAAGGAGAGGTCACACCTGTCTACAAGAAGGGTAGTAGAAGTGATCCACAAAACAACCATCCAATATACTCGACATCAATTTGTTGTAGAGTCTTAGAACATATTCTGAGTTCAAACATAATGAGGTATCTTGAACAGAGTGACCTCCTCAATGCCAACCAGCAGGAATTTCGAAAACATCGGGCATGTGAGACCCACCTTGCACTTCTCTCAAAAGACATACTGAAAGATTTGGATCAAGGCAACCAGATAGATGCAGTATTTCTTGATTTCCGAAAAGCATTTGACTCAGTACCACACCTACTCTTATTCTCAAAAGTACAATAACATGAGGTATCAAGTGAAATTTGCGACTGGATTGAGGACTTTTTCGCCGGGAGGACACAGCGTGTTATCTTGGATGGAGAGCCGTGACATGAATAAGTAATTTCGGGTGTGCTCCAGGAAAGTATGTTAGGATCCTTGTCATTCATGTTGTATATTAATGACCTTGCAGGCAATGTTAATAGTAAAATTGGGCTGTTTGGAGATGATAGCCGGCCGGTATGGCCGGTGTGGCCGTGCGGTTCTAGGCACTTCAGTCTGCAACCGTGTGACCGCTACGGTCGCAGGTTTGAATCCTGCCTCGGGCATGGATGTGTGTGATGTCCTTAGGTTAGTTAGGTTTAAGTAGTTCTAAGTTCTAGTGGACTGATGACCACAGATGTTAAGTCCCATAGTGCTCAGAGCCGTTTGAACCATTTTGAGTTATCTGTAATGAAGTACTATCTGAAAGAAGCTGCATCGGATCTTGATAAGATTTCAGTGTGGTGCAGAGATTCGAAACTTGCTCTAAATGTTCAGAAATGTAAAATTTTGCACTTCACAATGAAGAAACATAGTGTCCTATGAATATAATATCAGTGAGTTACTATTGGAATCTGCCAACTCACACAAATACCTGGGTGTAACACTTCGTTGGTATATGATACCGAATGATCACATAGGTTCAGTCGTGGGTAAGGGGGGTGTTAGACTTTAGTTTATTGGTGGAATATGGGGAAGTACAATCAGTCTACAAAGGAGATTGCTTAAAAACCACTCATGCGAGCTGTTCTAGAATATACTCAAGTGTAGGGCAGCACAAATGGTCCCATGTTTATTTAATCCGTGGGACAGTGTCGCAGAGATACTGAAGGAACAAAACTAGAAGACTCTTGAAAATAGATGTAAACTATCCCAAGAATTCCATTTTTAATGGAACTGGTTTTAAATTGTGAATCTAGGAATATACTCAGATGGGGATTGCGAGGATAAGATTAGAATAATTACTGCATGCATAAGGACATTCAAACAATTGTTTTACTCATGCTTCAAACACGAAAGGAACAGGAAGAAGCTCTAATAACTGGTACAGTGGGACATACCCTCTGCCATGGTTTCAGAGTATACATGTAGATCTAGAAACCTCCTTGCAATACCTTCTCTGCACCCACAAAATTCTCCTGCTATGCAGTCCCAAATTCCAGGACCCCATAACATGCATTGAAACTCTTGCCCTCCAGGAACTAGAGCAACATGCACAATGCCAACTCAAAATCTCTCCACCCTGTTCACTTCCTACTCCCATCTTGGCCTATCATTATCTACCACCTCTACAACAAGATTCAAACCTCCCTCAAGTCCCCTGATTGCTGACAAACCCTGTTTCACAGACCTCCCATGTTTATCCTATTCTCAAAAACTTGCTCCCACCGCCACGAATACAGAACGTATACAGACGCCAAACACAGTCATGAACCTTTCCTCCAGAAGCCTTGGCCCTGCAGAAGTATTAGTCATTTCCAAAAGCCTCAGGTTTTGCCCCACTCCCATGTTTGATCATGCAGGATAATTAAAGACCTTCTCTCCTTCTCCCGGTCCCTACAATGGATATACATTTTCACCACCAACCCAACAAATCAGACTCAACCTAAGACCAATGTTGAACCCTGCCTGACTCACTTCACTCCTCCATCCAAATTGATCCATCCCCACTGCCCCAAGTCACCCCTTGTTAACTTTCCAGAATTTCTTAACCTCAGACCTCACCATCAGTCCCCAAATTACTCAGCATGCAAACTAACCTTACATCCACAAAGAGAACCGCAATACAAAACTTAAAAACTGGTCCCTACTTTATAATGCGACCTGCTGACAAAGGATTCGCCACTTTTGTTTTGCAACTACAACAATTACCTGGCAGAAGCACTCATCCACCTACAAACCCTACTACAGTGACCCCATTCAAGAAATCCAGCAGGATCTCGAGTCTGTCCTCAAATTCTTAGGCCCATCGCAGAACCTCTCCTCAGAGCCCACCTCTCTCCTCATCCCTACTACTCCCTACCCTCCTACCTTCTATGTGCTTCCTAAAGTCCATAACCCAACCACACAGCATGCCCCATTGTGGCTACTTACTGTGTCCCCACCGAAAGAATCTCTGTTCTCGTAGACCTATTACCCACCTCCTATGTAAAAGATAGCAATCATTTCCTCAACTAACTTTCCACAGTTCCTGTTCCTTTACCATATGGTGCCCTGCTTGTAATTATTGATGCTACCTCCCTCACTCCAACATACCTAAAGCCCATAGCCTTACCACTATTGAACACAACCTTCCCCAATGCCTGATGGATTTCAAACCAACAACTTCCTTCCTGAAACTTCCTGGCAGATTAAAACTGTGTGCTGGATCGAGACTCGAACTCTGAACCTTTGCCTTTCACGGGCAAGTGCTCTACCAACTGAGCTACCCAAACACGACCCCTCCCCGTCCTCACAGCTTTACTTCTGCCAGTACCTCGTCTCCTACCTTCCAAACTTTACTGAAGCTCTCCTGCGAACCTTGCAGAACTAGCACTCCTGAAAGAAAGGATATTGCGGAGACCTGGCTTAGCTACAGCCCAGGGGATGTTTCCAGAATGAGATTTTCACTCTACAGCGGAGTATGCGCTGATATGAAACTTCCTCGCAGATTAAAACTGTGCCAGACCGAGACTCGAGCTCAGGACCTCCGCCTTTCGCGAGCAAGTGCTCTACCAACTGAGCTACCCAAGAACTTGCCCATGAAAGGCAAAGGTCCCGAGTTCGAGTCTCGGTCCGGCACACAGTTTTAATCTGCCAGGAAGTTTCATATCAGTGCACACTCTGCTGCAGAGTGAAAATCTCATTCTGAAAACTTACTTCCTGTTCGCCATGGCTAACTGTATCCTAACCCACAATTACTTCTCCTTTGAAGGCCTACAGACAAATAACAAATCCAGGGCACCATCTTATGCCAACCTGTTCATGGACAATCTAGAGGAATACTTCCTAAAACCTAGAAACGCAAACCCCTCAGAGGGTGAGGACACCCTGTCCACATTCTCCACAACCTCAACACATTCTCCCCCAATTGTTTCACTTAGTTCTACTCAACCCAACAAACTACCTTCCTCGATGCTGAGCTCCACCTCAAAGATGGCTACATCAGTACCTCTGCCCATATCAAACATACCAACCATTTGAAATACCTCATTTCAACATACCAAGAAGTCCCTTCCATACAGCCTAGCCACCCACAGCCGTCACATCTGTAGTGATGAGCAGTCCTTCTCGAAATATACAAAGGACTCCTCTGAGGCCTTCACGGACTGTAATCACCCTCCCTATCTTGTAAAACAGATCTCCTGTGCCTTATATTTCCAGTCACTCACCACCTCCCAAAGTCCCACCGTCTGGCCACAGAGAAGTATTCTCTTAGTGCCTCAGTACCACCCAGGACTGGAGCAACTGAATTACATTCTTCGCCATGGTTTAGAGTACCTCTTGATGTGTCGTGAAATAAAAAAAATGTTCTACCCGCTATCCTTCCCACCCCTCTTCCCGGCCATCAAAACTACACAGTATCATGGTGTATCCCTACACAACCTCTGCTCCCAACCCTTGCCTCATGGCTCTCATCCCTGTAACAGACCTAGATGCAAGACTTGTCCCATATATACCACCACCACCACCACCACCACCTACGCAAATCTGGTCACAAACATCATGTATCCCATAAAAGTCAAGGCTACCTGTGAAATGAGTCATGTGATATAAGAGCTAATCTGCAACCACTCTGCTGCATTTTATGTGGGCACGACAATCAACAAGCTGTTTCGTCTGCATGCATGGCCACCAACGAACTATGACCAAGAAACAGCTGAACCACCTTGTTGCTCTGCACGCCACCCAACATGATGCTCTTCATTTCAGTGACTGCTTTACAGCCTAGGCCATCTGGATCCTTCCTGCCAACACCAACTTTCCTGAATTGTGCAGGTGGGAATTCTCCCTGTTCCTGTAACCTTCCTGGCCTCAACCTTCATTAGTCATAGCCCTTACCCATCTAGCCCCTTCCCTGTTCCCATTCCAGCTCTGCATAGAGCTCTGTTCCACCAACGCAATCTCACTCTCTTCACTTCTGTCCTTTTTCCCTCCCCCCTCTCCCTTCCTCCTTCATGCACTGCTGCTTGCAGTCTGGCTTCAGCTGCCAGAGACTGAGGTCACATTTGTGTGTGTGTATTTTCGACGAAGGCCTTGTTGGATGAAAAGCTCACTTTCCAACATTCCTTTTGTTGTGCTTGTTTGCAACTCAACATCTCCAATATATGGTGAGTAGCAACTATACTTTTCATAATATTGTTTCTTAAAATACTCACACCTGTAAAGGTGTTGCATAAAAATCCTTTTTATGACTGGTGTTTCTAAGTCCTTTGGCCAGTTTTTTGTGGGAATAATACATTGTAATAGAAAATCAAAGAAAAAATCAAACAATGGAAAATCCAGGGTAGAATAACATCAATATGAAAAGGATAAATTGCAACTCGCCACATAGAGGAGCCATGCGCACATGCTCCAAACCCCCCCCCCCCCTACACACACACACACACACACACACACACACACACACACACACACACACACACACACACACTCTCTCTCTCTCTCTCTCTCTCTCTCTCTCTCTCTCTCTCTCTCTCTCTCCTCTGGATGCTAAGGCCCATCAGTGTCAGAGGTGAGAAGTGATGTTGGCTAGGGTGGGTAAGGGGGTTAGAGAAGAGAACTCATTCAGACTTTCACAGTCCAAAATTACTCCATCCCCTACGTACCCACAGAATGGCCACAAAAGAGGACAACCCACTTGTGATTCAGTATCATCCAAGGCTGCAGCAATTGATTCACATTCTCTGCCAGGGTTTCGACTACATCTCATAGTACCCTGAAATGAGAAATAACCTCCCAAATATTCGTCCACACCCATCCACAGTAATATTCTGCCACCCTCCTGACCCACAAAATATCCTTGTCCAATACATCCTCCCACTATCACCTACTCCAGTCCTGTCACACAAATCTCATACCCAACGAAAGTCAGTATGTATCAGAGTATCAATTTGGAGGACAGAGCAGAGATGCTTGGGCTACATACTCCCACTGCAGCTGGCTCCTGCATGAGGTGCCACTGATTCTGCACACGTATCACATGGGCCATCAGTTAAGGTGAGAGTGCCTGTAAATACCACATCCCCACACTTGGCAGTCAGTCTTGCCAGTTCCTTGAAACCCTTGTATGTGTCATCAATTAGTAGAGTGACTGACCTTGCCCGTATTGCATTCTGATTCGGATTGCTCCATGGATTGTTTGTGCATGCTTATGGTGACCTTGGTACGCCCTGGACTTTGTTTTTGTCTAGCTGTTGACTTCATGAACTCTGCTCTCATTGACCTCAGGAAGTACCTATTTGTTCCACCAGCCACACAGGATTAGCCGAGCGGTCTAAGGTGCTGCAGTCATGGACTGTGCGGCTGATCCCAGCGGAGGTTCGAGTCCTCCCTCGGGCATGGGTGTGTGTGTTCGTCCTTGGGATAATTTAGGTTAAGTAGTGTGTAAGCTTAGGAACTGATGACCTTAGCAGCTAAGTCCCATAAGATTTCACACACATTTGAACATTTTTTTGTTCCACCAGGCTGTGTTTTACCACCAGTGCAACTAGTAATAAACTATGCTCTGCCTATGTGGAGTAGGATAGAAAAGTGGTAATAAGAACATTATGCAACTATTCACTAAAGCATGGACCCTGTTTTCCTCCAGTTGCAGCTACAATGGCAACAGCAGCAAGAACAGCATTTCGAATTCCAACAGCAACAGCAGAAATTGCTATTACAACTGTACAAAGCTAACAACAGTTTGTAGCTGCAATTCATCCCCTCCCCCTCTGCTATTCCTCACTTTGACAGGGCAAATGAGAGTGCAGTGGTTACATTGCTTTATTCATCTCTGCAAGGCAAGTCAAATCAATGACCTAGAACATCAGAGTGCTCGCTGAATGTCTTCTAATAATAAATAGTACAAAGTGGTCCAAAAACTACACCCACTCTCATAATCCTGCAGTTTGAGCTTGTCTGATGTTTGTGGTTTGCTGACTGTCTGTTATAGTTGCCAAACCCAACTAATTGCAACTAGGCTCAAATTTAATCACTATGTTAAGTAATGTAAGCAGACGTATGCAGCATGGCCAGCTGACTTGCAAGACTTGGCACACTAGTATGATTTTTCCTGTAAACAGTGCGGCGCATGGTATGCAGACTCGTTAATTCATGATGTTGTTGAGTCTTTCTCCTGATAGAGAAGTAAGGCTTTAGTCATCTGATACAATTTTGAGCAATGTGGTAATACTTGCCAAAGCTCACAAAGTTGCTGCATCAGTGCAAGATGTGTTTTGCGATACTTTTGTTGTCATCTTTGTTAGTATTATAAGCTACCATAGTGCTGTACCAACAACTGATGACGTCCAGTCATCATCGTCTGAATTATCCAGAACCTGTTTTTCCAGTAGTCCGGTGACACAAGATTCATAGTTAGTGCAGTTGTCAGCTGTCCACTGCTCTCATTGTTAAAATTTGGTATTTGTAGGGGTCCACAGCCTCCAGGTGCTTAGAAAATATGAACTTGATCCGCAGTAGGCTGTAACGTGATTTTTATTTAATTGTGTCATTAGCTAATTTTGACTACTTGTCATTGTCAAGTACTTGTAAAACCAACGTGGAAAAGCACTACATTGTCTGCATGCATCACATGTATAACTAACACTTTACACACCTCACTTTAAGATAAAATATTAGTGCACAAATTTCTTACAACCACAGGTTTGTGCAGTAATGTTTGTCTTAATGTGAGGTATGTAAAGTGTTAGTTACACATGTGATGCACACAGAAAATGTAGTGCTTTTTCCATGTTGTTTTTACAAGTGCTTGACAATGACAAGTAGTCAAAACTAGGTAATTGCATGTTGTTGTTGCTGTTGTTGTTGTGATCTTCAGTCCTGAGACTGGTTTGATGCAGCTCTACATGCTAGTCTATCCTGTGCAAGCTTCTTCATCTCCCAATACCTACTGCAGCCTACATCCTTCTGAATCTGCTTAGTGTATTCAGCTCTTGGTCTCCCTCTACGATTTTTACCCTCCACGCTGCCCTCCAATACTAAATTGGTGATCCCTCGATGTCTCAGAACATGTCCTACCAACCGATCCCTTCTTCTAGTCAAGTTGTGCCACAAGCTCCTCTTCTCCCCAATTCTATTCAATACCTCCTCATTAGTTGTGATCTACCCATCTAATCTTCAGTATTCTTCTGTAGCACCACATTTCGAAAGCTTCTATTCTCTTCTTGTCTAAACTATTTATCGTCCACGTTTCACTTCCATGCATGGCTACACTCCATATAAATACTTATGCTAATTGCATAATTAAATAAAAATCACATTAAAGCCTACTACGGACCATGTTTACATTTATTAAGCTCTCATCGTTGGTAGATGTGCAAAAACAGAAGTGCTTGGTTTGCTGTTGGTGTGTCCCAAAGCCAGTGGAAGCTCATACAAAAATTTCTTCCCTGTTATTGTCCAAAGGTACTAGGGAAGTTTGTGCAGTCAGATTGTGTTAAAGTTGTGGGCAATGGTTTCAATGGCATCGCTGCCCTGTTTTGTATGCTGCAAACCTTGGCTGGCATGTGACAGTAGCAAAGGCCATCAGCATTCTACATGCTGTCTTGCCAGTGCTGCTAGCAGCAGCAGCAGATGGGATGCAGAAGGTCATGCTGCAGCTGGAAATTAATGGAGCAGCAGCAGATTTCCAGCTGCACACACAGTCATGTCTGATTAATGTGAACATGTACCAGCACATCGGCTCCCCACAGCTGCAGTACTCTCAGTGCAGTGTTGACATACTGTAACCAGTCAGTCCCATTGGTGGTGAGATTGTAGTCCTAGCTAAGTATAAAAATGTAGCTCGGCAACCAACCTTGATAATGGTCAGCTCTTGGACAGCAACTGACATTGTTGCGCTATTGCACTGTAAGGTTTCCATATTCAAGACTATTTGAATCTAGTTTCAACTTGGTATCTTAAGTGTGCAATGTAAGAAACTCTTTGAAACCTGCATTACATTGTGCAATAGGTTTCCAAGACTGTGTGTTCTTAAAGCAACCAGCAGTGCCTATGTTTTGTAGAGCACGCCATTGCTTTTCACCATGCATGATCAAGTCCAAGTGGAAATAGATAGATTGAGAAGTAAAGGAGTAATATCCCAGCATCAAATAGCCAGTGGCCAAAAATCATGGCCGTAGTTAAGAAGCCAAATGGATCACTTTGAAAATGTAGCAATTTTCAGTCTACTATCAATGCTCAAGTGAATGTTGATCTATATCCACTTCATAGGCCAGAGGAATTGTTGGCAAAATTGGCTGGGGGTCATTATTTTTCAAAGATAGATCTTGTGGACAGCTATTTTCAGTTGCCCAACACAGCTCAGATTTTCCATCTGCCTAATCAATTGCATAAAAAGGTGTTCAATATGTATGATCAAATCTGTTCCAGAAAGCTTTCTTGCAATCTAAAAAGTACCATAGGTCCTTGTTTAGCAATGTTCCATCCTGGCAGAAGCTGTGTCATATTGTGGCATTGGTGCCATGCTGCTCCACAAATATGCAAATTCACCATCAGGACAGAACAGTCCATTGTATTTGAATCTAAATATCAAATGCAGCACAGAGAAATTATTTACAGATTGAGAAAGAGGCATTGGATAGCATATCATCCTGCATCCAGTTCAGAATCTGAGCAGATGGTCACAATTTTCAAAATGCAAATGAACAAGTTAATAATGATGGCAGACTCCGGAGAAGCATTCCCCAGCTTCCTCGCCTCCTTCAGGTCCACCCCAATAAATGGACATAGCCCAGATGATATTTCGTATAGGTGCAGACCTTGCTCTCTCTTCAATCTGCTGCAACACACACACACACACACACACACACACACACACACACACACACACACTGAGAGTGAGTGAGTGAGTGTCATATTACTGTATTGGCTCTCATGTCTGTGCTCGTACTTCATCCTTCAGGACCCTGCCCTGACCCAAGGCATTGTCGTCAGCAATACAGGGTACAAATGTTTAAGGTTGCGGCCAGCTGGAAGCAGATTGTCATTCATCAAAATCAGCTCCTGCCGTGACAAAATGAATTCCCCCCCCCCCCACCCCACCCCTCTCTCTACCGGCACCCACTGACTGGTTAAGATCTACGCAACCATGCCCGTGACAAGCCTGCTCAAAGCCTGCCTGTTACTGCCACAAGTTCTGCCCTCATGCTAGGCAGCAACAGGGGGTCAACAAGACCAACAATGGGAGCTGATGGAGGTGGAACCACTTGCACCACAGAAGACACTTCTGATTCCCACAAACACCAGTGACCCCCTCACCACTCTGTTGATGGAGGTGGAGCATTTTCAGATTAAGGTGCCCATGTAAGCCAAACCATTGCCCCATCTACAACATGGCGGGCACCCATTCCCCTGCAGGCAGGACCAAGTTACTCCTCAGATTCATCGATCAACCAGAAATCCTATTGCCTCCGCCTGCTTCTGAACCAACTTATTGTGTCGAGGAACAGCTGCAGGGGCCTTTAGCTGCAGGGGCCTTTGCTGGAGATTCTAACATATCTCTCAGCTCTTCGTCGCTGAAGTCAGCACAGGGTGGTCCATTTCTGACACTGTATGCTGATTAAAGGGGGGGGGGGCAGAGAGGAAGGGGAGTGTTAGCATCCAAAAGTGACTGATTTCCCACCTAACACAAGTGTTCAAATGGAGTTCAAGCCAGATATATTTCGGCTTTATACTCTGGTCACAACTGTAGCCATAAGCATGTCATGTGGGGCCTTAGATGCAAATCAGTAATACACCCTTTATGAATTCCTGGTTATGTCACACAAAGTAGTAACAGAAACAGGTTGTGATTTGCTAGGGTGTTGTCTTTTGTACGATGTAGGTTGGTCAGAGCTCTTGCCTAAGGGCAGGCCATGATAAGCCATTGATTAATAGACTAATTTATCTTGCCTATATTATGTTTGGATTCAGATTGCTTCCTTGACTATTTTGGCACACTTAGGAAGACTTAACTACACTCAGGACTTTGTTTTTGACTAGCTGTTCAATTCTTGAACTTTGCGGTGATCGACCTCTACAACTGCCAATTTGTTTCGCTGGTCTCCACATTGCCACAGTGCAAGTGATCATAAATGGTATTGTTTCTAGGGTTAGAAAAGGCGGGGCCACTTGTAATATCAGGGTCTCTGTGATCTACCATCTTAGCTGCAGTCCCTTGCAGAATTCTTTGTGGCCTCAATGACTAACATGCTGATGTCCACACGAAAAGACAGCACCAAACACTAACCAAGAGGCAGCTGGACCACCCAGTTGCTGAGAACATTACCCAGCATGACATGCTCAACTTCAGTACCAGCATCACCACCTGTGCCATCTGGATTTGCCCCATGAACACATGCTTTTCTGAATTGTGTGGATTGGTACTGGGGCCTCTCTTTGTGATATATTGTTGGCTATCACTCTGTTTTGATAAAAGCACCTCAGGTTGGATAAATATGCTGTTGGTTTTACTTGACTTTTGTCCCATCAAATGCAGTCTACAGACTCATTGCACACTGATGCAAAACAGTTCCTGTCCGAAAAGATTACAAGGTTATAAGATTTTTGCAGATTGTTAAGTGTGATAAAATTAAAAGTATGCAGCTGGAGTTGTTTATAACAAATTAGTTAGGCAACATCAAATATCTTTGAAGTTCAGTTGTTTATTCACTGTAACAAGACTGTAGTAATGGCATGGCAATGAATGCAAGCAGACAGCCAAATTTGTAAAGCATATTCAAAGTATTGCTCACAATTTCTGATTAATTGTTCAGACTGTTGGTGCCGTTTGCACTAG
Source organism: Schistocerca nitens (assembly GCF_023898315.1). Taxonomy (NCBI): domain Eukaryota; kingdom Metazoa; phylum Arthropoda; class Insecta; order Orthoptera; family Acrididae; genus Schistocerca; species Schistocerca nitens. The sequence continues at coordinate 438,847,254 of NC_064614.1, forward strand.
TCCCATTGATAGTCTCCTCGCAGAAGTGGGGATTGCCCCTCTACAAATTTGATGGACTCTACTCCTTGTTTCTTGCGCAATAGCCATTTGACAATTCCCAGACCATCCCATGTACCATGTCCTCTTTGCAAACGAGGGATGTCTCCCTCCTGACAACCACCCATAGGTGGGATTGCCGGTTGGAATGCGTCTCACTTCCCTCCGTTGGGATCTCCATCTCCACTCACTGGAATGTGCCCCATGTATTCCCTCCCCTTGTATGTATACTGATGTTTTTGAGACAATAGATAAGTTTGAATATGCTTTCATGTCTCCTGCTGGATTAGAACATCATTTATTGCGGGATCATCTAGTGTGTTCACAGGAGAGCTCCTAGTCATTCACAGAATTCTTCATTTTGTTTCTCAGGCCTCTCTCCACAGTGTTTTAATTTGTACCGGCTCAATGAGCAGCCTGTAGGCTATTGACTGATGCTACTCTCATCACCCTTTAGTCTCTGCTATCCATGACCTTCTCTCCGCTCTTGGTTGTGCCGCCTGCTCAGTTGTCCTTCTCTGGGTCCCAAGTCATGTGGGCATCCTGGGAAATGAATTGGCTGACCGTATGGCTAGAGAAGCAGATACTTGACACCCATTCCCTTTCATGATTCCAGCTGTGGATATGCAGATCTTCGTTGCCCAGAAGTGGGACGATATCTGGTGTGCTACAGCTCACAGTATAAAACTCCATACAGTCAAGGAGTCTGCTGCAGTTTGGCACTCTTCCTTCTGCTCCTTTCAGGAGGAGTCCACTGTTTTATGCCATCTGTGCATTGGCCGTACCAGGCTCACCCATAGTTTCCTCATTATCAGCTAACCCCACAATGTGGTTGTGGAGCCAGACTGACGGTATCCCATGTGTTGGTAGAATGTCCCCTTCTTTTGGCCCATTGTGCTAAGTATAGTCTTCCAGATTCCTTAATTTTAATATTAGCAGATGTGCCACAGATGCGTGAACTGGTCCTCAGTTTCCTCTGTGAAAGTTGTTCTTATTTCCAAACATAAGGTTTTGCTTTCCTCCAGGAGCAGGGTCAGGGTGGTTGTTGATGGGACCTCTGTTCAGGTCTTCTCAGTCTGGGACCCCATGACCACTCCCCCATGGAAAAGCTGCTCTTTTTTCTGGTTTTTTGATTTGGTCTCACCTTTTATGCCTTTTACTGTAATTTTACCTTCATGATTTTATAATTTGACTCCCCATACTAGATCTGTCCATTTTTAGCGGACCGTCTTTCTTATGTGAGTAATTTCAGAATCGCAGTACTGATGACCTTGCCCTTTGGTTATATAAAACCTCTCAATTAAGCAATCATTAATTGTTCGAACTATTTAGTTGTATTAACACATTTCCTTATACAATGTTAGTTTGTCTGTGATCACAGAAAAATTGTAAGTTGCAGCAGACTCACGAAATAATCAAAGGCCCCACAGTTTCACTATGTGATGGCTGCATGTTGCAAAAAAAATCAGACACAGAAACAATACCAGAACTTGTGATCTTGAGACCAAGAACCTCAGCACAAAGTTCTCACTCGCCAGAGACTCGACACAAAGTTCCTTCAGTTGCAATTGACTTGCTAAGTAATTAAAGTTCCAACACTTGACACAGTGTGGGTGATTGCCACCCAAAACCCACGAACATGTCTTGGAGAGAAGAATGGCAGCTCCCACTAATCACAGAACTGCATTCGTCACAGCACGGCCATACATGGGAAGGTCCCAGACCCAGACTTGCTTGGAAATGGTAATAATGCCTACACAGTACTAAGGACAATAGTAAAGAGCAATGGAACTCTAAATTCCAAGTGGAATGTTTATTGTGAAGATAGTTTGTGTGCCAGTGGTGGAGGCATGTTTATAGTTGTAAACAGTACAATAATATGTAAATTGAAGATATTGGTGGGGAGGGGAGGGGAGGGGAGGGGAGGGGAGGGGAGGGGGAAGGTTGCTTAACCACTGCATATTCCAGACACAGTGTTTATCGCAAATGTGTGGACTATCTCGGCATGCTCCTCAACCAACCCATATTCCCACCTTACATCACCTACCTGCAGTCTCCGTCCATGTCTTCCATATTTGCTAATTTTAGATTCCCACTGGAGGTTGAACGTTAATGTGCATCCACACTGAAGATTGTGGATTCAGTGTTCACTGAGGCAAATCAGGTATATGAATGTGAGGTGTCTGGTCTTTTGGACATGTCAGAGAGAACAGACAACATGCATTTGTATAATGCAATAATATCTATTCAGGTTAGTACAGAATATAAACAAAGTAGAATTTGGGCAAAGAAAAGTGTCTAAGGTGGGCCAAACATGGTAATTGCATGCTTTTTAGTACTCCTGCCTCAGTAGTAGTAGTAGTAGTAGTAGTAGTAGTAGTAGTAGTGGAATGTTTGTGGAAAAACTAGAAGGCTCCACATAAATTTCCCGTTCATGTTGTTGTATTTATATTATTGGGAAATTCCAACTTACCACCTGTCGAATGCAAGACTCATGATTAGGGTGAGTAACAAGGACAAGAATAGTATCACTGTTCAAACTGACTTATACACAAAGTAGCTTAAAGAGTTGGAGCACAGACCTTTGATGGTAACATCTTGTATCTCCTGATCACAAACGGGCCCAAATTATTAGACACCGCCTACGATGGCTTTTATAACATCGCTGTTTATGAGGGTAAATAAGAATGTAAAGGAAGGGAAGATATTTCTTGTAAAAATGATAAGAAAAGATTTCATATTACGCTTCCTGAACAGTCAACATGATGCATTCATCTTTGAGTTTGAATCTGTTGACTGTAAATTGACAAAGTTCAACCGTATTGTACATTATGTCACATACATATATGTGCCAAAGAAAGTTGTGATTGATGGGAAAGACCCAACGTGGTTGAAGAACTGTGTTAATAAGTTGAACATTGGAAAGTCCAGTGTGTGTGTGTGTGTATGTGTGTGTGTGTGTGTATGTGTGTGTGTGTGTGTGTTTTCTATTTCAGAAGAAGGCCTTTTAACTGAAAGCTAAAATCTATAGGATATGTCTCTGAAAGCAAAGAAAGCTTCTCTACAGTGCAAAAGCCTCAGAAACAGACAAAACTTAAAAAGAGGTCAATATTAGCATAAGGAGAGAAATGTATGAAGTGCTCAGCAAATTTGAAAGTAAGATTCTATCTACTGCTCTGACAGAAAATCCTATGAAGTTTTTGGTACATGTTTAATCAGACCATAGGTCCAGACCATAAATGACCATAATAGCATTGAAACAGAGGATGACAGAGAAGAGCTGAAACATTAAATTCCTTTTTGCAAAAATGTTTTACTCTGAAAAATTGTATCATTGTTCCTCTTTTCAGGTGTTGCAGAAATGTCAAAATGACAGATATTGAAATAAGTGACCATGGGATAGAAAATCAGCTAAAATTGTTAACTCAGCTTGATGTAAGACCTATACAATTCTTCAGAGTATGCAAAAGAATTTGCTTCTCTTCTAGTACCAGTCTACTGTAGGTTGTTGAAAGAATGAAGTGTTACCATTGATTAGAATAACGAGCACGCCATTCCCAATTTCAGGAGGGATTGTTGAACAGCCAGAAACAACTCTAGGACTATATGCAGTGTACTCCAGATTATTTGTGTGTGGATTATAATTGCAATATTTTTCTCTAGCAAGTAGCAATAAACAACCTGCCACGTGACAGTAAATGCAATTTCTATTGTTTTAACAACCTGACACATGACAGCAGAGTACTGTTTCCATTATTGTCAGCCAGCCTAGTGAAAGAGATGACAGAGAAACAAACAAACAAACATGTTGTATTAAAAAAAAAAAAATTAGAATTAATCAAAAAATGTGAGGGGGGAGAAACTGATTAAGGCATTGGAATGCAGACTGTTCGGGACACTACAAAGAATAAGCAGAAAATGCAGGATTTTGTCAGGAAATGTGATTCTAGTTCAGGAGCACCCCCACGAAAAAGCATGAAGAGATCTACATTTGATGAATTAGATGCTGCCCTTTGCAATGGTTTAGCCAAAAACAAGCAGGTGGTGTAATTGCTTCAGGCATGATGTGTACCGAAAAAGCTACTTTTTTTTTTTCTTTCTCTGAAGCTCTGAGGGCTACAGAGAGAATGTAATGGCTCATTTGGATAGCTAACCAGATTCAAACAGTGTCATGGGATTAACAAACTTACTGTGCAAGAAAGAGCTGCTCAGGTGAGATGTTGCAGCAGCTGCTTCCTTGTGTGAAGAGTTTCAGAAATTTTTGGAAGAAGAGTATTTAATGCCAGACCAAATTTATAATGCAGACGGAAGTGGTCTATATTGGAAATGTCTACCACACACAATTCTTGCTTTAAGAGCGAAGTTTTTGCTCCTGAATGTTAATCATCTAAATAACGCATTACAATTTTGTGCTTCTTGGAACCACAAAGTAAAACTACTAGTGTGTGTGTGTTGAGGGGGGGTGAAGCATTTTAGATGTTAGGATATTGCAGCTGAGGTTCTCCCTGTGTATTATTACAACCAAAAAGGAACATGGACAGATAGTGAAATTTTCAAAAATTGGTTCCACACACACTTTGTACCACACGTTTGGCAATTCATAGAAGAGAAAAGATTGCCACAGATGTCTGCTTTATTGCACGATAGCATCCCTTCACATCCCAGTGAGAGTGCTGTACATGATGATGGTCTCATGTGAGTAAGTTTTTACCCCGTAACTTGACAGCTATTATACAACCACAGAACCAAGCCGTAATTGCACTGGTAAAACAGTGCTACTGGGCTGTTCTATTGAGAATGCTAGTTGATGAGGATAATTTGGTGGTTTTCTGCAAGAAGTTGACAATTCTAGATGCCATATGTGGGATTTTAGACACCTGACAGCAAGTCAAGCCACATTTACTAGTTCGATCATTTGTCCAGATAGAGCAGAAAGTGATTTTCATGGTTTCAGTGATGAAGGAATGACAGTTGCACAAATAATGAATCATGTGACGGGTGTAAATGGTTTTAAAGATGTCAGTGAAGTAAACTTAAATGAGTGGCTGAAGATCGACTCATGTGAACCCGGCTTCCAGTATGTAAGCGAGCCAAAATTGTGACTGTTGCTTCACAACAAAACAAAGAAAAAGACAGTGAATGTGAAAGTCAGAATGATGACAATGACCTTTTCGGTATTGCACAGCATTGCAATTTTTGGATGTTTTAGATTATATGGGCCAAAGGGAGTTAAAGTACAGTGAAATTATTGCTGCAAGAAAAATTTGAAATGCTTTGTGAAAAAAGTCAACTCCTCTCGGAAGCAGACCAACATCACAGATTTTTTTAAGAAATAAACAGGCCTATAGTACATATGCACAGAAGCTTAGATAAACTTTCAAACGAAAGTCTGGATTCAAAATTGTTAAGGCTTTCGTGGCCACTTGTTGACAAACTGCCTATTGGCTTCTGTCTCGGGTTCTTCGGCCGACGTTCATCTAATGATTTTTCTGACGTTTCGCCAGCACGAGTGGCTGGCATTGTCAAAGCTTCACCCTTCACCACCGGCAATGGAGGGTGAAGCTTTGACAATGCCAGCCACTCGTGCTGGCGAAACGTCAGAAAAATCATTAGATGAACGTCGGCCGAAGAACCCGAGACAGTAGCCAATAGGCAGTTTGTCGAAAGTCTGGATTATTTGCACTTAATCTCCCCCACATTACCCCAAATAATCAAGAGTATACTATAGTTGACATCAGTCTATTGTAGAATTTTAGAACACATTTTATATGTGCATATTATGACCATTCTGGAGACTTAAATCGCCTCTGTAGGAAATGACATAGACTTTGCAAACAATGATCATGTGAAATCCAGCTCACCCTGCTTATCCAAAAGACCTAGAAAGCAGTAGATACTGGTACCAAGTTTGTTCCTGTAAGGCTTTCAGTACGGTTCTGTGCCATTGTGTAATAATAATAATAGAAAAAGGATGAGCTTATGTAATATCAGACAGGACCATCTTTGTGATTGGATTGGTGAATTCCTAGGAAATAAAACAGCATGACATTTTCAATGGAGAGGTCTTCATATTCCAAGGGAGTGCTCAGGACCATTACTATTTACAATATATATAAATGGTTTAATGGATGACATTGGAAGCTCCATGAGGTTTTTTGCAGATGCTGCTGCTGTGTGCAGGGTAGTCACATTGTTAGAAAATTGTAGTGCAATGGAGGAAGACTCGCACATGATAAACACCTAGAGCAGAGACTAGCAGTTGACTCTCAGAATAAACAGATGCAATGTATTGTGCATAAATAGTCAAAAATCTCTAGTGTTTTATGATTGCATGATTGCTGAACTCTATCTCAAGGCAGTCACATACACTAAATATCTGGGAGTTTGTATACAGAGGAATTGAAAGTGCAAGGATTATTGGAAGAATCCTTGGGAAAAGTAGTCCACCCTTGAAGAAGTTAGGAAGAGTGAATACAAGTGGAGATGCTCACCTAGCTCTAGTGGCAGGTGCTAGAAGAAAGGTGGTGTGTATCACAGTGTGATTTACTGTAAATGTCCTCAAAGTGCACATTCCTGGAAGAATCAACCAATCTATTGCTTCCTCTTATGTACATCTCATGAAAAGAACTTGGAAGGTAAAGCTGTAAAAATAGAATTTTGCCCATGTTTCGTGCATTGTTTCTATTAAATTTCCTACTTTATTGATAACATCTTTGTTGTATTTTTTGATGAAAGTCTTTGTTGTAATTGGAAACCAGTAGCCCTCTAATGATTTTGTGCTCTTTTGTTTTGCAGCTCTTTGAGGAGTCTTTTATTAGACAATGTACTGCTCTGTCTTGATCATTTTTTGTAATTGTAGAAACTTTTCAATTTTACACATTTTGGCTTTTAGCCATCTTCAGAATCAACCAGATAAAAAGACACAAATGAAAAGTTATCTTACAGAGCACAAGATGTTACATATATATAGTGAAACTTGTTGTGTTAAGAGGACATAGGCACACAGTATCTCATTAATTCCAGTGTACAAAAATGGCTCTGTTTAGTGACAAAGGCCAGCTTTAGTAAAACAAGCTGTGGCAATTAGGTGGCATTTGTGAAGACATGCTTTTGAATATACAATATGTGATAAAAAATATCTGGACACCCCCAAAAACATATGTTTTTCATATTACGTGCATTGTGCTGGCATGTACTGCCAGGTACTCCATATCAGCAACCTCAGTAGTCATTAGACGACATGAGAGAGCAGAATGGAAAGCTCCGCAGAACTCACGGACTTTGAACGTGGTCAGGTGATTGGATATCACTTGTGTCATATGTCTGTGCGTGAGATTTCCACACTCCTAAACATCCCTAGGTCCGCAGTTTCTGATTTGATAGTGAAGTGGAAACATGAAGGAACACATACAGCACAATAGCATACAGACTGACCTCATCTGTTGACTGACAGAGACCGCCGACAGTTACAGAGGGTCGTAATGTGTAATAGGCAGACATCTACCCAGGTCATCACACAGGAATTCCAAACTGCATCAGGATCCACTGCAAGTACTATGACAGTTAGGCAGGAGGTGAGACAGCTTTCATTTCATTGTTGAGCAGCTGTTCATAAACCACACATCATGCCGGTAAGTGCCAAACGACGCCTCGCTTGGTTGTATGGAGTGGAAACATTGGATGACTGAACAGTGGAAAAACATTGTGTGGAGTGATGAATCATAGTACGCAATGTGGCAATCTGACGGCAGGGTGTGGGTATGGCAAATGCCTGGTGAATGTCATCTGCCAGCGTGTATAGTGTCGACAGTAAAATTCGGAGGCGGTGGTTTTATGATGTGGCCGGGTTTTTCATGGAGGGGGCTTGCATCCCTCGTTTTGCGTGGCATTATCACAGCACATGCCTACATTGATGTTTTTAGCACCTTCTGGCTTCCCACTGTTGAAGAGCAATTCGGGGATGGCGATTGCATCTTTCAACATGACTGAGCACCTGTTCATAATGCACGGACTATGGCAGAGTGGTTACACAACAACAACAACATCCCTGTAATGGACTGGCCTCCACAGAGTCCTGATCTGAATCCTAAAGAACGCCTTTGGGATGTTTTGGAATGCCGACTTCGTGCCGGGCCTCACCACTGACATCGATACCTCTCCTCAATGCAGCACTCCATGAAGAATGGGCTGCCATTCCCCAAGAAACTTTCTAGCACCTGATTGAATGTCTGCCCGCGAGACTGCTATCAAGGCTAAGGATGGAACACCACCATATTGAATTCCAGCATTACCAATGAAGGGCGCCACACACTTGAGTCAGTTTCAGCCGGTGTCTGGATAATTTTGATCACATAGTGTAGCTTCAGATAGTTTTAGTATTAAGCGTACATTTTTGATAAAATAAATGAAATCTACACATGTAATAAAATGTACTATGGACTAATGTAAAAGTAGTAGTATTAGGCACACATTTATTTTCTATGAAATCTATAGAATCAGTAAATGTAATAAAAAGTACTACTGGTCATTTGTATCTCTTTGTCTGACAGATTCTGATGATGCTTCCAGTAGAAATGTGTAAAACTGTAAAGTCTGTACAATAAAAGGAGTTGTCAAGTCAGAGTATTACATTGTCCAGTGAATTTATGACTGTAGACTCTTTTAATGATTTTATGTTCTTCATTGATTAGAGTTTCTTAGTACCACTGTTCCTCCTCTTTTTTCTCCTCGGAGGAACAAGCCGAGTAGAAAAAAGGGAGGAATAGCAAATAGAAAAAGACCTTACATGGGGAGCAGTAGAAGAGGCAATTGGGAAGATGAAGGGAGGGAAGTCACCAGGTCTGGATGAGCTAAGTGTAGAGATGGTGATAGCAGCAGGAGAGGTGGAGATACAATGGCTATATCGAGTAATGAATATTGTGTGGAGACAGATGATGATCCCAGAAGACTGGAAGAAGGGAATAATTGCCCCTATCTTTAAGAAGGGAAATAGAAAAGAGTGCAAGATCTATCGGGGGGATATCATTGATGAGTTACTATGCAAAGATTTTTGAGAAAATTTTTGAAGCATGAATTCGGGCAAAATTAGAAGGAAAAATGAGAGAATAGCAACATGGCTTTAGAACAGGAAGGTCCATAATGGATCTAATTTTTGCTGTAAAACAACTACAGTAACAGAACTATGAATATGGAATAGATCTACTAATGACCTTCCTGTACATTGAAAAAGCATATGATAGTGTACGTAGAAGCAAAGTATGGAAAGCCCTGGGAAACAGAGGAGTAGCAAAACAGATTATTTGGAGGATAAAGGAAATGTACCAGGAAGTGTGAGCTGTGTGAAAGTGGGAGGAGAGAGATCAGCTTGGATTGAACAGAAGAATGGCTTGAGGCAGGAAAGTGCACTTTCACCATTACTCTTCATTGTAGTGATGGATGATATAATGAGTACAGTAGCACAAGTAATTGGTGAAACGAAGATGAAAGCTATGGTGTTTGCAGATGATTTGATAATTTGGGGGAATAAGGAGGAAGCAAGCACAAGAGCAGTTGGACGTATGGGAACGAATAATACAAGAATATGGGATGAAATTTAGTATAAGAAAGAGTGAGATGATTATCACAACAAGAAAGATGGAGAGAGGAACAACTGGAATAACAGTTGGTGAGGAACAATTGAGAAGAGTGGAGAGTTTAAAGTACCTATGAAGTCTGATACAGGAAGATGGAAAAAATCCAGAGAAATAAACGATCGGGGGAGAAAAGTGGAAGCATTTCAGAAGAGTGTCAGAAGCTATATATGGAGCAAGAATGTACCCCAAATCAGTAAATAGGTTATATACAGATCATAATATGTCCCAATCCTGACATGTGCATCAGAAACCTGGGTTATGAAAGCAAGAGAGAAAAGCAAAGTACAATCTAGTGTGATGAAATTCTTGAGAAACGGTATTGGAGTGACAAAGATAGACAGGTTAAGAAATGAGAGGATCAGAGAGTTAATGAAGGTGGAACCATTACAGGAGGTGATAGAGAAATCAAGGCTGAGATGGTATGGACACGTTAAGAGAATAGAGGAGAAGACCGAGAGACAGATGGCTGAAAGGAGTAGAGGAATACACCCAGAAGAAAGGAGAAGAATGGACCAAGGTGAAGACGGAGAGATGGTGGCAAGACAGAAGACGATGGAGAGGCGTATATTCCATACAGACCCGGCCAGAGGGTGGAAACTGTCCAAGATGATGATGATGATGATGATGATGATGATGATGATGAGTACCCCTCAGATGCAGAATATTGGCTGACTACAGAAATACGGGCTTCAGAACTGTTGTATAGTGCATGAATTATCCTGATCTGAGGAACCCATTTTTGTTGTGCTTGGGTTGTGATGTCTGATTGGTTGTCTCAAGTCCATGTATTCCTCTGTGCAATGCTTCTTAGTCTAAACTTTATTTTTTTATGATCTCCCCTAATTTATTTTATATTGATGTCCCCATATTTTGAATGGGTTTTTGTGGGACACTGTTGATGTTGATGATTACCTCTGTTTGCTCAAAGGATACCTGTTAGGCAGTTTGGCAATTTCCTGTAGCAGGTTGATTTGGATCCTAGCATTTTCTTCTTTATTTCACTGAATGTCAGTGTCATTGGCAAAAGGTAGACGGTTCACAACAATCCCTTTTAAGTTTGGTTTCTATTCCTGTGGGTTTTAGTTGTCATTCATTTATATGAACTAAGTTTGGATCCCCCCTCCTCCCTTAAGATGCAGTTGAGTAACAACAGAGATGTCACCTTCATGCACTTCTGTTCCTAGTAAAATAGTGTAACATCCTAAGAATGTAACTTGGATTTTGTCTTGCCAGATTGGCTACGATTGTGGCCAACAATTATGTTCAACAGAAAGTGCTTGAAGTTGTCTAACAAGACATCAGGCTCTATCAACATCAAACTGCATTCCTTCTTAAAGTTTACAAAGACTAACAGTTAGTGTTTGCACCTATTATGGATCTCTTTGGCTTGTGAGTGACTTTTTCTTGAAGTTCCCTTGATATTTATAGATGGATCAGGGGTATTTTCCAGTCTGCATTCCAAATTCTGTTTGCTTTTGGAGCATTTCAGTCGGTATATTTCCAGACTTCCAAAACTGCTGAGTTTTCTCCTGGTGTCATCTTGTTTCTAAATTTGGCACTGTTTCATTTGATTTCGTATTTGTTGGGTAGTGTGGATACTGGAATCTGAGTATGGGTTCCTTTGTTTCACTGGGACTTTAGGGGTTTATGTAGTTTAATAGGTTTTCTTTGTTTCAGTCACCAGAGAACCATCATTTTTTTGAAAGCACATAGCTGAATGTTGCAACTCACTAGTTCCCTTTTGAATATGCTGTAGTATTCTCTGGTTTCATTTCTTTCAAAACTTTATTCTGTCTTTTCAGTAAGGGATTTTGTAGGTTTCCCAACTACTTTCTGATTTAATGAAGCAATACTGTTTTCAGTTACAAAATATCTCTTTGATGACAAACTTGCCAGCATCATTTCAACAGGAGTGTGCTTTGTTTCTGCAAGTTCATTGGCTGCCTCAGTCACTCTCTTTTTCATGTTTGTGAAGTCACAATTCCTTGGTCTGACCTTTTTCCTGGAACTCTTGCTTTGGGTTGTTTCCCATGTGGATAACTTTTGATGATTTTCCTGAACTTTTTCCTCAATGTACTCGGGTGCTGAAGCCACCTATAAAAATTTGCACATGTTTGGGAATTATGGCCAGCTTTTGATTCAGTACGTCCCAAAAGTTATCCATCCCCTGTAATCTGATCCGTATTTGTCATTTGTAGGTCTGGTTGTTAACACTTTGCCGTCCGTATGTCTCAAACAAATTTATTCGCTTGGCGCCGGCACCGCTAATTCTGATTACTTGGCTTGCCGCTGGCTGTTGTTGACATTATAAGGATATTATAAATTGTTACATTTTACTAATCTCATTGTTAGTCCTCATAAGTTCTCAACCCTGTTCCCCTACTTTCATGAAATTTCGTAGATATGCATACATAAATAAATACAAAATTTGTTTGTCTCATATATTTGTTTATTTGCGTTGTCTTTGGTACTTAGTATTTCTCTTTCATATCATATGCAGCAAAACAGTCTCCAAGAAGTAACACAGCTCCACAAGACTTGCTTATTAAGTTTGTTGTTTTTTTGTTTTAGGAACATACATGGCAGTTTTTTGTTTTCTTTTATTTGTTTCGGAAATACGTAGGCCTATTAGTTGGTGTTGCTTTATGTGACAGGAAAGTCTGTCAACCGGATCATGATGAGCAGTACATGATGTAGTGGCAACCTCCAAATTTTGCTCCGCGCATTCATCATAAATAATCCCGTCGTCTCTTTCGTCTGCCATAATGAAAGGGCACAAGTACTTTAAAAAAAAAAAACAACAACAACAACAACTTGTTGACGTGTGTAACTTTTTTTTACCTAAACAGAACACCAGCAGAATGCAAAAGATACTGAAGTGCTGTCGCCGGCCACTGTACGATACTATGCTGATGGCACCACTGTGGTGTCTCCAGCTGTTGACTGCTATTTTGCGAATGACACCGCTGTGGTGTCACCGGATGGCAGAGTATTAATAATGATAATCTGTCTTTCACTGGTTTTAAATTTCCGAGTGATCTGAGGAGTGTGGTTTTCATGGCACGCATTTTCATAGTATCCTTTTCTGAACTATGCTCTTGAAGGACCATTAACCTTCAGACTTCAAAGTATTTATCCTCTTCTGGGCATAGTGTTGTTTGTTTGATTACAGATGTCTGAATTTCATGCAGGGCTTGGATCAGAGTTTCAGCAGCTTGCCATTTTGTATAAGGGAGTTTGTGTTGAATATTACTTAAATGATTTTGTATCTGCACACTAGATTGTGCCAAAGAGAAATTGTTTGCAACACAACTCACCAATTTTAAGAGCTTCTTGTTTACAACAGATCTTTTTCTAGTGAGTTAAGAGATGTTTGTATGGCAGAACAGTGAATTATGATCAGGAGTAGTGGTATGCAACATCTGTCACCAGTTAAATGTTTGGAAACATTCATCTCTGTGTAAACGAAAGCAACAATTTTTTGCCACTGCTTCTCTACCAGCATAAACCACAACAACAGTGAAATGCATTAATGCTCACTTTTGTAATGGTTTGCCAAAGTATCTTAGTTTAATTGCATTTTTGGAACCTGCAGCCCTGAAAGTGTATTGGTTAAAGTTGTAAATACTTACAGTTTGTGCACTGATTAGCCCATTGTTGCTCACTCATTGCCAAGCCTCATATTTAGACAATTCACAATCGTTGGTTCTGCCCATGAAGGTATTTCAAGTAACAATAACAAGATATTGGAAGCCCTCAAAGAAGACACAACTGATTATATATTGTGGAGTGCTTGGTGTAAAATTCACATAGAGAGCTCAAGTAGGATACTTTGCAAAAACATTGTTTGGCTTCAAATAGAAAACTTCACTCAAGGGGTGAAAACTTGCCTTCACAAAAAAATTCTTTGCAGATATTACTATCTCACATGTACAAATCATGTAAGGACCACATTGACATATTGGAAAATTAGGAAAAACAAAAATATCGTTAGTCAGCATCTCTGTGCAACATCTACTCGCTGAATCGGAAAGGGCACAAGTGATTCCATATCTGTTGTTTGGAGGGAAAGGAATTTCTCTGTGTATCATAAGGATTGTTGCTTTTTTTATCTAGGAAGTCTGGTTTTACATGGTTACAACACTTGTGTATGTGTTATATTTCAGAACTTAGATGCAGCGATATGTTTGTCACTGCATAGCTACTCGTGGTGAAGTGTTTAATTTGTTGTTGTTATCTTCATGAATTTATTCTTGTTTATTTCATGCACTTTTGGATATCATTTCATGATACATTGATTTCTTTCAACAGTTCATGTTACTTGTGTTTACAGGTAAATGTCACTGTGGCTGGGGTGGCAGGAAACAGCCCTGTGAAATGCAGTCGTGATGTTGTAGTGTGTCCAGATTTAAGTTTGGTGGACGCTGTTAAGAAAGGACCATATGATGTAGTGGTGCTTCCTGGTGGCCTCGGAGGGTCAAAGAATCTTGCAGCAGTATGTATTAATTCCAAATACAGTAGTTTAGAAGATTATCAGCTTATATGATTGAATCCTGCAATAAACACCATCATATAAGAAATAATAGCTGTTTTGATTTACTGTAAGAGCGTTACTTCTAAATTTTCAGTGGAAAAATATCAAAACACTTATTTATTCATTCACACATTGTACTCTGTAAATCACATAATGAGGGGGACCCTCAGAGATGTGCAATGAATCATGTTATATTTTAAAATGGATTAAAAACAGCCATTGAGACATTGTGGTCAAAGACATTTTAAAGTATTTTAGCTAGACCACTGATTTATCAAAAATTATATACATAACAACGTAGAGCAGTTACTGCAGGCTACTTCTTAAAGTATAGTAGCAGTAAATTGGGATTTGTGCTAATCTGTTCATACTGATATTATGACAATTGTTTCTCAGTTAATTTGTACATGTTTATGTACATTAGAAGAAAGCCAGCTACTTAAAACAAACAACAACAACCACCACCACCACCACCACCACCACCACTACTACTACTACTACTACTACTCCCTTCTACTGTTTTCATCTAGTACTTTAAACAAAGCATTTATGTAACTTTATACAGAACACTATCCGTTGTCTGTATGCTGGTAAAGTTAAGATATTCTGATAAATTATTGGTGTGGCTGATAAAATAGTCTCTTTGGTTATGAATATCTGGAGATTTTCAATTTCCTGCCTGATGCCTACTGAAACCTTTGACCCAGAATATAAAACAATATTCTGAGCCCTAAATAAGGATGCATAGTTTGCATGAAAACTGTACTTGTAGTGTTGTGGTTGTGTATTGAATAATTGATGCTAAATTCACTGCCGGCCAGAGTGGCCGAGCGGTTCTAGGCGTTTCAGTCTGGAACCGCGAGACCACTACGGTCGCACGGTCGCAGGTTCGAATCCTGCTACGGGCATGGATGTGTGTGATGTCCTTAGGTTAGTTAGGTTTAAGTAGTTCTAAGTTCTAGGGGACTGATGACCTCAGATGTTAAGTCCCATAGTGCTCATAGCCATTTGAACCATATTTCTTTTAACTAAATTCACTCTTATTATTAACCAAAATTACCACGAGGGAGTAAATGTACTGACACTAAGTGTAAGAATCCATAGATCCTTGATGAAGTGTCGGTAAGACATCTACATTCACATAAACACTCTGAAGCCACTGTGGTGTGTGTGGTAGAAGGTGCAGTATACAGTATTATAAATTTTCTTTCATATTTCGTTGACTTATTAAGTGATGAAAAAATGATTGTCTATATTTCTCTGAATGCACCATTATTTCATCTTGTTCTCATGATCGCTACCTGACATATAATGGCGACAACATAATGGTTGCGTGGTTGTTGAATACAGGTTGTCTATATTTTCCCAGGTAGGTTTCATGAGAACTTAGGCTTTCCAAGAATTACTATTTATGTTCCCTGACTATCGCCATTACACTTTTGTATGGGGTATACTGACCTATTACAATCATAGGAACACTTCTCTGAATTTGTTTAATGTCAGTTGTCATACCTACTTGATACAGACTTTAAACATAATATTGACATTGCTCATTTGTGAGTCTGTGCGACAGTAATATGCTCTAGTGTAAATTTTTAAATGAATTTAAAATTTCTGCTTTCTATCTGCTATCTTCAGTTTTGACACCAGACAAACCCATGAACAATTGAGTGGAAGGTTAGTTTTGACAGTAGACAAATCCACGAACAATTCAATGGAAGGCTTGGATCCATTATTGCATTTGCACTGACCAGAACTTTCAAGGATTTTCTGATAAGTCTTTCACCAGGATCTGACTGCGAAGATTATTGTGGACTTATTGCATAGCCCTTCTTATGGATGCACAACTTGCTATAATTTTTCTCTGTCGGTATCCCCAATCTCGTTTCGTAGTGTGAGTAGTAGTCTTATGTTTTCACAACATTCTATGAATGATACCATTAAACCTGGCTGATTCTTTACTGTCTTTTGTTACTTTGAACATACTTAACCAGAAAGCAGTTTGTGGCATCTTTCAGCTTTAATTACATTTATTCTGCATTTTCCAGATCTAAATGTTCTCAGATATCCTTTAAATAAATTGATAATGCCTCACCATGAATCTGACCAAATAGGAAAACTGTCCTAGCATTCTTGATGTCCTTTATGGCTTGGCTATTGTTGTTACTGGAATAGCATTATGGCTGATAATTGTCTCTCATTGATGACATTCTCGAAAAGATCTAGTCTGTTTGTGACTAGAAAGTCAAGGCTATTTACTTCACGTGTGGGTTGTGGGATTAGTTGTTTGAGGCAGTTTCCAGACAACGTTTCCAGTATTACTTTGCAGGACTGGTGCCCTTGCTGCCAATAATATATGCATGGTTTTCCTAGTCAATACTTATGTTAAGTTATCAACTTTACATTATACTCACTTCTATAGAAGGAATACTTTTTAACCATAGATGGTATGTCTCAAAAGGCTATGCCCTAAAACAGTATTTGATGAAAGTATGCTAACAGTCCAGTATGAAGATCAACATAAAGTGTGAAATTCTAAGTGAAAAATAGACAGAACTCGGTTTTTCAGTTACCTTATTCAAGAGGTCTTGCCATATCAGTTTATTATCCATTAGCATGCTGAGCAGCTTCACACATACAGCGGTTGCCCAGGCACTTGTAAGTTATTTATATTATTTGGTAGAATAGGGGTTAATCTGTTTGCTGTGAACCAGTTGTAAATGTGTTCCATTATTTTCTGCTCTGTCTTGTATGAATATGTTTGGACTTTTTATCGGTGCTCCGGTGTTGTCAACAACATCACAGTTTTTGGAGAGTCCACCAATGCTTAGGGTAATTCATTTACATAGACAAAAAACAGGAGTCAGCAAAACACCAAGCCTTGTGGGTCACAGTACTAGATTTTTTCCCCACTCTACAATTAGTCCTATTCCTATGGTATTATTAGTTAATGTGACCCTCTGTTTTCTGTTATTAAGATATGACTCCATCCATGCAAGAGGAATGCCATACATGTCAAATCATTTTAGTTTTTATAGGTGCATAGTATGAACTACATAATCAAATGCTTTGGAAAGGTTACAGAAAGTACCAATTAGGTAATGTTGTGTATTTAGTTCTTCCCAGAACTGAGTGGTTTGATATCGTGTACTATTTTCTCTGTTGAAAAGCCTTTACAGAAGCCAAAGTGAACTGCTGTTCAAGAGGCGGTTGCAAGCCACCTTATGAAACTTTTTGAGAACACAAGGAGGAGGGAGATGGGTCTGCGAGTAAAGATTTATGGCTTATCTCCATTTTCACACATTTCTGTTATTCAGTAATTGTATCTACAGCCGTCATATGGTTGCATAGGTAACTCAAAGGGAGGTTATTAGCATTTTCAAAATGAAATTTTTACTCTGCAGCAGTGTGTGTGCTGATATGGAACTTCAGGCAGATTAAAACTGTGTACTGGACTGAGAGTCAAACTGAGGAATTCTGGAAACATCTGCCAGGCTGTGGCTGATCCATGTCTCCCCAATATCCTTTCTTCCTGGAGTTCTAGTCCTGCAAGTTTTGCAGGATAACTTTTGTGAAGTTTGGGTGGTAGGAGACAAGTTACTGTCAAAGTAAAGCTATGAGCCCAGGTTGGGAGTTGTGCCTGGGTAGCTCAGTTGATAGAGCACTTATCTGTGAAAGATAGGTCCTAAGTTTGAGTTTCAGTCAGGCACACAGCTTTATATATCAGAACTTTGGTTGATGTACCAAAATAGCCAGAAAGACCTCTCTGACAGATGATTTGGTGAAACTGATGTCTGGCGAACCATGCTTTGCCTGTCTAAGTAAATTTGTGGAATCTGCTCTCAGTGGAACATCTTTTACCCTGTGTTTTGATTACTGTTAGAAAAGATTGATTTAATTTAGTAACCAGTGTTTTGGATTTAATATTGTCTGGCATTGTTTTAATTACTGTTAGGAAAGATTGAATTAATTTAGTAACCAGTGATTTGGATTTAATATCGTGTGGCTCAGTGCTACTATAAATTTTATTTCACACCTGATCATGCTTTTTAATTTGAGAAATGTGGATTTGCGCCATGGTTCCAAGTCCACATTACACTTTAGGCTTCTTTATAACTTGCTGGATAAGTCTGTTCAAAGGTCAGAGGAAAGCGTCAGCTGACCAGTTTCAGTAGGACCATGCATAGCAAAGCATTGTAGTGTTCATATCAACCCCTACGTTGATGACAGCTTTCGTTACCTAGTAGTGCTCTAAACTGCTTTTGATTTTTGTTGCAGTTTTGAACTTTTTTTGTATGTGGTGCATGGCTAAGAATTATGTTGTGTTGCCTGTAGCGCCACTTTAATTGTGATTAAAGCTAGCCGTCTGTATTAAATAAAGCTCTCTCTTCCTAGAATAAGATATTTTGATCCAGGATGTTAGCCACTTGTTTTCCCAGCTTTTATTACAAATGTTCCTGGCCTGTTGTAAAGGAAAAGTACATACATAATATTGTTAGAATACTTTTAGTAAAGAATTAAATGTGCTAAGGTAAGTTTGGCAGAGTGTAAATTTTAGGAGTAAAAGAGGGAACTCCTTCAACAAGCAAAGAAAAAAAAATGAAGAGTTTACTAGCTTTTGGACAAATCCTTCAATCTTTTAATGAACTAGTGCGCATGATTTGTTGAGTAGGTTGGGAGAGGGGTGATGGGGCGGGATAGAGGGAGAAAAGAGTTGGGAGGAGGGTTAGGAAAGAGTAGTTGACAGCTTGGAGGGATATAGTAGATGTGCAGGATAGGAATGTGGTAGGAACAAGCATGTTCTCAGGATAGGAATGTGATACTTGGGCATCAGAGCCAGTGAGTTCGTGCTGCGCATGGCGATGATGATGAAGTGGAGGTCTGGATTGGGACAGTGTGACAGGACAGAGGAAGGGAGTCTGTTGTGTAGATATGAATATATGAAGACCAGGAAGATTATGGGAATGTAGGATGTGTTGCAAGGATAACTCCCATCTCTGTATTTAAAAAAAGCTGGTGAAGGATCCAGGAGGCCCAGTTTGTGAAGCAGCTATTGAATTAGAGCATGCTGTGCTCAGCAGCGTGATCTGTCATTGGTTGGTCAGCTATGCTCTTGGCCACTGTTTGGTGGTGGGCATTTGTTGTGGTGGACACCTGATTGGTGGTCATGACCATATAAAACTCTATGCAAAAATTGCAACAGAACTCTTATATGACATGGCTACTCTCACAAGTAGCCCTGTGTCTGACAGTATGGGTTAAGTGTGTGATAGGACAAGAGTAGGGTCTGCCAGGTGGGTGAATAGGGCCGATGCTGTACCTGGGTCTTCCACACGGATAGGACTCCTGTGGCAAAGGATTGGGAGTGGGAGTGACATAGAGATCGACCAGGATGTGGTGTAGGTTCAGTGGGATGTGAAATACAACTTTATGATTGGGGGGAGGATCATGGGTATGATGCCCATTTCTGAGCATGATGATTGATTGTCGTGGGTCATAAGGGGGGATGCTTCTTTGCATCTGGTTCTCAGGGATAGTTGGGGGATTAGGGGATGTGTGTGAGGATACGGCATGGGAATATCTGTTTTGGACTAGGTTTGGGGAAGATTGCCTGTCTGTGAAGGCTTTTGTGAGACCTTTAGCATACTGGGCAAAGGAGTTAGTAACAGCAGATACACCATCCATGGGTGGGCAGGCTATATGAGTGTGATATTTTACGTGTGTGTGTGTGTGTGTGTGTGTGTGTGTGTGTGTGTGTGTGTGTGTGTGTGTGTGAAAGGGAAGACAGATGTCAAAATGAAGATACTGTTGACAGTTGGCGGAGTGGCCAAGCGATTCTTGGCGCTTCAGTCTGGAACCGCACGACCGCTACGGTTGCAGGTTCGAATCCTGCCTCGGGCATGAATTTGTGTGTTGTCCTGAGGTTAGTTAGGTTTAAGTAGTTCTAAGTTCTAGGGGAGTGATGACCTCACAAGTCCCATAGTGCTCAGAGCCATTTGAACCATTTTTGTTGACAGTTGGTGTTCTTGATATGGACAGAAATGGAGCCATGAGAGAAGTGGAGGTCAGCGTGCAGGAAGGAGGCATTTTTGGCTGAGGAGGAACATGTGAAGCAAATAAGAGAGAAGGTGTTGAGGCTGTGAGAAATGAGGACAGGGTGTCTTGGTCCCGAGTCCAGATCAGGACGATATTATCAGTGAACCTGATCCAGACAAGTTCTCTGTGGTTTTGGGAAGCTAGGAAAGTTTTCTCTAGATTTGATTTTTAAAATTTTCCCGGCGAATTGACTGCTCAAACAAATTTCGAGCTTGCAGCCAGTCGTCGTTCAATAACTTGCACGATATTTCAACTGGGCACCTGCCAGTCATCTTCAGGTGAGCCATTGCAGACTGGTGAAAACGTCCTCCGTTCCACAATATATGGCGTACTGTAACTATTCTGCACGTGCATCAAAAACTTGATAATGGACTACACTACCTGCCAGCAGCACCCTCCCTGGTGGAAAAGTGGAACTCAGTCGCCCTCTGTGTTGCCGTTTGCCGCGGCCATTGGCGCCATCTTTCCTCTTCGATTTGAGAAAATTGTGGAGATAATTGGATTCCATGCATTGTCCAGCTGGTAGCCGCATTCATGGTTCAACAGATTTTCCGCCAGACATATTTCTACGGATTCTCTAATAATAGAGTCCCAGAAAGATGTTGCTGTGGACAAAATCATTGTTTGCTCATACTCCATTGAATGTCCAGTAGAAATACAATGTTCAGCAATAGTGGACTTGCTTGGCTGCAAAAGGCGGGTGTAACGTTGATGTTCAGTACAGTTTTCTTTCATGATGCGTGTGGTTTGACGTATAAAAGCCATACCACATTGGCACGGTATCTTGTAAATTCTGGCCTTTTGTAGTAACAGATTGTCCTTTACTGATTCCACAAGGTCCGTAATCTTCGATGGTGGACGGAAAACCACTTTTAATTGAAATTTTGGGAGGATTCTTGCTATTTTAAATGAAGTGTTGGCAACAAAAGGAAGAAAAGCTAAAGATTGTTCTGGCATGTTATCCTCTTTATCCACTTCCTGCTTCTTAGTTTTAACTGTTAGTGCCCTGTTAATCTGCCAGATCGAATACCTATTTCTGCTGAATACTGGCTTTAGATGGGCGAGTTCTTGAGGTAAGCTATCTAGATCTGAGACAGTATGAGCTCTATGAACAAGTGTTTTAAGCACACTCATGGTTTGCAATGGGTGATGGCAACTCAATGGTCGCAGGTACAAATCAGTATGAGTGGGCTTCTGATAAACTGAATGCCCTAGAGAACCATCATTCTTCCTTCAAACCAGGACATCCAAGAAAGGCAAACAACCATCTTTCTCTATTTCCATGGTAAACTGGATGTTGCTATGAATGGAGTTGAGGAGATGTAGAAACTCCATTAATTTGTCTTCTCCATGAGGCCACACCATGAAAGTATCATCCACATAC
This sequence comes from Schistocerca nitens, assembly GCF_023898315.1. Lineage (NCBI taxonomy): Eukaryota > Metazoa > Arthropoda > Insecta > Orthoptera > Acrididae > Schistocerca > Schistocerca nitens. The sequence continues at coordinate 438,868,936 of NC_064614.1, forward strand.
CTCCCAAAAACTGTTGGTTTCAGGGCAGCTGATTCAAGTGCTCTCTCCTCAAAATCCTCCATAAAAAGGTTGGCCACCAAGGGAGACGGGGCTACCCATGGCGACACTGTCAGGCTGTTCAAAATAGTCTTTATTAAACATAAAATAAGTTAAGGAAAGAGCGTGCCTAAACAATGCAGTGATATCAACAGGATCATGTTACCAATCAGTGTCAAAGAATCTGCAAGAGGAACTTTTGTAAAAAGTGAGACCACAAAAAACGCAGTAACTTAACCCATGCAGAAAGGGCTGCATTACGAAATCTGAGAGAGGACCCTGACGTAGTGATATTGAATGCTGACAAAGGTAATACAAGTGTTTTGTTACCTCGTGGTGTATAAAGATAAGATGTATGGTCTGCTAAGTGACTCTACCTATAGGAGGATCGATTACGATCCTACAGGGCGTATGCAACAGAAAACTTCAGCACTATTAAATTCCTCCTCCTTACCGCAAAGAGCCTTAAAGAGGTTAAGACCACTTGGTTTTGTACCTCCAAAGACTGTATGCCCTTCCAAATGTTCAGAAAGAGGGTCTTCCTCTGCATCCAATAGTGAGTAACATTAGAGCTCCTACATATGATTTAGCGAAACGACTCACTACCTTGCTGAGACCTTTCGTGGGCAAGTGCACACATCACATACGAAACTCAACTGATTTTATCAATAGACTGGGGGCTCTTCATCTTAACAGTGTAGACCTTCTAGTAAGTTTTGATGTGGCCAATCTTTTTATGGGGGATTTTGAGGAGAGAGCACTTGAATCAGCTGCCTTGAAACCCAGTTTTTTGGCGGTATGTGGATGATACTTTCATGGTGTGGCCTCATGGGGAAGACAAATTAATGGAGTTTCTACATCACCTCAACACCATTCCTAGCAACATCCGGTTTACCATGGAAATAGAGAAAGATGGTTGTTTGCCTTTCTTGGATGTCCTGGTTCGAAGGAAGAATGATGGTTCTCTAGGGCATTCAGTTTATCGGAAGCCCACTCATACTAATTTGTACCTGTGCGAGCATTGAGTTGCCATCACACATTGCAAACCATGAGTGTGCTTAAAACACTTGTTCATAGAGCTCATACTGTCTCAGATCTAGATAGCTTACCTCAAGAACTCGCCCATCTAAAGCCAGTATTCAGCAGAAATAGGTATTCGATCTGGCAGATTAACAGGGCACTAACAGTTATAACTAAGAAGCCGGAAGTGGATAAAGAGGAGAACATGCCAGAACCATCTTTAGCTTTTCTTCCTTTTGTTGCCAACACTTCATTTAAAATAGCAAGAATCCTCCCAAAATTTCAAGTAAAAGTGGTTTTCCGTCCACCATCGAAGATTACGGACCTTTTGGGATCAGTAAAGGACAATCTGTTACTACGAAAGGCCGGAATTTACAAGATACCGTGCCAATGTGGTATGGCTTGTATAGGTCAAACCACACGCATCATGAAAGAACGCTGTACTGAACATCAATATTACACCCGCCTTTTGCAGCCAAGCAAGTCCACTATTGCTGAACATTGTATTTCTACTGGACATTCAATGGAGTATGAGAAAACAATGATTTTGTCCACAGCAACATCTTCCTGGGACTCCATTATTAAAGAATCCGTAGAAATATGTCTGGCGGAAAATCTGTTGAACCGTGAATGCGGCTACCAGCTGGACAGTGCATGGAATCCCATTATCTCCACGATTTGCTCAAATCGAAGAGGACAGAGTGCGCCAATGGCCGCGGCAAACAGCAACACAGACGGCGACTGAGTTCAGATACTCCACCAGGGATAGGAGGTGTAATTTCGAGTTTTAGTTACTGTAATCGTAAATTCAGGCAGATTGTAGCGCAGTCATTAGGCATTTTTACAGGTTAGTTCATACATTCTTTTTGTGTTTCCCTTGCGTTATCTAGGCACGGACTCGTGTTTCAGTAACTGTTGTTCAACATCGATTAGAATGGACAGGGACTGTGATTGCTGTGTTCGGATGAGGGCTGAGTTGGCATCGCTTCGCTCACAGCTGCAGGCGGCGCTGACTTCAGTTGCGCAGCTTGAGGCTGTTGCCAATGGGCACCATTGTGGGGAGCCGGACTTGGGTATCACGGGGATGTCAACCTTGTTCCGTCTGTCCCCAGATCGGTCTGCCGCTTTGGTTGCCCCGGTTGCTGCCCGCAGTGGGGCTGAGCCCTCGCCTGTGGTTGATTGGGAGGTCGTTCCAAGGCGTGGCAGGCAGCGAAAGACATCCCTGGAGGCTGATCAGAAAGTCTCCCTGGTGCGTCTGACAAACAGGTTTCAGGTACTGTCTCTGGCTGAGCCAGAGGCAGATGCCTGCCCTGTTTCAGAGGATGATCTCAGCCTTCAAGGTCCGGGCAATCGCAGAGGGTGGGCTTATTGGTAGTTGGGAGCTCCAATGTTAGGCGCGTAATGGGGCCCCTTAGGGATATGGCGGCTAAGGAGGGGAAGAAATCCAGTGTGCACTCAGTGTGCATTCCGGGTGGAGTCATTCCTGATGTGGAAAGGGTCCTTCCGGATGCCATGAAGAGCACAGGGTGCAGCCAGCTGCAGGTGGTGGCACATGTCGGCACTAACGACGTGTGTCGCTTTGGATCTGAGGAAATTCTCTCTGGATTCCAGAGGCTATCTGATTTGGTGAAGGCTGCCAGTCTTGCTTACGAGATGAAGGCAGAGCTCACCATCTGCAGCATCGTTGACAGAACCAACTGTGGACCTTTGGTGCAGAGCCGGGTGGAGGTTCTGAATCAGAGGCTCAGACGGTTTTGCAACTGCTTTGGCTGCAGATTCCTTGACTTGCACCGTAGGGTGGTGGGGTTTCGGGTTCCGCTGAATAGGTCAGGAGTTCACTAAAATCAGCTGGCGGCTACACGGGTAGCGGAGGCTGTGTGGCGTGGACTGGGCGGTTTTTTTAGGTTAGAAGGCCTCAGGAAAGTGCTGGGTGGGCTGCAATCTCAAAGGGTGCATGGCAAATACAGGATGTGCTTGGATCAAGGAACAGTCGGAATTGTAGTTGTAAATTGTTGTAGTTGTGCTGGGAAAGTCCCTGAGCTTCAAGCGCTAATAGAAAGCACAGAAGCTGAAATCATTATAGATGCAGAAAGCTGGCTAAAGCCTGAAATACGTTCTGCAGAAATTTTTACAAAATCTCAGACGGTGTTCAGGAAAGATAGATTAGGCAGAATTGGTGGTGGAGTGTTTGTGTCTGTCAGTAGTGGTTTGTCTTGTAGTGAAGTCGAAGTAGATACTCCGTGCGAATTGGTGTGGGTGGAGGTTATACTTAACAGCCGATCTAAGTTAATAATTGGCTCCTTCTACCAAACCCCAGACTCTGATGATATAGTTGCTGAACAGCTCCATTATGACAGCTGCCACCCATTCCACATCAAACGGTCCCTTCCCTACAGCCTAGGTCTTCGTGGCAAACGAATCTGCTCCAGTCCGGAATCCCTGAACCATTACACCAACTACCTGACAACAGCTTTCACATCTCGCAACTACCCTCCCGACCTGGTACAGAAGCAAATAACCAGAGCCACTTCCTCATCCCCTCGAACCCAGAATCCCCCACAGAAGAACCACAAAAGTGCCCCACTTGTGACAGGATACTTTCCGGGACTGGACCAGCAACAAACTGTCCATTCGCATGAATGGACACAAGCAGACAGTGTTTGTTGGTAATGAGGATCACCCTGTGGCTAAACATGCCTTGGTGCACGGCCAGCACATCTTGGCACAGTGTTACACTGTCCGGGTTATCTGGATACTTCCCACCAACACCAACCTATCCGAACTCCGGAGATGGGAACTTGCTCTTCAATATATCCTCTCTTCCCATTACCCACCTGGCCTCAATCGCCACTAATTTCAAGTTGCCGCCACTCATACCTCACCTGTCATTCAACATCATCTTTGCCTCTTCACTTCCGCTTTGACTGACATCTCTGCCCAAACTCTTTGTCTTTAAATATGTCTGCTTGTGTCTGTATATGTGTGGATGGATATGTGTGTGTGTGCGAGTGTATACCCGTCCTTTTTTCCCCCTAAGGTAAGTCTTTCCTCTCCCGGGATTGGAATGACTCCTTACCCTCTCCCTTAAAACCCACATCCTTTCGTCTTTCCCTCTCCTTCCCCTCTTTCCTGATGAGGCAACAGTTTGTTGCTAAAGCTTGAATTTTGTGTGTTTGTTTGTGTGTCTATCGACCTGCCAGCGCTTTCGTTCGGTAAGTCACATCATATATATATATATATATATATATATATATATATATATATATATATATATATATATATATATATATATCCCACGTGGAATGTTTCCCTCTGTTGTGGTTAGCACACTGGACTCGCATTCAGGAGGACGACGGTTCAATCCCGTCTCCGGCCATCCTGATTTAGGTTTTCCGTGATTTCCCTAAATCGCTTCAGGCAAATGCCGGGATGGTTCCTTTGAAAGGGCACGGCCGATTTCCTTCCCTCACCCGAGCTTGCGCTCCGTCTCTAATGACCTCGTTGTCGACGGGACGTTAAACACTAATCTCCTCCTCCTCCTCCACTGAATTTGACTCAGAACTATGAGTGTCTGTTTTTATCATCAGCTGATTGTTTGAAGTTATTATCAATTGGAAATTGAATCTACTTGTAATTGGGGCAATAAAACCTGTTTGTGAACCCACTAGCAGATGTTACTGCATAATAGTAGTCATGTCGCAGAAAAAGTCTGATGGAAGGTGAAGTCCATCCGAACCAAGTGAGAAAATTCGCTTCAAGGCAGAGAGAATCCTCACAACTCTCATACAACATTATGCCTCCCAAAACTGTAACACTTGGATCACCAAAATGATCATGTTCAAGAACATTCCTGTCTGCAGTATATGTTCAAACATGTCCACATGCACCAACAACCTTCCAGCATTGTCAACCGCACTAGTGGAGGAATGGAATGCGCCACCACAAGAGCTCCTTACCAACCTTTTGGTCTGCATGGGAGCATGGTGCAGACCGTGTGTAGCTGTGTGTGGTGATCACACACCCAGTTAAGTACAGTGTTCCACCTCTTGTAATGTGCAGGGGACCACCATGAACTGAACTGCAGTGACTTCACTGTAATTATTGTCATTTCTGTTTATCTCATTGTGCATTTCTTTTAGTTATCGTCTCTAGTGTATCAGTTCTTTCTCTGTATGCTCTACATTCATTGAGTTATAATAACAATGCATTTCACTGAGCTGTGTTACTTGGCAGTGACACATCAGCACACCAGTGATTTTGAAATTTCAAAGGGTTGTGATCATTTCAGAGTTAGTGCTTTTTTCATATTTATGAAATATGTTTTCCTGTAGTATGTATATCTATGTTGCTGAAATGGAGGATGTGTAAGGAAAATCCAAAATTGTTAATTCCCCATTTTACAGGTGTCATTCGCCATGGAAGATAATTCTATGGTTCAATATACACAATTGTTAAAGTGATTCACATACAGGTGAATATTGGTGGTGCATAGGTATACTTACAGCTTAAAAATTCACACTAGCCTTCACTCTTCTGCTAGTCAGCAAATACATTCATCAGTATGATCTTTCTCACCAATTATTTGTTAGTTTCAAACACAACCAAAATAAATGTTTACTATATATCTGTAAAAAAATTAAAGCATAATGACTATAATTAAATTTGTAGATTGGAAAATTAAAAAGTAGCTATGAGACAAAACTTTGTTAGACAAAATTTCTCAACTTCTTTGTTTTATTGATATCTGCTTCACTGAAACCAGTGTGTGAATAATCCTTGAGATGAATTATGCTGGTTATTGTCTCTGTCAGTGGCTTGAAATTCTTTTGACTGGATAGCTACTTGCATTTTTTTATCAGTCATTTAGGTAATGTAAGTATTGTAATATGTGACTAATTGACTGTTGTTTTGTAAAAGATGCCCACAAATATGTGTTTTAGCTTTATTATGCTGAAATAGTCTGTTATTGCTGTGTGATGATGTGGAGGTGTGTTATTAAATGTATTTTTCTTCTGATTTCAGTCAAACGAGGTTGGGTCATTGTTGAAGGAACAGGAAAAATCTGGCCGTCTGATAGCAGCAATCTGTGCTGGTATGTTGAAATCAAATTTATATGTAAAAAAAAAAAAAAACCTTCAAATAGTTTCCACAATTGATTGCAATGCAATGCACATAAGCATTTAATTTTTAAGCTCCTTTTGCTTATTTAAAATTTTGACAAATTGTTTGCAAAATTTGTTCCCATTGGTTCTGAATCAAAGGAAAAAATTTGTGTAATTCTCACAGAGGTTGGCAGTGACAGAATGGATCAGTGAACCTAACAGACCTGCATTTTTTTAAAACTGAAGCTGTTCTCCTTGAACCCAGAGGCACAGTTGTATGAATGTGGAAAAAGACCTGTTTACAAGGCCAAAAGACTAATTGGCAATAGGTATTAACACCTTGATTAGAAGTAATGAGACACACACACACACACACACACACACACACACACACACACACACACACACACAACAAAGAAACAGCCTTCAGTTACACTTTTAAATCAGATTAGATTAGGTACACTATTTTTTCCATAAATTCAGTGTGAAGAGATCTTAGAGGATGTGGAAAATGACAAACAGACCTAAAATATACATTCACATTAAATAATATGGTAATATTACTTTCACCAATGGTATGTAAAAAGTCAAAGTTTCTGTATATATATATATATTTTTTTTCATTTTCACATTATCTAAAATGCTTACTACAAACATTCAGTGGGTATGTCAAACCTGACCACCATTTACACTCTTAATGTACATTTGCACAGTGGGAGAAGGGCAGTGTCTGGCTGCCTTTCAGACATCTTTCACCAATGCCTCCCCGACATCTTTCACCACTGCAGTATTCCGAGAAGTTGTGTAAGATGGTTACAATCTGAAGGTCATGGCAAAGTGGAAGCAACAGAAGGCATGTCTACAATACAACGGGATAAATATTAGGAGGTGGATATTGCAGCTCACTTTCATAAACTGGGTTTTTACAGTAGGATTCATTTACATCTTTTTGTGCTTCTATCATTGCAGTAAATTTATATCTCAATTGAGTAATTGTGTTTAATGATAATAACAATGATGTATGGGAATTTAACTCTTTTACAATTGTGATATACCTGGAACAATGGTTCTGTGAAATATGTTTTATTCATCTCATAACATACATAATTTCAGAACATATGTCTGATGTACAAGAGACATGTCGAGGTTACAATTTGATTATTTGAAATTTTGTCACACGTACAATATTGCCTGGTGAAGAATTTACTTATTTAAAATTTGTCAAGCTTACAACATTTACATCCACTATAACCATCATAATTTTTATTCCATTATAGGGTTCCAGCTCAAAGTCTCACTTCATCTTTCATGAAATCTTCCACTGAGTAGTGGCATCTTTAAATGAGAAAAATCATATAATTTGCTTTTTAAAATATTTATCTTCACATGCATGGAGAGCTGCATCAAACCAATCTGGACTGAAGACCACAGCAACATCATCATCTTCATATTTATTATGCCACACCCTTTTATTTTTTTTGTGAATTCTCATGGTTACATACTGAGGAGTCTGAGCACACAATTTTAAGTGGTGTGAGGTGAGCAGTGTGTTCAATATGGTTTTTCTGAAAAGTTCAGCTCTGCTGCATAGGAAAAGAATCACCTCAAAATATGGTTGGAAAGTGTATGTATGAAGAAGGTAGACACAAAACTTGACACAATGCGCTGCATTACTGGTTCCGTCAAATCAACCCCATGCCACTGGTTACCTGTACTGAGTCACATCCCTCCACCTCACTTAAGGCGGAAACAAGCTCTACTGAGGGAGGCCAAGAAAATCTCTGCATCACCCTCTCTACCACTGTACCGTAATTCTGTCATCCGCCACAGCAATGATTACGATCAAGAAGACTAGCAAGTGTTACTGCAGGACAACTCATTGCGGATGGTTTTGATATAAATGAAAGCTGGAAGCATGAATGGTCAACAAAAAATTAGGAACAAGAGTCCATCACCTTGATCCCACAAAGAAGCGAAAAGGTTTCGACCTACCAAGGAACCTTTTAACAGGTTAAGGACTGGACATGGTTGTTGTAGTTACTTCAGGTACAAATGGGGCTGGATCAGTTCAACAATGTGTGAATGTAATCGAGAAGAGCAGACAATTGAACATTTAGTCCAACGCTGTCCACTTCATTCATACCCTGGAATTCCCGATGACTTGTTCACTCTCACACCAAGCTTAATTAATTGGTTTAAAAACATGCACTTTAAGGTTTAATCTTGTCTAATATCATATGTATATTGTATAAAATCATTTGCTTTATATCAACTGTATTATTGTATGAAATCACCATACGATTAAATAAAATAAATAAAACCTCAAAATGTATAAAAAGGGGAAAGTTAATATTATTAGATGTTTAAATAATGGTTGACATGATGCCCAACATTTTCTGAGTTTCCCCAAAAAATTATGCCATATCTAATAATAGGTTTCCTGGTGCCCAAAAGAGTGGCACTGGCAAAAATTTCCACTGTAAATGCAAGGCTGTTTAATTTATTTACTAGATATTCTATATGTGAATTCCAACTCGAATTTCTTTCCAAGTTTATTCCTAGGAATCTGACTGCGTCAAGTTCTTCCATTTTTTGATAATTGTGAATAATACAGATTTCTTCATGTTTTAACTGTTTGCTTTTAAACTCATCATGTGAAGTTTTGAAATGTTTATCCTTAAGCCATTTAGATTGAACCATGTTTCGAAGTTACTTAACGTATTCATGATACTCTGTGGCACATTGTCAGAATTTTCATTTTCAGTTAGGACAGAAGAATCATCTGCAAAAAGTTTAGATGAGTATTTAGATTGAGAGGCAAGTCATTTACATAGAACAAGAATAAAATTGATCCAAGCAAGCCAAATTGGTTATTTGAAATAATATCATACTGTGGGATGAAACTTTGTATCAATAAGGCAGTAATTTTTTCAAATATTTTTGATATGACTGGGAGTATAGAAATGGGGTGAAAATATCTCATATCTTTTGAACATTTTTTTTAAACAATGGTTTTACTTTCACATATTTCAAGAGATCAGAGAAGGAACAGTCCTCAAATAATTTGTTTATTATGAGAGAGAGAGAGAGAGAGAGAGAGAGAGAGAGAGAGAGAGAGAGAGAGAGAGAGAGAAGACCTTGACTGCTATTGCCTTTCAACCTAGAACTATTTACTTTCTGCTCATAATTTGCTTCATCTGAATCAGATTTTGCTACATTTATGAAGTACTTGTTGAAGCGATCATATATTTGAGCTGGATTTACAACAGATTTTTCCAGTTTTGAAATGTCTTGCTTGTAATTTTTGACACCTAATTCAGACTTTACTACAGACCATACTGCTCGTTATATTTTTTTGCCCTAGAGTGAATTTATTATTTGCCATTTGTTTTGAAGCTTTCACAATTTTTTTAAAAATAGTTTTATAGTTTCAAACATATTTTACAAAATCAGGATCTGTGTTGTAGCTGGTTGAGCAGCCTCCTTTTTCTATCACTGAAAATTTTTATTTCTGGTGTGATCCATCTTAACTTATTTGATATTTTATTGTAATATTATCTTGGTGGAAAAGTTTCATTACATGCTTAAAGAAAACTGTTTAAGAATACAACCAAACACATGGAGGTACGAATGATAAAATCTTATGTACCGGGTGAATCAAAGTCTTGCGCAAGAACTTTTGTTAGAAGCATACTGTTTGTTGATACTTCCCGGTGACACTAACACCCATTCATAATCAAGTAATCTATTATGTCTCTGAGAGGTGGCAGGGTGTAGGCACTTGGCAGCATTCGTATGTAATGTGTGTTGCCTATAATTCATTCATCTGTTCTGCATATGAAGTGCGTAGGCTGAGCTTATAAAATATCTTTCTCCACTTAGAATCACTCATTCTTAAGGTTTTCTTGTTGTAAATAACTGTACCAATATACTGAGATAGCTAGTATGCAGATGCAGCACACCAGGTTAGTAGACTCTGATAACTTGGTGAAATCTCGTCATCCCAGAACCAGCAAATGCAATAAAATGACACCTAGCATCACCAGGAAACATCAGTGAAGTTTTTGTCTCTAACAAAAGTTGTTCCCCATGATCTATCACCCCCTAGACATTTGACCCAAGGACTTCGGCATGATACTGGTGAGACTTGTAAATTTCAAAAAAGTGTGGGGGAGTTTGCATTCATAAGATATAGTAGCCATTTTTGTGTTCAGTCAAAGATATTTTTAATGATGTAATATTTTTACTAGCCTTGTAGGTTTTGGACTGAACAAACAGTCTCTTGAGAAAGGTTCTAGGCTGTTGGTTTATCTGTCCAAACTAGAATTAATGGGGTCTAAAATACATAAAAGTGTGATAAACCAGTCAAAATGGATTTTGAGCTGTAAGAAGTGTTGTGTTAAGGTCTAAAAATATTCCATGTCATGGATAAGAAGTTTGTTTCCAAACATTTAATTTATGTTAGAAAGCATAACTCACGTAAAATCAAATGTTTTCTCTCTTGTGTTGAGGAGTTTGCAGAATTTAAAAAATTGGTGATATCAGCCATAAAAGTGAGGCCAATAAACCACGCAGGATCACGGAGATGAGTGTCTTCTTGTCCACATCTGTCTGGGATGCTACCTTACAGAAGACTAAGTTTGTCTCTGTGGCTGCTATTGTAATGGTGGAAAAATGAGCACTTTCTCTGGTGATATTCAGTTGCAGCCTTCCTCTACCCCATCCCTCCATTTAACTCCCCTCTGTTCTTGAAGTTCTGGGAAGGAGCACAGCTGGGGTGCAGATGTCCAGGAAGGCTCTTCGGCCATGTGTGATATAAATAGTAAAATGCATAAGATAATAACCACATGTCATCTAAACAAAACTGTTCACAAGGCTTACTTAGGTAACCTCAGTTCTGCACTGATGCTGTGTTGATTTTTGAGTATTACAGAGCATTTAGTGAACAATATATACACAAGTTAGTCAGCCGTACTGTAGGTGCAACCACAACGGAGGGGTATCTGTTGGGAGGCCAGACAAACTTACGGTTCCAGAAGAGGGACAGCAGCCTTTTCAGTAATTACGGGGGGCAACAGTCTGGATAAGTGACTGATCTGACCTTGTAACATCAACCAAAATGGCCTTGCTGTGCTGGTACTGCGAACGGCTGAAAGCAAGGGGAAACTACAGCTGTAATTTTCCCCGAGGGCAGCTGTGCTGTATGGTTACATGATGATGGCATCCTCTTGGGTAAAATAGTCTTCCATTTGGGTCTCTGGATGGATACCACTCAGGAGGACGTTGGTATCAGGAGAAACAAAACTGGTGTTCTACAGATTGGAGTGTGGAATGTCAGATCCCTTAATCAGGCAGGCAGGTTAGAAAATTTAAAAAGGGAAATGGGTAGGTTAAAGTTAGATATAGTGGGAATTACTGAAGTTCGGTGGCAGAAGGAACAAGACTTCTGCTCAGGTGAATACAAAATCAAATAGGGGTAATGCAGGAGTAGGTTTAATAATATAAAGGTTTAATAATATAAAAAAAAATAGTAGCATGGGTAAGCTACTACAAACAACATAGTGAATGCATTATTGTAGCCAAGGCAGCCACGAAGCCCACACCTACCACAATAGTTAAAAGTTTATATGCCAACTAGCTCCACAGATAACGAAGAGATTGAAGAAATGTATGATGAGATAAAAGAAATTATTCAGATAGTGAAGGGAGACGAAAATTTAATAGTCATGGGGGAAAGGAATTCAATAGTAGGAAAAGGAAGGGAAGGAAAAAGTAGTAGGTGAAAATGGAATGGGGGTAAGGAATGAAAGAGGAAGCCGCCTGGTAGAATTTTGCACAGAGCATAACTTAATCATAGCAAACACTTGGTTTAAGAATCAAAGGAGGTTGAATATGAGGAAGAGGCATGGAGACACTGGAAGGTGGCAGATAGATAATATAATGGGAAGACAGAGATTCAGGAACCAGGTTTTAAATTGTAAGACATTTCCAGGGGCAGATGTGGACTCTGACCACAATTCATTGGTAATAAACTGTAGACTAAAACTGAAGAGACTGCAAAAAGGTAGAAATTTAAAGAGATGGGACCTGGATAAACTGAAAGAACCAGAGCTGCAGAGAGTTTGGGAGAGCATTAGGGAACGATTGACCAGAACAGGAGAAAGAAATACTTTAGAAGAAGAGTGAGTTGTTTTGAGAGATGAAATAGTGAAGGCAGCAGAGGATCAAGTAGGTAAAAAGTAGAGGGCTAGTAGAAATCCTTGATGTTGAATTTAACCGATGAAAGGAGACAGTATAAAAATGTAGTAAATGAAGCAGGCAAAAAGGAATATAAATGTCTAAAAATGAGATTGACAGGAAGTGCAAAATGGCTAAGCAGGGATATGGTTAGAGGACAAATATAAGGACATAGAGTCATATATCACTAGGGGTAAGATAGATACTGCCTACAGGAAAATTAAAGAGATCTTTGGAAAAAAGAGAACTACTTGTATGAGTATCAAGAGCTCAGATGGAAAACCAGTTCTAAGCAAAGAAAGGAAAGCAGAAAGGAGTGCACAGAGGCTCTATACAAGGGCGATGTACTTGAGGCCAATATTATGGAAATGGAAGAGGATGTAGATGAAGATGAAATGGGAGATATGATACTGTGTGAAGAGCATGACAGAGCACTGAAAGACCTGAGTCGAAACAAGGCCCCAGGAGTAGACAACATTCCATTAGCACTATTGATAGACTTTGGAGAGCCGGCCCTGACAGAATTCTACCATCTGGTTAGCAAGGTGTATGAACAGGCAAAATACCCTCGGACTTCAAGGAGAAAATAATAATTCCAATCCCAAAGAAAGCAGATGTTTGTATGGAGTGTAGCCATGTATGGAAGTGAAACATGGATGATAAATAGTTTTGACAAGAAGAGAATAGAAGCTTTTGAAATGTGGTGCTACAGAAGAATGCTTTAGATTAGATGGATAGATCACATAACTGATGAGGAGGTACTGAATAGAATTGGAGAGAAGAGAAATTTGTGGCACAACTTGACTAGAAGAAGGGATTGGTTGGTAGGACGTATTCTGAGGCATCAAGGGATCACCAATTTAGTATTGGAGGGCAGCGTGGAGGGTAAAAATCATAGAAGACCAAGAGATGAGTACACTAAGCATATTCAGAAGGATGTAGGTTGCAGTAGGTACTGGGAGATAAAGAAGCTTGCACAGGTTGGAGTAGCATGAAGAGCTGCATCAAACAAGTCTCAGGACTGAAGACAACAACAACAACAACACTGTGTAATTTAAAGAGCACCAACTGAAAAGTACCAACATTGCTTATAAATGCTTGTGAACTCATGAGATTCTTAAAAAAGGAAACAGACATGGGCACAATCTTCCTGACACCTTAAAAATAGAGGATGAATTGGCATTCAGAAATTCCTAGTGGATGCCTGCAAATTGATTTCAGAATCACAGTGTATGTAATTTGCTGTGTATTCTTCAAACAACAGGTAATAATTTACTTAACTTCAAAGTGTCATAAACAATCGTTTGAGAAAAGTTGCATGGCAAAAAAACTTGTAAATCTGAAACCTGTAGTTTTTAGTTTTTTATGAAAAACTAAAACATTTCCTGATAAACTGCTTTCACAAGGGATGCACCCCTGATTTGTTTATACAAGGAAGCTTTTCCAGCAGTGAAGCAGATGTTCAGCTTTCTACTTCCCGTGAATCAAAGCTAGATATAGACACGATTCTTTGCATGGCATGCTGAATAAGTCTGTGACAAAGAATTGTGGCCATAAGTCTGAATAATGGATAAATGTGTACTAAGGTTTACAAGAGGAGTTTTGTCATGGGCTACACATCTAGATCTGGCATGCTTCTTTCCATTTCATTTCCTTTTATTTGTGGCCTTAGGACATGATCCGCTCACCCAGGTTCCGATACACAATATGCTATACACACACACACACACACACACACACACACACACACACACTCTCTCTCTCTCTCTCTCTCTCTCTCTCTCTCTCTCTTCCCCCCCTCTCCCTTCGAACAGAATATTTGCACTGGTTGTAAATGCCAATTACACGTGGAACATATAACATTCATGCCTCCTAAGAAGTTTCCTAGTGTGCACTGCTTACTGCTTCGAAGAAACTAACTGATACCTTTAGACAAGTATAATTAGCAAATTCTTATGACAAAACCAATGGCCAATGACCTCGTAGACCATGACATCCACTTCTTCACATACATCATCAACAGAAAACCTACTGCTGTCTGTATGTGTGTGCCTCCAGCCGCTATTGCCTAGCACATAAATTAGTCTGTTTAGGAGTTTAGTACACCAACCAACAGAAAAATACTGGCCTGTGAACTGAACTGTCTGAGTAAAGTTCACAGTTCCTGTGTTATATATTAATACTGAGCAAGGCACAAAACTGATAAATCTGAGTTCAGGAGTGTAATTAACTTCCTAGTGGTGAGCAACACAGACATGTGCATTCAGCTCTTCCCATATAATTTTACGAGTGCCCCTTTATCACGTCGGGCATAATTTCTGGGCTGTTTGCACAATGAAAGTTGCTATTTCCTATCAAATTGTTCTCTGTTGCTCTGAAATATCAGAGGCTTCTATTTTCCCTCAAATCTCTTTGTTTCGCTATGAATCATTGGGAGCCGCATTTTACATGTTGTTGAATTTCAACCAGATACATACAGATATACTTCCTCATGCCAGCAATTTTGTATGGAACCTTGCTTCAAGATATACACTCATAAATATTATCAATACGTTTCTTCTGCTTTTATAACATTGAACACAATTTTTGCATTTCCTGTATTATGTACATTAAATGTCAATTAAAAATCAATTCTAAATTAAGTTTTTGGTTTTCTTGTTACATTCTGTTAATCCAATCTTTACAACTATTCTGATTATCAAGTTCATATGCCCCATGCGTTTGTACAGATAAATCAGAAAATCTTCCGCCATTGGAGGACGAACAGGCCACAAAATGAGTGTTTTAGCAAGCTGCTCCAAGGCAAGTTTCCAGTGTTCATGACATGAATGAAGAATACAAAACATTCATTAACAGTATTCTCACCCTTCTTGAAAGCTTTTTTCCCCCAAAAGTAACTTCCATCAAGCTGAAATCTTAAGACCTTGGATTATTCAAGCTGTAACAGTATTTTGCAGGAAAAAAGGTGAACTGAATCTGTCAGTAAGTAACAGATTTGATGTTCCTACTAAAAGTCTTTACAAGAAATACTGCAGGATACTGAAGACAGTAATCCACAGATCAAATCAAATGCATTATGACTTATAATAAGGGAAAGGTAGCAAACTATAGAGGACTGGTGTGAGGCAAGCAAAAACACATAATAGAAAACAGTTAACACTAGCTTTTGAGTTCTTTCTCTTTTTCTAGCAAAAGTACATACAACCACACTGACCCCCCCAAGTACACACAGGTAGTAGCGGTAACACTAAGTGCCTGTCTTTGCCTTATTTTACGCATTTTCCACCTGAGGATTTGCATTATTGTTATACAAATGAATTATGAGAAGAGGATAGGTACATCAAGCAAAATTAAGACAATATAATGTTCTTTCAACAGTAATGTTCCTAGTTGGTACATTTGTTTTGCTTGTAAATGGTACAAACGTAAAAAATAATAAATGAAGTATATTTTTAGAAAAAGCTACTAATGGAATTTTTGTGTACATTAATAAACAGTTTCTAGGCAATTCAGTGTTATCACACTTTGTGAAAACTCTCACCTTACACAGTTCAGAAGATGGAAGAGGTTCCATGCAACATATCCATGAAATGTGAGGACAAGCAGATAGTGTAGATTTGCTCTGTTAAATTTATGGGATTACAACTTAATAAACTAGTTGGGAGGAGCATACCACAGAACATACAAAAACTTTGTTCATTATGTGAAGTTGTCAAAAAAAGCTGGCATACTTTGTTTACTTTAATTTCTTAAGTTGTTGTTGTTGTTGTTGTCTTCAGTCCAGCGACTGGTTTGATGCAGTTCTACATGCTACCCTATTCTGTGCAAGCTTCTTCATCTCGAAGTTCCTACTGCAACCTACATCCTTCGGAATCTGCTTACTGTATTCATCTCCTGGTCTCCCTCTATGATTTTTACCCTCCATGCTGCCCTCCAGTACTAAATTGGTGATCCCTTGATGCCTCAGAAAGTGTCCTACCAACCGATTCCTTCTTCTAGTGAAGTTGTGCCACAAATTTCTCTGCTCCCCAATTCTCTTCCTGACACTTAAATCTATACTCGAGGTTAGCAAATTTCTTTTCTTCAGAAACGCTTTCCTTGCCATTGCCAGTCTACATTTTATATCCTCTCTACTTCGACCATCATTAGTTATTTTGCTCCCCAAATAGCAAAACTCATTTACTACTTTAAGTGTCTCATTTGCTAATCTGATTCCCTCAGCATCACCTGGTTTAATTCGACTACATTCCATTATCCTTCTTTTGCTTTTGTTGACGTTCGTTTTATATCCTCCTTTCAAGACACTGTCCATTCCGTTCAACTGCTCTTCCAGGTCCTTCGCTGTCTCTGACAGAATTACAATGTCATCAGTAAACCTCAAAGTTTTTATTTTTTCTCCATGGATTTTAATTCCTACGCCAAATTTTTCTTTTGTTTCCTTTACTGCTTGCTCAGTATACAGATTGAATAACATTGGGGGTAGGCTACAACCCTGTCTCACTCCCTTCCCAACCACTGCTTCCCTTTCATGCCCCCCAACTTTCATAACTGCCAACTGGTTTCTGTACGAATTGTCAATAGCCTTTCGCTCTGTGTTTTTTACCCATGCCACCTTCAGAATTTGAAAGGGAATATTCCAGTCAACATTGTCAAAAGCTTTATCTAAGTCAACAAATGCTAGAAATGTAGGTTTGCCTTTCCTTAATCTATCTTCTAAGATAAGTCGTAGGGTCAGTATTGCCTCACGTCTTCAAACATTTCTACAGAACCCAAACTGATCTTCCTCAAGGTCAGCTTCTACCAGTTTTTCCATTCGTCTGTAAAGAATTCGTGTTAGTATTTTGCAGCTGTGACTTATTAAACTGATAGTTCAGTAATTTTCCCATTATACAGTGATGTATCCAAAATGTAGCTTAATTTCAGTGTGCCCAAACAAATAATATATGAATACATTAAGTCCTATTCACACTGGACAGTGTTGCATCAAACACATTTATCCTGCTGTCAGTAGATCAAACGAAGCAGAGCATTAATGCACACTCATTGTGGTTGTGGCTACATTGTGTTGCACAGAACTGTAGATCCAAGGAGCTCTACCATTCACTGTTGGACGACAATGGCAATCATTTTCATAGCAGTAGTTGACAAATCCATTGTAGTTCTGCCAATTTGCTTAAAATATTAGGTTGGCGCATTCGTTTGTACCATTTTGTTTTGCATGTTGGTATTCTGGTTGCTATGGGTTTGTTTATTGATTGTCATTTTTTTATTTGTAGTTCACTGTTGGTACTTGAGTGTACTTATTGTCATTTTATCATTTGGAGATAGTGAGTGGAGCTGTGGACACTAGAAAATGGAGTGCCAAGTGGAGAAATCGGAACATATGACATATTCTTCTGTTTGAGTTCAATAGAGGGGTGACAGCAGTTGAGGCACCCAGAAACATTTGAGCTGTGTGTGGGGATAATGCCATTGGACAGAGCATGACATGAAAATGGTTTTCTCATTTTAAGGAGGATCATTTTGACAGTAGTCACTCTCCGTGCTCAGGAAGCCCTTGGGGTTTGATCAAGATCGTTTAAATGCACAAATCCACAATGATTCACATCATTGTACTCGAGAAGTGGCAAATGTTATGATTTATGATCATTCCATCATCATGAGTCATTTGCATTCAATAGGGAAGGTTCAAAAATGGGTACCACATGATGTAAGCTAAAATCACAAAAATCAGCAGGTAGTCATATGTGCAAATCTGCTTGCTTGTCATCAATTGGCTCATGTATTTTTTACTGGTGGTGAGAAATGGTGTCTCTACACCACCATAAGGAAAAGAAACTAGGTTGAGCTCAAACAAAACAGCAACTCACCTTACAAAGACCTGCATGCATTCTCAAAAGATAATGTTATGCATCTGGTGGAACAGCAGTGGTGTGGTGTACTATGAATTGCTTCCCCAATGTGTAATCATCACTGCTGATATTTATTTTCGACAACTGAGATGTCTTGCAGATGCAATACAAGAACAGTGACCAGGAAGATAGTGTGAAGTGATGTTATTCCACAATAATGCCTGCTCGCATTCTGCTAGACTGACTAAAAACACTGTACAGGAGTTGGGTTGGGAAGTCATTCTGCACCAGCCTCATTCACCTGATCTTGTGCCCTCAGACATTTGCATTAGCTTTGTTAGTCCATTATCCCTTTGGGCACTGCAGGCATTCTTGCTGTAACCTGAGCTGAGTTCTGTGTCATTATTGCCTAATGCATGCTGCTGTGTTAAGTAGTGTGCATTTGGGCTTCAGCACTTTACTGAATGTTAATGGAATGCTTTCTGCAATGTCTCCTTCTGTTGCTTGCCAGGGAGAACACCATTGTTGTAGGTGTAAAAATTTGTTTCTGACTTTAAAACTTGCCTGCGAATTAATGTCTTTTTCAAAAGATGTAAATATGTATTTTTCTTCAGTAGTTTCTGATGTGGTTTTGGTAACTTATTGCTTTCAGTATACATCAGTTGTTCAGTGTTTTGTCATAGCTACATGTCCATAATTCCTACTGTGTCATGTATACTCTTCGCTCTACTAAATAAAGAAGTAAACAAATTTGATTTTAGTTTTCTTATATTTATTTTACATATATTGTCAGTTACATTCTGTGAGTGTGCAGATTATACTGTTCTGTTGCATGTGAGGAATGAAAGCTACCTGTAATGCAGTTTTTCTTTATGGTATTTTTGTAATCGGACACATTATGTAACTTCTTATGGTGAACAAAGTATACCGATTGTCTGTGACATCTTTTTCATATATTGATGTTTGTTGTAAACCACATTATAAACTAAAGCTTGAATTTTGTGTGTATGTTTGTGTTTGTTTGTGTGTCTGTCGACCTGCCAGCACTTTCATTTGGTAAGTCACATCATCTTTGTTTTTAGATATATTTTTCCTACGTGGAATGTTTGCGTCTATTATAACCACATTATAAACTTTGTAACTTCCATTTTATTGTGCCTTGAGACTTATTTGGTAGCTTCAAGAATGGTTTTCCTCCAGACTAATTGAGTGCCTAATCACTGTTGGAGGGCAGACTGGCTGAGTGACTGACTAACTGACTACAACAAGTATGCTATGCAAACCATACGTCTATGGCACAGCTCTCGTACTGTTAGGAAATTTGACAGTGTGTTATTTCCAATAACTTCTTGTCCATCTGCCATGAAATTAGTAATATCTAATAACTTTGATGTAACTTTTGCAACCAGGCATATACAATGTGTACAAATTTGCTTCTGCCGTTTGCGAATAAGTGGCAACAATGGTAAGCAGCGGTTGAAAAAAAACAAAAAAAAACAGTTCAGACGTCAGGCAGTTAGCTTGGACCTTGGTCAACATCACGCGATTCAAACATTAGTCAATTTGTGTCTGCATCATAAAGTTGTTCTTGATTGAAAACGTCAGTTTACGAGCCTAATTCTCATCATTTGCGGGAGGTGTTACTGTTTATTTCCAATATGAAGAAAATAGCGGCTGAGTCTCATTGAATGCTCTGAAGTACGTATGGTAAGGACACTGTTAGTGAAAGAACATGTCGTGAGTGGTTTCAATGCTTCAGGGGTGGTGATTTTACTGTGGTAGACTGGCATAGTGGTGGAAGAGAGAATGTTTTCAAAGATGCAGAATTGGAGATATTGCTGAGTGAAGACTCGCGTCAAACCAAAGAAGAATTGGCACAATTAGTGGGAGTGATGCAGCAAGCTATTTCAAAACACCATAAGGCTGTGGGCACGATTCAGAAAGAAGGAACTTGGGTCCCATTTGAGCTGAAACCAAGAGACGTTGAAAAGCGTTTGTGAACAGTTGCTTCAGAGGCAAAAACGGAAGGGATTTCTGCATCACATTGTGACCAGGGATGAAAAATGGGTTCATTATGATAACCCTAAATGCAAAAAATCATCTGGATATCCCGGCCATGCTTTCACATCAATGGCCAAACTGAATATTCACGGCTCTGCATTTGGTGGGACCAGCTTGGCATTGTGTACCCTGAGGTGTTAAAACCAAGTGAAACAATCACAGGTGCTTGCAGTCGAATACAGTTAATGCGTTTGAGCAGAGCATTAAGACAAACGGCCACAATACAGCGAGAGGCACTATATAGTGATTTTGCAGCATGACAACGCTCGACCCCACATTGCAAAAGAGGTCAAAACGTATTTGGAAACATTAAAATGAGAAGTCCTACCCCACCTGCCGTATTCTCCAGACATTGCTCCCTCTGTCACCTGTTTAGATCAATGGCACGTGGCCTGGCTGATCAACACTTCTGATCTCATGAAAAAGTCACAAATTGGATCAATTCGTGGATTGCTTCAAAACATGAACAATTTTTTCAACGCAGGATTCGTACACTGCCCGAAAGATGGGAGAAAGTAGTGGCCAGCGATGCAAAATACTTTGAATGATACATGTGTAACCAATTTGTTTCATTAAACCTCAAATGTTGGGGAAAAATGGTGGAAGCAAAGTTATACACCATAAATAATCTTAAATGTACATCCTTTCCTGTGTGCGGGCGTGTGTGCGTGGGTCCCCCCCCCCCCTCCCCCCTTCCAGCCACCATAATTCAGCTATAGACAGCCACAAAGAATAACTGAGCAATTTATGAAAATGGTATGTTCATGTACAATTGTGCAATTAAATCTTAAAGGCAATCGAAATCCCTTGCATCAATATTTTTTATGTATGAATAGTTGCATCATAAATTTGCAGTAGATAGGAAAACTCTTTTCATACGAATTTGTTTAGGTATTCACACAGTATATAAAGTTAAATTTCTTGGAACAACTTCTAATCTCTTCTAAATTATACCACCAGTAAGACAAGGAGACAGTTTGTCCCTGCAATCATTCAATTTATGTTGGAAATAATTATAAAAGCATGGAAAATAGCAGCTAAACAAAGGTTAATATGTAACTACATAAATCTGTATAGAATGAAAGAATCAATAAATTGTTTGGCCTCTGCAGATGATCTCATAGTAATGGATGGAACTTCAGAAAATGCAAAGAAAAGACTAAAATCTCTGAAGAAAATGGCTGAAAAGGCAGTTCCCCAAATGGACCATTTTGCAGTGCCAAGGGATCCCTCTCCACTTTTATGAGTTGCTTACAGGTTGTATGTATAGGTCCTACGTGAAGCCTTGTCAAATTGCTGGGTGATAAGTAGTATGGTGGGGCCACTAGCAATGCTTTTGTAAAAGTCAGATTTTCCATGTCATGACAGATGCAAATAAATCACAAAGTTAGCTTTACTGTTGTTCACGATCTAAGTGGACTTCCATGCTACTACTTAGGGATTCTGCTCAACCTTTCATGTAAAACAGCCTAGTTCTGACTGTGTGTTCAGTGTACAGTAGATTTATTACAATTCCTGTCAAAGTGGCTCCTAACAAATTTGGATCATATTTTGGCAGTTTGTGTCATATGATAGAAAGATTTCCTGATGCTGATTTTTTTTCACTTGAAGCTTGCCAGTGTTCCATAAGACGTTGCAAGTGGCACCTGATTACCGAGATAATGATAGAGTTATCCAAGATTAAAGTCTATTCAAAAGTCTTCATTCATCAGTTTACAATCCTTGGACTGGTCTGTCTATCCCTGATCAAAGGTGAAAAGAGCTTTTCTGAGTGGTGAAAAGTAAAATCCAGTCTGAGAGGATCCTTTGAGATACAGCCTTTTGAAAATCTGACGAAACTGAGGAATAATTTTTTTTTTTTTTTGAATTGGCTTTAATCTGGGGTAACTCAATCATTATCTGAGTAGTAAAGGCACCACTTGCACAGCCTTGTGGCATGCTTGCTGGCTACAAATGTAGAAAAAAAAAAATCAGCATCAGGAAGTCATTCTATCATATGATGCAAACTGCCAAAACATGAACTAAATTTGTGTGACAAGTTTTATGAACTGCTTTGACAGCAAATTAGGATAATTTATAAATGATAGAGTGCAGCAATCAGTCGTCTCTCTCTTGCTCTCTCTCACCTTCTTTCTTTTTTCTCTCTCCCCACAAATCCAGATTTCAGCTAGCACCTAACCATTATCAATGCACTATTTGCACTATTTTTTAATGTCCCTGTTGTTCGGGTGTCAGTCAGTCAAAGAACAGTGACTGCTGACCGAACTACAGGGAACTAACATGCATAGAGATTAAAAAATAGTGCATTGATAATGGCTAGGCACTAGCTGAAATCTGGATTTGCATAATTTATAAATTACATAAGTTGCTGAGTGCACCCACTTTCCTGATGGAAGGTAACCTGATGAAATTGGGATAAATTTGCTGTGTACCAAGAACATGTTCAGTAACCAGGCTGTTGCACCTAAACAGTTGAGCAGAATCACCAGACTCTAATATAGAAGTCCCCTTAGAGCATGAGCAATGGTAAGCAAACTTGATTTATTTGTAACTGTTACAACATAGAAAAATTGGCATTTACAAAAGCATGGCAGTTGCCCCCATTGTACTGCCTATCAAGCTGTAATTTGGCATGGCTTCATGTATCCTGTCAATATTTCACCAAAAGGGGAGTGTGTCGAATGAGGACCTTTTTTAAATTTAGGCCACTTGACATGATTAATTCAAATGTTTTTTGAGTAGACAGAATACATGACATATGAAAGTAACTCACCAAGCATTTTCAAAATGAAGTATGGATACATCAAGAAAGTAGACACCTATAAATATAAACACCTCTAAATATAAACATAACAAGTGAAAAAGAAGCAGTTAAAGTCAGTACTGGAAAAATGAAACGAATGTACATGAAAGTGGGAAATCTTTAAAATAAGAATGTTTTATAAAGATATTAAATTAAGGCACTATAATGCAGTTGTAAGAGTAAAAGTCAATAATGGATCAAAAGCAGAACTTTAATATGGATGCAAAATAGCATTAGAATGTTTGGAAAAGATAGAAAGAAGAATCTTGTGCTCTATACCAAATACAATAAAGAATAATGATGATTGGGCTTTGAGACCAAATAATGACATGTACTATGAAATGGCATGTTACACTCTATGGATACCTAGAGAGAATGAAGGAAGACAAATTAAAAAAGATGATCTACATTCTTCCAAAACAGGGAAACAGAGAAAACAGGTGGTGAGGCAGGAGAAAAAGTACTTGGAATAAATGCAGATTGAACAGGAGATCTTACTCGACAAAGACAAATTCAGACTAGAAGTCAAGAAATTAAAAGGTTTTTCAGGAAGATAATACAAATAGAAAAACCAATAGAAAAAGAAACTGGAGTTGAAATGTCAGGTGACAGAAAAACAGGTCATTCTGAGAAAATGATAGTTTTGGAGAAAGATGAAAGAAAAGAGAAATAAATAGTTCCAACATAGTCCTTAGTTGGTTTGAGATGAAATTATTGTTGTATATCTTAAGCATTGTATGATGTTTCTTCTTCTTCTTCTTCTTCTTCTTCTTCTTCTTCGCAGATGGATCACTTAGGACCACGTGTAATCAACATTTGTTGGCCTTCCTTTTCGCCCAGTATTCCTTCATAAACAACGAATGGGCTAGCTTTCGTTGCATAGACCATGTATGTCGGTTAGTTTTTCTCTCTTCTTCCTCAAAACCCCGTGTGTTTGTGATTTTTCTGATTTCATTTCTATCATGTAGATTTGGAGACCCTAATTCTCTCAGGTCTTTTTCCGTCTGTTTTTACCAGTTTGGTCTTGTAGTTTTGTTCTTTAAAAATGTATGGATTTTGTGCGTTAACCTGTTTGAGTCCATTCTTTCTAAGTGCCCCATGAATTGGATTCTTCGCATGCGCAGTGTGTCTGTTATTTTGGAGATATTTTTGTATATTTCTGCATTGGGTTTTGGATAATGTACCCCATCTTTAGTTCTTGGTCCTAGGATTTTCCTCATTATCTTATGTTCTTTCACTTCTAATTCCTCTTTTAGTGTTCTCTGTTGAAGGTTTAGTGTCTCAGATGCGTAGAGAGCTTCGGGTCTAATTACTGTTGTGTATGATGTATTTTTACTTTTTTGTAATCCACAAATGAAATAGACATCACAGTATTTCAGACCTCCTGTCTGTGTATTTGTCAATACAGTAATTATCCAGAGGGGACCTTCAAAGTTTTAAAGTAGATGGACAAATATTTTTACGCACAGTTTCTGTATTTTTATCCTCCCCTTTGACCCAGGCTTTGGACTGGATCTGGCGAGGTTTAAAAAATTTTTATTATCTTGCTTTTTTTATTTTATCTTTATTAGAAAGATTTTGATTCTCATTAGTATAGTTTAATCTGTTCTGTGGTGATTAATAGTTTATCTTCATGTGGTAATACTCTAAACAAGGTACGACATGCAATGATAATTTGTAAGATTTTGCACTCTTGGCCCCGGTAGCTGAGTGGTCAGCGTGAAAGAATGGCAATCCTAAGGGCCCGAGTTCGATTCCCGGTTGGGCTGGAGATTTCCTCCACTCAGGGACTGGGTGTTGTGTTGTCCTAATCATCATCATTTCATCCCCATTGATGCGCAAGTCACCGAAGTGGCGTCAAATCGAAAGACGTGCACCCAGCGAACGGTCTACCCGACGGGAGGCCCTAGTCACATGACATTTACATTTATTTACCCCATATGTTAATGCATTTTCTGTTTGTTTCCAGGAAGCCGAGCATCTCCATGTTAGTATAGCTTTCTTGGAGTTGTTATTTGTTATAACATTTGGAAAATGACCCCTCACAAACCATAGAAAATTGTCATCATGTCACCTTTCCCTGCCAGATTCTCTGCGACTGTCAAGTCAAGAACATCAAACCAGAACATTTTACAGCATTTCACTGTCTTCTGTATTGACCTAACAGAGCTTATCAGCTTGTGAGACTGGTCAGCTTCTCCCATTTAAGTTACATCCTACAATGCATTGTGTTTTCTTAATGTTACCTCCTGTATTCCTGTTGTTCTTTCTTATCTCCAGCATTTTTATGATATTACTCCAGCATTTTTATGATATTACACAGGGCCAACATTTTCTTTTATCACGCTGCTTAATGGCAGGTATCATATTAGTTAGCATAAATTGATTAAAATAATCAATGTTTGAAAATATAATATAATAGGACAGATAAAAAAATCTACTCGCCATGCAGCAGCAGGAAAGACACGTAACAAAAATGTGAAAACATGTGAGATTTTGGAGCCAGTGGCCCCTTCTTCTGGCAGAAGGGAAAGGAAGCAGGATGAATCCAGTAAGTCTCCCCTGACCTCTGGTTCCTGGCCACGTTCCCATAAACTTTCCTGTTCCTAAACCTTGCCAGAGATTTTCCTTCATCCCTCTTCCCTTCCCTTCAACCTTTCTGTCAGGAGGAGGAGCCACTGGCTCCAAAAGCTTGTGCGATTCTACATCAAAAATGGCAAATCCAGGATGGAATAATGACAACATTATGAAAAGGGTAGATTATAACAACTAAAACAATCAATTATAAACAAAATTATTTAATTGGACAGATAAAAAAATCTACTCACGAGGTGGGGGCAGAACACACACAGAAAAGACGGTTGTAGTTGGCGAGCTTTCTAAACCAGTGGCTCCTCCTTCAGGCAGAAGGGTTGAAAGGGAAGGAAGAGGGGTGAAGGAAATGGACTGGAGAGGTCTAGGAAAAGGAGTAGATTTCAGGAAAGTCACCCAGAACTATGGGTCATGGGAGACTTACTGTATGGGATGAGAAAGAAAGACTAATTGTTGGGGACTGCATCGGATGAGATTTGAAAACCTGAGAGCTTGAAGGTTGAAGTCAAAGTAATATGCAGACAGAGATTACTGATTAAACATCACAAATGAGTTAATAAGAGTGAAAAGCTAAGTGCATTGTACATAAATGAGGTTGGAGGGGTTGGTGGAAAAAAATAGATGGGAAAGACAATGAAAGATATAGAAAACTAAAAGCTGAGGACGGAAGAAATTAATGTAAATTAAGGCCAGGTGGGTGGCAAGAACCAGGTACGTGTTGTAGTGCTAGTTCCCACCTGCGGAGTTATGAGAAACTGGTGTCTGGGGGAAGGATCCAGATGGCACATGTTGTGAATCAGGCTTCGAGGTTACGAAAGTCATGTTGTAGAGCATGTTGTGCAACAGGATATTGTGAGTTGGCGGTATACACCCTCTACCTATGATGCCAATTCATCTTAATTGATAATTTGGTGGTAGTCGTGCCTATGTAGAAGGGTGAACAGTGTTTACGTAATGTTTACCTGCGAAACGACACATTGTATACCAGCTGTTATGTAAACAGTGTTTGGCCTTCTACATCGGCATGACTACCACCAAATTATCAATTAGGATAATCCACCCACACTGTCACTCTTTGTAAGTATCTCTGTGATCTCTTCCCCTGTGCAACCACAATGCCTTGTCATTGTTTATGTGCTGTAGTACGGCTCTTGTTAAAATTAATTTTACATTTGGGTTGTTATATTTTATCATTGCAAAAATTGTTAATGCAAATCTTAGTTCAAAAACTGGAACAGTTTGGACCTTATAAATTTATATTTTTGAGACGTTCTGCAGGAATGTTTCGTTAACTAGTCCAGCAAGTAAATGTTAATGTTAATTACCAGACAACAAATTTCTAAGAATAAAATTTTGGATACCTTTTCAAAAATATTTTGTTGTTTGGAAAATAAAGACATAGCTCAGTAAAAAAAAAATTACATCGTATGTACTTGAAATATATTACAAAGTTTTTACTGCGTAACTTCTAAAAAGCAGCAGCTTGTCCCTTACCAATGTTTACAGCCGAAGTCTTTGATTATGAGCCAAAATAGTGTTCCATAAATGCTGAAAATTCAAATTCGCCCCATATTTGTGTGTGTAGATTTATTATTTATTTATTTAATGAAGCATGGTTTGCAGCTTTTGAAAACTGCATATAAAAGAGGTTTTTCTACTTGTAACTTTTTTGTTAGCAGTCATACTACTTATTTTGCTACCAGTGGTACATTACAATTGCTTTTGAGAAAAGTAGAGAACTTTTGCGTGTTTTGTGTACTAATTATTACTTCAAAAATATAAAGTAAGGTAGTTACTTCTTCATTTTCAGCTACGTGTCTGCAGTCCTGATACATCTTGAAATGCTTGCACCACAGTACCATAGCATGCCATGAGAGGAGCCTATTCATAAAGTGGAGATGGGTTGTTGCACAATTTTGTTTTAGCACCAGTAGTGTGCTACTATTCTGTGATGTGGGACTTCAGTGTGTATCAGGATTGCAGACATGTCCGCAAACTAATACAAAAATGAAATATGTAACTTTTTTTTCGACAGAAAGACTAAATTCTGTGAGTCTCTTTGTAAACTACATTGTACCTTTAAGGCAGTTTCAACATTGTAGCAAATGAAATAATCTGTTGGTTTCATCTTGATCTTGCTACATGGTGAATAAATGTGTGTCAAAGAAAGAAGTTCCAAGAACCTGAGTCTGTTATTAGCTCATGTCTTGAATGATGCTTGAAATTTGTTTGATTAAACTTATGGAGCACAAGCACAAGCACTCTACATCATCTTTCCCAATAGCAGATCTAGTCTGAATGTAGAATGCTCTCACTCCTCTTGCATAAACACTTCAGAGTATAATTGTATACAAATATTTCTACTTTCATTCTGTTAATGCTACTTTCAAATGAAGCATAACCTTCAACTCAGGAAACTTTTTTTTTGTAATGTAATGCTTCATACATTTTCCACCATCTTGATTTAAAAATCAGTGTTTTGTCACTACACTTAAATGTTATCATCACCTTCTGTATAGTGTTGACTGAAAAACATATTTATGTACTGGCACAAATTGTAGTGAATTCTAATGTTTGTGTTTTGGACATGGGTTAAGATGTTTTAGCTAATCACTATCTGCCTATTCTAAATCCAATTAAGTCACAATAAACCTCAATACATTGTATTATACAGTGTGTCCCAGGAGGAAAGGATATGACAGGAACGAACATTCGAGCAACGAAGTCCAGTAAACATGGGCTTTGAAATGCTTACCTTAAGATCTGTGAGCACTTCTTCACTAGAAGAGATGTTTTTCATGAAGCAAAGATGAAAAAGTGCTCATAGCTCATGAGGTATCCATTTTGGAGTGCCCATGTTTACTACTAATTTTTTTTTCTTGTTTGGTCCATATTATCTCCCACAAAATTTGGAAAGCAAAGATCTTGCATTAAAGAAATTTGTTTCACAATATTAAAGTTGAAGTAGTGCTTATAACTGTTAAGAAGGCATTTTACAGCCCAATATTTACTAGACTTTTGTGCTTTGAATGATAATTCCTGTCATATCCTTGAATATTGAGAATTCCTCCTGGGCCACCCTCTATTTGTAATTTGTGCTGCAGCAGTTAGTATAAGACTCTGATGTGAAATGATAAGCATTTATAAAGATGTTTCAGTCAAATATGATGGATGATGATCTTGTTTGCTTACAGCTCCAACTGCTCTGAAAACACACGGTGTTGGTACAGGGAAAAAAGTGACATCATATCCCACATTCAGGAATGAAATGGAAGAGGGTGGAAAATATATATATAGTGAAGACAAAGTAGTAGTTGATGGTATGGATCCAGTTGAATTAATTATAATTACAAAATAAATACTAGGATGAATGTCAATTATGCCCTGTATCAAGAGAAGAGTCTGAGTGAGAAATTACAAAAATTCTTATCTGTATAATGCTTATACATTATTCTACTTTGGTATGAATTGAAAGTTGTAAGAGTATAACATATTTTGATTTTCACCCCAAATGATTATTATTTAACTATAAAGAACTATAAGAATATGAAATAATTATGGGTGCTTGGATTGAGCATCACTATTAATGATGTCATTAGGGTTATATAAAGAGTGGGGAAGGAGAAATGAATGATTTGACAATATGTATGTTTATTTGAAAAATAACAGTTGCATATAGAAGATAGTGTGTGGAAGATAACATTTGTCATCGAAGGTGCGTATTTGGTGTCACTACACAATGTTATTCATTACCAGCAGGAATGTTATTCATTGCCTAGTAGTGCCACATTTTCAAGTGCTCATGTGAGTGAGTTTGCTGTATGCAAATGCTTCATAAGAATAAGCAAACTGATAAGATCGAGTCGGTATGTGGGCCACACAGGAGCATCTTGTATGGAGTTGTTAATTGTGGTTCAACATTGCTCATCTACACTAACATTTCTCAACCTTTTATTTTTTTAAGAAAACATTTTTAAATGTTTGTTGGCAGTACTGGAATTTCACCTCCTGTAGATCAGGCCTGATATTCTGTGTCTCTGTAATTTTATAGCTGCATTATTGCTATATTTTCCTATTTCTTGTTCAATGGTAAAATCACTTCAGTTTACTTTTGTAATAATTTCCATTTTCCTTCTTATTCCTGAATCCACATTATGTCATGCACGTTGCTGGCCGTGGTGGTCTCACAGTTCTAGGCGCGCAGTCCGGAACCGTGCGACTGCTACGGTCGCAGGTTCGAATCCTGCCTCGGGCATGGATGTGTGTGATGTCCTTAGGTTAGTTAGGTTTAAGTAGTTCTAAGTTCTAGGGGACTGATGACCAAAGCTGTTAAGTCCCATAGCGCTCAGAGCCATTTGAACCATGTCATGCACGTTCAAATTATTTTAGGTATTCTGTTTTGTTATATGTAAGATGTGCAAGTAATTCCTTAGATAGGTCCCTGATGAAGGCAGTATGCTGCTGAAATCTGTAATGAAAAATTAATTTTTTATAGTAAAGGTGACCGGACCAGAGAGCATCTTGTTTATAAAATTATTTGTTTCACCTACAGGCAACTTCATCACAAGTCGTGGACCAGCCACAGCATTTGATTTTGCCCTTGCTGTTGTGGAAAATCTGCTGGGGCAATCTGCAGTGGAACCTGTTGCAAAACCAATGTTACTTGTTTAAATTATCTGATAAATAATCTGTAATCATATTTCAAATAATAAACAAAAGTTTACAGTATAAACTTGCATTGTTCCTTGTGGTTGCATTTAACAGTAACTATACATGTAAAATAGATTTTTAAGCATGCACCTTTCCTACCAGTGCTATTTAGCAACTCTGTCAGTGAGCCATTTTATCAAATCAATTATTCTGCTGTTAATTTTTTCTTCAGTTCAAAGTCACTTCTCCATAAAATCACAGAAGAAGCAATACTTACTTACGTCTATGGTGAAATTTTCACTCTACAGCAGAGTGTGCACTGATATGAAACTTCCCGGTAGATTAAAACTGTGTGCCGGACTGAGACACAAACTTCTAGTACCTCCCGCCGCGGAAGTCGAACACGCGCCAGAACAAATGGACATGGCCAGCCCATAGAGGGCTCCGCGTCTGCGGCTGCTCTTCTGCGCAGCGGCTCTCGCGCAGCGAGGGCGCCACCACTACACCATGTGCAGACCGCGGCCAATAGTCGCTCCCTCCGGTTTCGTATATAGGGACCCGCTCTGCCCTAGTCCAGTCAGTCTGGTACTCGCTCTGGATTGCGTCTCTATCTCGGCAGTACTGCGTTCTGGTCATTGCTCGTTGTTGACATTTGCCTGGCTCTGGTTCTGAGTGGATTTACTGTTGGTGTTTGGTGTTGTGGTTTCTACAAGCCTCCGTTGTTTATCTCTTCCTTGTTGTGTCGGTTATAGTCGGTTGTCATTGGTTTGTCGTCCGGCTCGTCCTTGGGTTTACCCGGTGGTGCGTGCTCCATTGCAGGCAGCTTCCCCACCTGGCGGCTCCGATCCGCAGCCCAAGGCGTTCCCGCGGTTGGTTTTGGTTACTACAGAACTCAGGACCTTTGCCTTTCGCGGGCAAGTGCTCTACCACTGAGCTACCCAAGCACGACTCGCGCCCTGTCCTCACAGCTTTAATTCCGCCAGTACTTTTACTTACTTACTAACTTACTCCATGGCACTACAGTCCTCTGAGGACCTTGGCCTCCTCAATCACAGATTTCCAATCTCTGTCTTCAGCATGCCTGTGCTACCTCCTCACTCCCACTGCTCTCAGATCGGCTTCCACATGATGTGGACCACATCTTCCAGCCATCTTACACGAGGTCATCCTCTCCTTCTTCTACCACCAGGATGTCCCATCACCATCTTCTTTGGGAGCCTTTCTTCTGTCATCCACTGGACATGTCCTAACCATCTTAGCCTTCCCATTTTGATTAAGGTTACCAAATCAGGTTCTTTGTACAGAGCCCTTCTTTCTTCATTAGTCCTAATTCTCCCTATCTCACCTTCTTTTACAGGACCACAAATCTTCCTCAGCACTTTCCTTTCCTTCTTCTCCAAAGGCTCCGCCAGTACCCATGCCTCACTGCCATACATAAGAACTGGTTTGATCACTGTTTTATAGTGTCAACTTTAGTTTCCTACTTATGTTCTTACTTTTGAGCATGGTATATAGTGCTCCATATGACCTGTCGGCAGCCTTAATTCAGTTTGTTATATCTGCCTCCACTTCGTTTTCTGATGTTATTACTGAACCATGATAAATAAAGCTTTCTACTCTTTCAAAGTTGTACCCTTCTAACTGTAGATCATCTGTGTTTCTTCTAACTCTTTTAGTTACCATGTACTTAGATTTTGTCTCACTAATTTCTAAACAAAGGTTCTTGGCAGCGGCTTCAAACTCTTTGAAGGCTGATGTAAGCACCTCCGTACTTCTAGCACTTATTACTACATCATCTGCATGGGCTAAGGTTTGCAGAAGTCTATTGCCTTCTGGGTTTGTGGTTACTGATCTTACTGCATTTGCTAATACCATGATGAATAGTACTGGGGATAATGGGTCTCCCTGTCTTAGGCCTTCTTCTGTTGGGAACTCTCTGAACATAAATTTGGCTTTTGCTGTTTTCCGCCTAGGAGATGTCCAATACCCAGTAGCGGAGCATGCCCTCCAGCATAATTCTAGGGACCTAGGAACCTGCTACACCGTATGTGCCATTTGGCTTCTCCCACCCAACACCAGTCCCTCTGAACTGCGGAGATGGGAACTTGCACTCCAACACATCCTTTCATCCCGCCATCCCCCTGGACTGAACCTACGTTAAACAACCTCACTCCCATTTACTCTTCAGTCTTCTCCTCTTTCCCTTTCCTCTTTAGCCATTCACGCATCTTTTCATCTTACATAGTTGTGTTTATCTTTATACTGTATACTTCTTTACTTCTGTATGCATCCTCTTTGGTTTGAAGCTGGCACAGTACTTACAGTAGAATATCTTTGGCTTCCCTCTGACAACCATGCCTCCATCCTTGCTACCCTCCCTGTTTTCCTTTCCCTGTTGCTTCATAACCTGGGTTGTGAGTAACTGAATCCACTTTCCCTTCTTCCCTTTCTTTCCCCTCTCTCCTCTCTGATGAAGGAACATTTGTTCTGAAAGCTAGGAACGTAAATTTTCGGTTCTGCTTTTTGTGTATCTATCGGCTGTACTGAGCTGTGGTAAGTACTGGCCAGCCCCTCTATCTCTTTGTTAGTATTTGTTTCACATCCTCTGAATGTCCTGCAAACCAAATTCAGTTTCTTGGGATGAATCTCACAATGCAGATTCCCCTTCAATCATTCATGAAGTAACTTTTGTGAATGTGTTTTCATTCAAAGTAGTTTACAGAGCTATTCACTACATTCCATTTGCGCATCTAATCAGTTAGAGACTGAAATGCATGTAAAATTGCAAAGTTCAGTCCCTAACCACTGTACTTGTGTCAGGAATCACAAATTTTTTCACCATTACAGATTTATATGAATTACGTAAATATTTGATCCTTATGAAGGCCCAAACTGACAGTAATGCTTGTCATTTTTGGACACAATGATCACTATTATTGCTGCACAATAATAAAAAGAGAGTAGATGATTTTGGAACTTCGTATTGATTTTCTTGTTACACAGACAGATTTGACATGGTTGAAATCTGCTACAGCAGTAATGTTAGGATGAGGTTAGGCAGCCACATTATTCTGTAGTCATGTTTTACAAATCAGTGAAATGACCCAGGAGATGGTTTAAGTCTGGTAGCATTGGTACAGACATGTCCAGCTGCTTAAGTGCTTTGAACACTGCAAATAGAAGTATGCAGACAACATAGCAGGCCTGCAATAAAGAGCATATAATGTAAGCAAATGTTAACATGGATAGGCTTAAGATGACAAAGTAAAACTTATCATTAGATAATAGTTATGGTAAGGAACTGTCGGAAATGGTATAACTCTGTAGGCTGTGATTACCAGGTAACTGTTCTCTTGAAGACAAGTATAGGTCTCTTGAATATCTTTAAAAGAAAGTCATGTAATATCAGTCATGAGTGCAAGCAAGTCTGGACTGTGGTCTCTCATACAGAACTGAAAATGACAGGCATGGTAGTGTGAATATTACATCACACTCTTACAAGTTGGACAAGCCCTGGATGAAGGTTTGTGTGGAATGCGTAAATGTTATGATTGGATAATCTTTAAGTCAGAAGCACATCACAATGGGTGTGAATGATGCATTGCTTCCCATTAAGTTGCAGTATTCACATCATAATCAGCATCTGATTATTCCAATAGCCAACTACTCACACTCACTGGCATTAGCAGTCACTCTAACCAATGCAGTATTTTTCTGAACGCCATAATCAACCTTTTCGTTTTTTAGCGTAAATTTTTTGGAAGACACACTCGCAGAGTAAATGCAGCTCCTGTTGAAACAGTTATTAAGAAAGCAGAACAATGAAGCCAGGACAGAACAGTGATGTGAAACAAAACTTGCAATTTATAAGTTAGTAAATGATGCCATTTTTTCCTTATTGGGTGTGATAGTTGCACAAAAATCTATACACCTCTCATGGCCACCTGATCCATGTGTCTATGCTCATTTTCAAGTGATAGATACGTACAGGTAATATTATTTGAATAAGATAATTTGTGAATTGGAGTATTCTCTCTGAACTCTGTGATGCAGCTTTTTACAAACGTAAGCTCTCATAAACCACATCACTGGAGACAGTTTTTACTTTGTCTACCATGAATTAAAGTCTCTGTGAATGGTTTGGTGCATAAAATTTAAATAAATTTATCTACTAGATACTGTATTTCCTCATTTCTACTGTACATCTTTTGTGATTTGATCATAAATCTTTATCTCCTGATGGAATCTGTTACCTACATGTTTTGGTTTGCTTATTATTCGCTACAAAACAAGTGATGCTTATTTTTCACTACAAAGCAGGTGGTGTCTACATTACTAAGCTCATTGCTTCTTCTGTAATTATTTTATGTACCCTCCGTACTAAAACTTCACCTCCGTGTTTTATCATTTCCGCCATTACCAGATCCTGTCCAGGAGCTTTGTTATTCCCAAGTAGCTTTATAATTTCTCTTAACTCTTCTATCGGTGGTGGTTCTGTGTCCACTGTGTCGTCATCTCCATCCAACTCTTGTACTTCTTCAGTTTCTTCTCTAGCCCCTGCATTTCTGTCACCACTAACAATGTGTCTGACAGTAACACTTCAAAATGTTGTGCCCAGGTTTCTATTAGTTTTTCCTTTCCAACAATCAAACTCCCTGTCTCATCTTTAAGCATGTCCATCCTTGGCTGATATCCTCTCTTTATTTGTCCCACCCCATAAAAGAATTTCCTCCCCTGCTTATTTTCAAAGTTCTTCTGTATTTCATCCATCCTTTCCCTTTTCTCTACTCTCTTTTTTCTGTTTTCCTCTTTCTCCAAGTACCTTTTGAGCTGTTGTATTTAAAGCTATCTTAGTTTCCTCCCACAGTACATTAATATCCTTTCCCTCCATCACTCTGATCTTTTGCAACTTCTCTTGCACTTTCTTCCTATACTCTTCCTTTTTCTTCTGATCTTTGAGTATCTCCACATTGTAGACCTTACTTTTCTCCAACCCAACCCAGCCCTTCTGGCTGTAACTGCAATCCTTTCTAAGGTTTTGATTCTTACCGAAAGAGGTCCAAGTCAATATCCGCTGCTCAGCGGCTAATCACATCCAGAATATCTGAGGATGCCATCCTCTATCAATACATGATCTATTTTATTTCTTGTCAACCCACCTGGTGATATCCAAGTCCCCTTATGAATATCTTGGTGTGGGAAACACGTACTTTTAATCACTAGCCCTTTGCTAAAAGCAAATTCAATCACTTTCCAACCATTGTTATTTGATTCCAGGTGTTTACTAGGAAGACCTGCCACCGATTGGTTCTCCTTCTCTTCACCTACATTAGCATTATAATCCCCCAGGATAATTTTGACATCATACTTTGGCAGCTTATAATATACTTGCTCAAATTACTCATAAAATTCTTCTTTCTCTTCTTCAGCTGCATCTACCATTAGGGTATGCACACTAATCAGCGAAAAGTTGGAGAATTTTCCCTTCAGCCTCAGTCGACATAATCTGAGGTTTATTGTTTCATATTTCACCATGGTGTGACTGATGGATGTCTTTACCATAAAACCTGTTCCTAATCTATTTTCTTCTTCCCTGCTATTGAACCAGGTACAATGCTGAAGATCAACCACCTCTGTTTCCATCTTATCTCTTGCAATGCTGCAACATCAATTCAGTACCTCAATAATTCCTCCTCGAGCTTCCTAATGCCTCCCGCCTAAAGATGCTTCTTACATTCCATGTTCTGATATACCAAAATCATTGCCGTCTGATGAGTCTTGGTTGTTGTAAGTTTGAGACAGTCTGGTTCTCTCTGTGAATTGGTTGCTGAACCATGAGTTTTTTCTGATATGGGGTTGTTAGCCCCATGATCAACCTCCAACCTGGAGGACCTGGATTTGTATCAGGTTTACTCCCTTAGGGAGACTGGCTTCACCACACCTGTAGAGCCCTCCCTGCCCTATGTTGTAGGGAACTGAAAATGACAAGGGAAAAGGATAGGCTTAGGATAGGATGGGACAGGAGACAAGATTGATAGGTCATTGTGGGACACATTTCATCTGGCTCCTCCCCTTTGGTCTGTCCAGCATGGGTGACACTGCTGGTAGCTACACTACCACTGGCATAGCCCTCCGGATCCAGAGCATGCAAACCTCCTCACCCGCACAGACAGTGCTACGTTAAGGTGATGTCCCCCGAGGAGGGGGCCTGGGAAACAGAGAAAATGCCAGAGGACTGGATGTTAGCAACCATCTGCCCTATACATAAGAAAGGACACGCATGCAGTGTAAGAA
Source organism: Schistocerca nitens (assembly GCF_023898315.1). NCBI lineage: Eukaryota > Metazoa > Arthropoda > Insecta > Orthoptera > Acrididae > Schistocerca > Schistocerca nitens. Next base: position 438,905,583 of record NC_064614.1, read on the forward strand.
CTACCAAGGATTATCTCTGCTTAGTATTGTCTACAAAATCCTTTCTACGGCTATAATGAGGAGAGTAAGTAGAAGAGCAGAAAAGATTCTAGGCGAGTACCACGCAGGTTTTAGATCTGGGAGGTCTACATCTGACCATGTCTTTACAGTACGTTTAATGCTGGAGAAGACTTACGAATACAATTTAAGATTAACATCTCTTACAGTAGAATATCTTTGGCTTCCCTCTGACAACCATGCCTCCATCCTTGCTACCCTCCCTGTTTTCCTTTCCCTGTTGCTTCATAACCTGGGTGGTGAGTAATTGAATCCACTTTCCCTTCTTCCCTTTCTTTCCCCTCTCTCCTCTCTGATGAAGGAACATTTGTTCCGAAAGCTAGGAACATAAATTTTCGGTTCTGTTTTTTGTGTATCTATCGGCTGTACTGAGCTGAGGTAAGTACTGGCCAGCCCCTCTATCTCTTTGTTAGTATTTGTTTCACATCTTTATATGAGATTTTCCATTAATCATTTGGACATTCAGAAGACTCTCCCAACACATATAACAAAGATGCCTGCATGTTTTGCACAGTTGTAGTCATTGTTATATTATGGAATTATGTATTTGGTGCAATGCTGTTAACATTTGAAAATAATTTATTCTGTACTGATATACTGTGAGAATGTTATGAGTTTGTAACAGCTGAATCTGAAACAAAAGTCTCTTCAAAATAGAAGTACTTTTGTACTCATAGCATAGTTATGTACTCTTCAGTCTTCAGTGCTGGTCATTAAAATTGTGACATCAAGTAGGATAGCAAATAATGAAATTTTAGCTGTGGTATGTACAATAAGAAGAATGCACGATTAAATATGTAGGTGGCGTGCCAGGCCTTTGACAACTTGTGCCCAAAAGTTTTGGCCAGGACAACAGTCAAACACCCTCTGTATCAAGACAGGGCAGATCAGCAAAGGCAACTTGCAGTCTTGCATCATCTTGTTGAAAGATAACGTCATAGAGAATACGGCCCTCCTGAATCCACAGTAATCATATTTACATGACAGTCATGTAGGCCCAAATGATGTACACAGCAATATTACAGAATGATAAACTACTGTCTCGATAGGCCGTGCTCCTTCCAATGTTGAATCCTGACATTCAAATGCAATTTCTTAATGAGAAACCCACTGCGCAATATTTCCTTTTACATGGAATGTAGATGGTGTTACTTCTACCTAATTTGTGTTGCTGCATTAAAGTAGAAAGCATGTGCATATTCTGAGCTTGTAGTAGAGTCAGTGCAAGACATTTGTTGCATGCCATCCTCATACTGTTGCAATTTGAATGGCTCAAGTGTATTGTTGTTTAGTGGGGACATACATTATGATGACAGCAAATTGAGGAACAATTTGGCACTGCCTCCGTATCCTTTTGAAATGTGCAGAAAGGAACTGCATGCATTTTTTTAAGAATCTCTAAATGCATTTTACATAAAGAGCAGGGATACCACATTATGATCACTGCCCACTGCAAGACTGAATGCTGCTTTGTGGAATCATGGGCAAATGGCATGGTGAGGAAAGTATGTAAGTGAAGTAGAGAAAAATGGAGAATTATCCTGGCCATGAAACAGCCCAAAAATGGGGAAATCTGCTGACATAAGCAACTCTGACAGAGTCCAGAGTGGTATGATCCAGAACCTAGGAATGAGCAACTCGGAAATGGAAAGGTCAGCCAGCTGTTTGTATGCTACTGTTGTAATCACCTATGGAAAATAATTGAAGGATGGGGAAACTATCAATAGGTGACAAGTTGGACGCCCAATCCTGTAGGACATCCATGCCCCATCACAAAATCAGGAGGTTGAAGGCTTAACTTCTCTGTAAAGCAGAGTAGGGGTGAGCTGTGGCAGATCTGATGACAGAGTGCATTGCTGGTGCAGTCGCAAGTGTTTTGAAGCACACTGTCCAGTGCACACTGTTGAACATGGGGACGCCCAGCAGACGATGCTTTATGTTCCTTTTGAACCCCTACAACATCGTCGATTATGATTGCAGAGGGCATTGGATAATTGAGGTTGGAGTGTGGGTCAGTAGAAACATTTTGCCTGCCCAGATGAATCTTGTTTATTGTTACTCCAGACGGATGATCTTGATGTGACATCATCCACGTGAATGATTATACGAAATGTGAACCGTTCTGTGGATACAGGTTGTTAGGGGCAGTATTAGTATTGGACTTCCATGGTACGTGTGGTAGTAATCGAAGGAATCTAATGGATGTGGACTATGTGTGCAACACTGCAGACTATCTGCATCCCTTCATGTTTGATGTCTTTCCCCTACAGAGATCACATCTACCTCCAAGATAACTATTCATGTCACAGGGCTAAAATTGTCATTCAGTGGTTTCAGGAGCACGACAATTTCACTTTAATGTACTGGCCATCAAATTTGCCTGATCTGAACTTGAAGGAACTCATATGGGACAGAGTTGGGCACCAGTACAGCCCCACATTTCACCAGCCCATAATTTATGGGTATTACAGTTCGTGTGTTGACATCTTGTGCCACACACTTCCAGAAACCTGCCAAAAAGTTGTTGCATCCATGTCATGCAGAATTGCTGCTATACCAAGTTCAAAACCTATTAAGCTGATGGCCATATTGTTTTGACTCATCAGTGTGCATTTAAATGGATTTAAGTGTGTATCATATTACATAATAGCTGTAGATTATTTATACCTCTGGAATTTGGAGTTCCACATGCCTCTCTGTTTTCCCATTGGTAGATGAATTGTTCCATATACGTGAAGTTCTACTTTATCATGAGATTTACTAAGTAAAATATTTATAAGTAGTTTTTATAATAAGTGTCATGTCAAACATTTACCACAAAATTGCAGCTAATGATGGTGATAAGTGTAGTAATGTTACTGTTTCATATCTTCTAATGTGTTTGGGGGAATTAAGTGAACAGAGATCTTTTTGTGTCATTAATATCTAAAGAAACTACTGTACTAATTTCTGTAACATATGTTTAATACAGTAACATTACACTTTTATGCAATACACATTTCCTGAACTTAAGAGGTCTTCATTACACAGAACTTATTCTGATTCACTGAAACAAATTCTTGTAAAAACAGTCTGCATATCTGAAAGCTCCACATCATTTTCCCCTAAAATAAAATAAAAGAACAATTAATTTATGAAAAAGGGTAATAATTACATTACAGATATTAAACTCTACTCACAGATTGAAACTCATAATAAAATTAAAAATAATTCCAGGTATTTGCTCAAACTAAAAAAGAAATAATATTATAATTGTTATGAGGAAAGTCATTTCAGTAAGTCATTAAAACTTTCTTTTCAGAAATGTATGAGGCAGATGTAGCAGATAATATGCTGATAAAACATGAGACATCAGAATCGAAACTCACACTGTGGTGAAAACCGACAAACCTGCTGACTTCTGACCACCATTTCAGATATAATAGGCATGATGTACATTCAGAGGCTGTACAGTCCAGAATCAGTATGCCAATCAAGCAAAATAGCACTGAGGCAACCATATCAACAATGCACCAGGTTGAAGATGCCCATTTGGTAAAATACTTTGTCCTGTGTGAAGAAGTTCATACCTGCCTGCTGCATGTTGTTGTCTGACAGGAATAATTGAACCTTCAAGGTCTAGTTTTAAGGAATCGGAGACATGGTAATCATTTGGGGAGAATTCAGGATTATAAAGCGGGTTTCGAGTGCTTCCCACATGAGTTGGCGTAACTTTTGTATTACTACATTTGTAATGTGGAGACATGTATTATTGTGAAGTAGCAGCACCCCTTGGCCCACCATTCCACAACTGTGGTTTTCAACAGACTGCTGCCCCACACATATTATTCATTCTCTGACAGATGTCTATCAGTGTTTGTCTTCTGGCAGCCAAGAAAAGAATAACAACACTTGGATACTGTTTAGATACATTTGGTAATAACGTCACCAAAATTCGTATTTCCGCATTTACCCCACACACATTGGAAAGATATAAATGCTACATTAATTCCTTGCCTATGTTGTCAGTGTTTATATACCCACATTGCAGGTGTGCTATGTTGCGTGTATGCCACAACAACATCCTCAAATGGAAACTTTTTGATCACCCCCTTACGGTTACTAATGGAGGGCGCTGCAAATCCAGAAAACTTTTTGTCAGTTCTTCATAGCCTCAAGGCTCATCTTGCTAACATAGTTCATCTGTCAAAACTCTAAAAATTACCTCTACTTACTGTACCAAACACTGAATGTAAACAGATCAACAACACAGTTGTCAATCTATAATTAAAATCCTGAACGTTACAGAAGTGCCAGTTGTGTTTGGACTAAGCCCTTCATAAGGAAAGTCAACCATACTGGACTATCTGAACAATCAAAATCACTGAGAATGGAAACTTGTCATCCAAATCTGCTTTTAATAAATTGTAATGTACAAGTGAGATTGGATATTACATACTACACTCCGACTACCTGCAGTTGACAGTATTGTAATACAAACAGTGTACTGTTCATGGCAGTACAGTACAGCAGTACAGCGACAGCATCATTTATTTTGTGAAAATATTGGTAGCTTACTTAACAGGCAGGAAACACTTCCTAACACTCAGCAAAGTTATATTTATTTGGTCATGAACTGACATTTGGCTTGTAATGCTGTTGTGTGATAACTGAATGTTGCAGACACAGATAAAATGATGTGCAACTAGCACAGAAAATGTTAGAAAAATATGACATGTAGAGTTTTTACATAGGAAAGTGTTATTTTTTATGTTATGCAGAAATAGTTACATTACTTAAGGAGATACATTTTCCAATGACGTTGAATTTACAATTTCAATCCAGTATTTGTAACTTATAGGGGGAAAAAGAAAATTTAGTATGGTCATTTAATATCAAGCTGGCATTCTGTATCATGTTTGTTAATTTCCAGTAGTCATCTTTCTGCTTTTATTAACAGAAAGTACAACATCACATTCCACAACACATGGGTTTGTAGTGGGTGTGTGGTCCCAGCTGAGGTTGACATAGCAAGCTTACATGGCCCACAGAGAGTAGGAGGCAGCGTCCAACCTGGTCACGGTAAATGACAGGCACAGACATGCCAGGAGTGAACCCCAGATGAGCGGCTGGTTGGCAGTGACTGGTGCTGGCGAGTGCCTTGGTGTCTGTGGTTAGGAGGGCCTAAGTTCAACCTCAAGCCTATTAGATGGCAGTTAGATCCACATAACAGGCGGTCCTGCCAGGATGATGGCAGAGTGGCTGAACCCCATGGTAGAGGCTGACACATCCTCACTCCTTTACCTCCTGGCTCCCTACCTGTCACTGTTAATGCCACTTCCCTATACACCATCTCTCATACCCATGGCCTTGACGTTATTGAACACTATCTCTGTCAACATCCTTCAGGCTCCAAATACACTACTTCATTCCTGATATTCTATACAAAATATATCTTAACAAACAACTACTTTGTTGAATGGAAGGTATACAAACAAATCCGTGGCACAGCCATAGGCACCTGCATGGCACCCTCCTATTTCAACTTGTTTATGCGCCATCTAGAGAAAACCTTCCTAGCCTCCCAAATCCCGAAACTGTGGTCTGGTTCAGGTTCAATGACGATTCTTTCCCATCCACTTCACCTCGTCCTCCTCACCCCAGCGAGCAACCTCCTTCAACATTTTCCTCTCCCTCTCTGATGACTCCATCCACATCTCCGTCCACATTAAACACACCTACCACCAACAGTACCTGCACTTTGACAGCTGTCATCCCTTCCACATAAAAAAATCCCTCCCATGCAGCCTGACCACCGAGGGGATGGCGTATCTGAATTAACAAGAACTCCCGTGCCCTATATGATGAAGGTCTCACAATGGTCCTCACAGGCAGGCACTGTCCCCCAAACCTTGTCTGCAAACAGATCTCCAGTGCCATATCCCTCACACTAAAAGAAAAATTTAGAATAGGAATTAAGTTCAGGGGGAAGAAATAAAAACTTTGAGGTGTGCCAGTGACACTGTAATTCTGCCACAGACTGCAAAGGACTGGACTTGGAAGAGCTGTTCAATGGACAGTGTCTTGAAAGGAGGGTATAAGATGAATACCAACAAAATCAAAGCAAGGACAATGGAATGTAGACAAATATAATCAAGTGATGCTGAGGGTAATTAGATAAGGAAACAAGATATTTAAAGTAGTAGGTGAGTTTTGCTATTTCGTCAGCAAAATAAAATGATAGTGAACTAGAGAGGATATAAAATGTAGACTGGTACTGGCAAGAAACGAGTTTCTGAAGAAGAGAAATTTGTTAGCATCTAAAATAGATTTAAGTGTTAGGAAGTTATTTCCGAAAGTATTTGCGTGGAGTGTAGCCTTATATGGAAGTGACACGTGGGCAATAAATAGTTCACACAGGAAGAGAATAGAAGCTTTTGGAACATGGTGCTACAGAAGAATGCTGGAGACATGGTGGGTAGATCACGAAACTAATGGGAAGATACTGCACAGAATTTGGGAGAAAAGAAATTTGGGCACAACCTGGCTAGAAGAAGGGACCTGTTGATAGAACATGTTCTGGGACACCAAGGGATCACCAATTTAGTATTGGAGGGAAGTGTGGGGTGTAAAAATTGTAGAGGGGGACCAAGAGAAAAATACAGTAAGCAGATTCAGATGAATGTATGCCACAGTAGTTATTTGGAGATGATGAGGCTTGTACAAGATAGAATAGCATGGAAAGTTGCATCAAACCAGTTTTTGGACTGAAGACCACAACAACAAAAACAAAAACAGCATCCCCACATACCCCCAATCCTCCCATCATCCCCAAGAACTGCTACAAAGGAGGTGCCCTTTGTCACTCCATACCATCCTGGGCTGAAACAACTGAACTACATCCTTTGTCAGAGCTTTGATTACCTACCATCAAGCCCTGAAATGAGTGACATCCTACCCAAGAGCCTTTGCACTCCTCCTGAAGTGGTGGTCCATTAACCATCTAACCTCTGCAACATCCTAGTCGATCCCCAAACCACTGTCAATCCTAACCTCTTGCTACAGGGTGCAAGCCCTGCTTGTCACAGACCTTTACTACATCAGAGGCAGAGCCACCTGTGAAATCAGCCATGTCATACACTAGCTCTGTTCCAATCATTACATCGCTTTTTATTTTGGTATGACTACCAACCAGCTGTCCACTAAGATGAATGACCACTGCCAAACTGTGGCCAAGAACAAAGTGGACCACCCTGTGGTCCGACATGCAAATGAACAAAACATGCTTGATTTCAATGGCTGCTTAACAACCCAGGCCATCTGAATCCTCCCCTCAACCACCAGCTTTTCTGAGCTGCACAGATGCGAATTATCTTACAACACACTCTCCGGTCACGAAATTATCCTGGCCTCAACCTACAGTGACTTACACCCTCCACCAATAGTTTCTACCTCCTCTGTTCTATCACCTCCTCCCAATTCCCATCCCATCACCCTCATTGTGTGCTGCTCTCTGCCAATGCACCCACCTGTCTTTTCCCCTTCTCTGCTCCTCTCCTTTTCCATTCTCCATCCCACATCATCTCCCCTCCCCTCCCCTGCCCACCCCTCTCCTCACAACTTACAGCTTCCCAATGCTGTGCCTGGCAGCCTTGTCCTTCCCCCACCTAGCTCCTGCACACTCTGCCAGACAGTACTCTTCTCTCTTCCCATCCATACACTGATATTCCTCCTTTTCCCCACCCCACTCTGGGTTGCTGCTTTTGATGAACATGACAGTTGCATTCTGGCCAGAGTGTCCGGAGAGAGCGATCTCGTGTGTGTGTGTGTGTGTGTGTGTGTGTGTGTGTGTGTGTTTGCTTTCTTTCTATGGCGAAAGCTCAGTGAGTAACAGTATTTTTGCAGTGCCTGTCTGCAACTCAATGTGTCATCTTTAAAGTGATTTCAATCTATGCTTTTCATAATACTGTTGATATTACAACCTGGAATTTGTTTAAAAGGGCCTAATATTGTTTGCTCTATTTCCAGTCAACCACTGGTATCTAACTACTATTCAGATTCATTGCAAAAACACTAGAAAAGTACAATTTATCCCTGAAGCAGGCTGCTTACGACATGTCTGACTGATACACGAGTACTGTTTGTCACTCTAGGACCCATACCATGTCGAATCGCTGGAAAGGATGGAGAGTATTCAGATAAATACTGTGCCAGTAGTCACTAGAAAACATCAGTATCCACAATCTTGAGAGGGAGAGACACTACAAGAATGGAATTGTGCATTATGTAAAGGCTTAATCTTAAACTTCTGAGATTGCGTAGCCCACAAACAATCAAGAAATATATTACTTCAAACTACATGCATTTCTAGTGATGACAAAATAGGAGAAATTCGAATATATCTGTAGGTATATCAACACATTTTCTTCTCGTGCACCATTTTCATCTCAAGTGGATTAGGAAGTGAACAAAATGAGACTGATAAACTATTGTGGCCTCTGCTGCATATTGTATGGCCACTTACAGAGTACAGATATAGAAATAGATAATTAGTTCAGATGAGAAGAGAAGGAAACCAGCCACAGTTTTGTTGAGGGACAGTTCTGCCATTTTGCTGTAAGAATAACACAGGGATTTGGACTATTCTCTTTTCAAATATGAGTCTAAGCTTGGCCACTATGCCTCCTTATTTGGTAAAAACTACAGTAGCTAAAAAGAAGGAAAATGAAAAGACATTGGAATTTCACATCACATAGTAACATAAAAGCATGGAGCAAGGTGAGCGAAGGCATAAAAAAAGAAGAAAAAGGGGAAATTATTGGATCAGTTGAAAATTCAAGAAAAGTGAGGGAAAAACGCATGCTTTCCACAAATAATTCATTATACTTAACAAGACTGAGGTAGGAAATAAATAAGGTAAGGAACGAAATAGAGAAAAGTCAAGGAATTGTTAAATAACAAATGGATACAAAAGAGACTGCAGAAAGAATAAAACAGAAACAAAAGTGTCATGGAAGTCACAGAAGAAGTACCAATAATAAATTAATAACATACGTATTAAGGAATGTGGGGCACGAAAAAATTTGCACAATAACTATGGGGGTTAGAGGAAAGACAGAACAAGCTTAGAATGACTGGTAAGATGATATATGAAGAAAAAAATGTAAATTACTGAAGACAATGAACAATGTGTATAGTAAATCCACAAAAATAGCAAGATTAAAATTAGGCAAGTTGATTAAAAAGGTTATTTGAAGTTTCGGGAATACTATATCACAGTATCAGTAACTGGAAAATCCTGGATGGAATATAAGCATTCAAATGAATAGTGATAACCACTCAATATATAGTGGAGACATTGAGCAGTGATTAGCACATCAAAATGAACTATAAGTTAATGATATGAATATAATAGAGGGTAACATTCCACGTGGGAAAAATATATCTAAAAACAAAGATGACGTGACTTACCGAACGAAAGTGCTGGTAGGTCGATAGACACACAAACATACACACAAAATTCAAGCTTTCGCAACAAACGGTTGCTTCATCAGGAAAGAGGAAGGAGAGGGAAAGACGAAAGGATGTGGAAATGTCTGCTTGTGTCGGTGTATGTGCGGATGGATATGTGTGTGTGTGTGTGTGTGTGTGTGTGTGCGTGCGCAAGTGTATACCTGTCCTTTTTTCCCCCTAAGGTAAGTCTTTCCGCTCCCGGGACTGGAATGACTCCTTACCCTCTCCCTTAAAACCCACATCTTTTCGTCTTTCCATCTCCTTCCCTCTTTCCTGATGAAGCAACCGTTGTTGCGAAAGCTTGAATTTTGTGTGTATGTTTGTGTTTGTTTGTGTGTGTATCGACCTGCCAGCACTTTCGTTTGGTAAATGAACTATAAGTTAAGTTTATAAAGTCTAATCCTTCTTTAGGTGCAGTGAATGTAGAAGAAAAGGTGGGGTGAGGGTAAGAACAAGGGAAAGGAAAGGACAAAGACTTGGTGGGAAAAGTGTAGGAATGTAAAGTCAGAGGAAGCTGATTAGTGTGATTCATGCAAAGCGAAAACAGGGGGAGGTAGCAGTTAGAGTACTGGGGAAATGAGTCTGGACTAGAATCCACAGACCACAGCCCCCTGCCCCCAAGCAACTCAAGGTGCAGGCAGATATATGAAAGACACTAATGGGGTATTGGTGTGTGTACAAGGAGACATGTAGGGAAGGAAATTGTGGGAATCTGAGGCTAGGAGAACTGCAGAAATGTAGGAGGAGACACTTCCATAACGTCTGGTACTCTGAAGCTTTTATAGGAAAGGGCAGGAGGTGGGGAGGTTGCTTGCAGATGGTGTGGCTTGTAAAACAGCCAATATGCTCTGCGACTTGGTGATCAAACCCTGCCTTGGAAAGAAAGACAGAAAATTATGGTTTATTGTCCTAGCAATGCGGGGGTCATTAGATATGTAACACAGACTTAGGAGAAGGAAGGGAATGGAATCTGGCCATCCAAGATTTCACCTTAATCCTTACATGGGAACCATACAAAACCTACATCAAGTAGCCCAGGTGAGTATTTGAACCCCGTTCCTCACAAATTGGAGTCCAGTGTGCTAACCACTGCATTTGCTTGGTCCGGTCTTGACCACAATGTGACAGTATGCATTAATACAGATTTGCAGTTGGTCAGTGGTCATGCCCACATAAAATGCCATGCAATAATCACAGAGAATTTGGCTTATGAGACTGCTGCTTAGACAGATAGTTGTGGCCTGGATAAGATCGGAAATATGTTTACTGGATGGATCGGAAATGCCTCACACCCGAAACTTTAAAAATTACTACCTGTGCAGCAAGGACTTGGAAGCAGTAAAGGCTCAAAATATTTAAAAGTCTGTGAAGGGAGTACAACATTTAAAGGTAAGTATAAACAGTTTTAGCAATCATATTCATTCTCCCATTCTACTTGAGTTAAGTTTACATATCTATGCACACTCATTCACAATGAGTTTTCCTTTTGGCCTTTCATCTCACTATGTATGTGTGTGTGTAACAAAGCAATGTTCAAAGTCTTTATTATATGCCTGTTGCCAATTACTGGAATTATCTTCCCTACTGCATTTTAATGGAGCTATTATTACAGGGTCCAAAAGGGACTCAGTATTAATGTAGACCAGATCTCAGGATAATGATAATCCAGTGGTATGCCATGTGTTCTGAAATTGCAAATCCTCCTGTTTTCTGGACTAATTGTCATTTAAATGTAATTTTTGCCTCTTTTTGTGCAGCATCTTCTCTACTGCTCCACCAACTCACATACTATTGTAAGGAATATCTCTTCTAAAAGCAAATGAAATTACCCCTTATTATCAGAATACACATGTAAGGCTTACACACACACACACACACAATTATTTATGTTCTTTCAGTGCCTCTGACACATTACTATAATCACAACAATATAATGTAAATGGACAGATAAAAATGTCTACTCACCAAGTGGCAGCAGAGGAAGGATTGGAGAGGTTTAGAAAAAGGGGTACAGTTTAGAAAAGTCACCCAGAACCACAGGTCAGAGGAGACTTACCGGACGGGATGAGAATGAACATACATGAGCCTATTGTTATTTGCGAATTTGCATATAAGAATTCCACTGTTATTTACAAATTTGCCTACAGTTCATTACACTGCTGGGCATTCTCTCAATCATCTTTTGCTGATTTATTTTGACATGTGACAGCTATTTTCTTTCCTAACCTCCACTTACCCTGTTTATACGAATTCTTTCACATTTCTGTGCATTTGGTTTCTCCATACCACTCTGATCGACTTTTACTGCCATATCCAACATCAGTTTTTTGCCTAGCAAAGTAGTTTACATTACCTCCTGTGTCTTTCTCTTTCTGTCTGGCCAATTTTTAAAATTTCGTCTCCTTCCACAAATTTGCCTATCTTTTTCAAATTCCAATCATTTTTTCAGATTGTATCTTATCCGACTAATCTGTGACCTACATGCCCCATCTGTCAATTACCACTCCACCAGACTTCTTTCCTTCTACAAGATCCTGCAGTTATCTGCCTCTCATGTTTCCCTGGATGATATCATCTGCCAAGGCAACTTCAGACTGCAACAACATGCTAGACTTCACCTCAAAAAGCTATCCCACCATCTACTAAACTACCTCAACAGTGGTGTTCCCCTTCCTGTCCCTCTGCAGCTCCCCAAACAGCCACACCATCAACCACCACTCCTCTCGTACAAACCAGGCTTGGCCAACCTCGTTAACATCCCATAGCCTTCACCTCTGCTTCCCTGACCTGTAAACTCATAATCACAAAGATCAGTCACAACAGTACAGTGTTCTCAACCTCTTGTACAAAGAGCACCCCCACCCCCCCCAAAAAAATTACCTGTATTATACAAGGGCCTCACTTTAAGCCCTAAACCTGCATTTAACTGTGCTGCTTTGATGAAGAATTTACTTTCCTTTGCATGTAATTTCAAGTGGAAGTATCACATTGCAACCCAGTCCCAAAAACTTTCCAACAGCAAACCTGACACTGAACCCTGCCTTGAACAGTTCAGACCATGATTCCAACTTGATTCATCACCACTAACTCAGAATCTTCCCTTACAAGCCTTCCAAGAATTCCTCACATCCAGCATTGCTTCACAACCTTTCCTCACGCTCTTACAACATGACCGTAACCTTCCTCTGTGGAACTCCAAGCTCTATGTCCCCTAAAAGCTGAGGACTCCCTCATTATACTCCCAGCAGACAAATCACCTCATATGTCATTTCAGGGCATGATTTTAGGAAGTCATGGCCTTGTTGAAGTAGCTGATTAATACTTTCCAGACTCAGGATGATGATGAGTGGTGGTACAAAGTTGATTAAGGTGAGTAGGAAGGATGTCACAGGTTTGGAAGATCCACAAACCCAATCACCCTGGCTGTCCTATAGTTTCTGGTTTGAAAACATCCACCAAATGTATGTCTGCCTTTGTTGATCAGCACCTCCAACCCATAGTACAAAGACTTCCCTCCTATATTAAAGATACCAATCATTTCCTAGATCATTCGAAATCTGTGCCCATCCCACTCTCATCACACACCTTGCACATCACCATTGATGCCATCTCCCTCTACATCAACATCCCCCATGTACACTGTCTGTCTGCTGCTGAACATTTCCTCGGTCAACACCCACCTGATTCCAAGCCTATGACATCTTTCTTGGTCATCTTAATCAACTTTATACTCACCAACAATTGCTTTACCTTTGAGAGCCAAACATATAAACAGATCGGGGATAAGGACCAGTGAACCAGGATAGCTTCTTCCTATGCCAACCTTTTCATGGGTCGCTTGCAGGGGGTTTTCCTGGGATCCATAAGTCTTCAGCCCTGTGTTTGGTTAAGATACAATGATGACATCTTTGCTGTATGGACTCGCGGTGAGGCTGACATGTTAAAATTCCTGGAATCTCTAAATACCTTCTCCCAATTAAATCCCACGTGGCCCTATTCTGAATACCATGCCACTTTCCTTGATGTTGATCTCATCCTCCTCAAAGGCCAGCTTCGCACTTCTGTCCCTATCAAACACACTAACGAACAACAGTACTTACATTTTGACAGTTGCCATCCTTTCCATGTCAAAATGTTCCCTCCCATACAACCCTGGCATTCAAGGCAAATGTATTTGTTTGGATGCAGACTCTTTACAGCAATACACCACCACTCTCACTTCAGCCTTCACTGGATGTATAACACATCCAGTGATATCCCAACAGCCTAGTTCAAAATCAGATTTCTGGGCCATCATATCAAATCCTGGTACTGCTGAACCCTCCAAAAAACAACATTGGAGAGCATTGCTTGTCACCCAGCATTATCCTGGTCTTGAATGTATCACTCAACTACTTCAACAAGGCCATGACTTCCTAAAATCACGCCCTGAAATGAGATCTGTTCTGTCTGAGATTTTGCCCACTGCACCTGGAATAGCTTTTCGTTGCTGTCCCAATCACTGTTATATCCTTTGGTACCCGTCTCCCTATGCTATGGCACCTACCCCTGTGACTGTCCATGGTGCAAGACTTGCCCTGCACACTCTCCTACCACCATCTATTCCAACCCTGTAACTGGCCAAACTTATACTATCAAGGGGAGAACCACCTGTGAAATGACACATCATATACCGGCTGTTATGTAAATACTGTTCTGCCTTTTACATCGGCATGACTACCACCCAGTTATCAGTCAGGATGGGCATAGGCAGAGAATGTATACAGGCAACACATAAATTCTGTTGCAGAGCATATTGTACAACATGAAAGTCATGATATCGGTGCCTGTCTCACCACTCATGCCATTGGGATTCTTCCCCCAGACACCATGTTTCTTTCTCATCCCATCCGGTAAGTCTCCCCTCACCCAGGGTTTCAGGTGAGTTTTCTAAACTGTACCCTTTTCCCTAAATCTATCCAGTCCTTTTCCTTCACCCCTCTTCCTTCCCCTTCAGCTCTTCTGCCAGAAGAGGAAGCCACTGGCTCCGAAAGCTTGTGAAAGTTAAATCTTTTTGAGTGTGTGTGTTCCCCTGCTGCTGCTTGGTGAGTAGATATTTTTATCTGTCCATTTACATTATATTATCAATAATTGATTATTTCCGTTGTTATATACTTACAGAAAGTTATAAATATCCAGCTTAATTGATAAAAACAAACATTTCATCTAGTTCTCCATATACATTGGCTATGGAGAGCAAGTGTCAGTATGTGAACTGCTCTCTCTCTCTCTCTCTCTCTCTCTCTCACACACACACACACACACACACACACACACACACACACACACACTCAGGCTAGTTGCTTTCACCTCAGGTTAAAAAGCATGCAGAGTCCATCCCAGAACTTCAAAGAATAAATTTTTAAGGAGACTTATTGCTTTTTAATATACAAAATCTCAAAAGTTTTCAAAGTACATTCCTTCAACTTACATGCATCACTGCCACAACTTTGCCAAGTTTGCACAGGTTTTCTGAAAGGTCACATTAGGAAAGATCTTAAGGCAGCATATTGAAGCCTCTTTCGCCTTGAAACAACTGTTGATGGTGCCCCTTCAAGCTTCACTTTATCTTTGGAAACAAAAAGAAGTCCACTGATGCCAAATCAGTTCCATAAAGCCACTGGGACATTGTAAGAAACTCTTGAATGACAAGGGCAGTGTGACTCGGCATGTTGTCTTGGTGCAAAATCCTACTGTTCGTCTTCCTGCTGCATTTCACCATGTCCAGCAGCTGGGTGAGGACCTCAGTAAAACAGGCCATTAACTGTTTGTCCTTGAGGCACAATTTCACTGTTAATCACACCTTTGGGTGTGAGGGAGGGGAGGGGGGAGAGAGGGGGGGGGGGGGGGAGAGAGAGAGAGAGAGAGAGAGAGAGAGAGAGAGATAATGAGCATTGCCTTAACCTTAGATTTGCTCATGCAGGATTTTTTCAGGTGATGTGAATTTTTCATGCTTTTACTTCCTGATTTGGAATTGTACATGAAAACTCGTGTTTTGTCACCTGTCACTACACTGTCCAAAACATCAGATGCACTTTTGCGGTTTTCCAACAATCACACCACCACATCACATGGATTGCCTTCTATTGATCAGAAAGTTTTTTGGGACGATCTTTGTGCACACCCATTTGATTTCAGCATATTCAAATCCCCTTACATTATTATGCTCAGGCATCGATCCCTATTCAAAACATTTTGCACTTTCTCCACAATTTCAGATATCGTAGGCACGTGAAGCATTCATTGTCATCAAAATTTTCTCAGTCCTCCTGCAACGTCTTGCGCCACTTGTACACTCATAATAGTTCCCTCCGCAAAGGATTCCTAAATTGGGCCCACATTTTCAGAACCCAGTTTCCTGAGTTTAATCAAAATTTTATTGTGTATCCGTGCTCAATTAACCACTGCATCTTTATCTCAACAAATCACCAAAACACAATATGCACAAAATGTGATCTTCACGCTGTCACTGCCCGCAGGCAGGTTTCTCACAGAAAACATCACTTTAGCCCTTCTGGTCCACTGGAGAATTTTATCTGCAGAAATTTTTTCCTCAAACTTTTGGGACAAATCCTGTATGATTGTGAATGCAATATTCTGCTTTTAGTTGACAAATTATGCTCACCAGTTCTAGCACATCATTTCTCCAGGGAAGACAAGTTACATTGTGCAAAATAAACTACCTGATAATTTACAGGCATTCTCCTAGGTGAAATTATTTAGGGGGGGGGGGGGGGAGGGAGAGGGAGAGGGAGAGAGATTGAAACTAGTTGCCTTGCAGTGTTCTTTTCAAGGGAATCATCCCAGCACTCCAATTAACTGATTTAGCAAAACAACAGAAAACCTAAATAAGGATGGCTGGGTGAGGGTTTCAACCCTTTTCCTCCCAAATGTAAATCCAGTATGCTAACCTGTGTTAGGGTATTTTTTGCCATTATAAGTCTTCTGGTAATTCTTTGAATATCTGTTCTATGTGTAGCATTGTTGTTTTCAATGTTGTTGATCCAAAAATTGAATCTCTGATTTAGTGTACAGGTTATTTGTCAATTGTTAATTATAACAGATTATAAATGAAATACAATATTTATTGTAATACAACTACAAAATCTGACTTATTTTTAATATTCTTTTTACTGAATCAGATTCAATCTTTTAAAAGTTGGCTTTTGGCTTATGCCTATTTTCATTTCTACATATTGTTGGGTCTGCATGAAAAATATGAGTCTGTTTGTAGAAAGCATGACACTGTTTTTATTCCTAGTTTCAAACCTGTGCCAAAAGTTATTTGGAAGGAGATGTCCAGGAGTATTATTTCTGAAAAGAATTATTTCATATGAGCACAATGAGGGAACACTTAGTATACTGAGGTCTTGTAATAGGGCCTGACAAATTACTTTTAGCTTTGCGCTGCATGTTTCTCCTATTTTTTTTTCTGCATAGTTAGTGTTCTCATCATGTTGTTAGCACTGCACCAAAAGACAAATAGGGTCTCATGACTGCCTCGAAGTAACTACGAAATGCGAATATTTTGTGTTTGTATCAGTCACATTGGCCAAGACTGACATTGCAAATGTAATACTTTTTAATTTAATTCTTCGACAGTCCATGTGCGAAGACCATGGCAGATTTCTCTCCATTTGCAGTCCTAAAATTTCACCACGTTCTGCTTTGTATTTACAAGGTATTTTAGTGTATTTCATTAACATGCTTGATTGTAAGTCTTATATAGTCAAAATGTTAACATCAATGACTAGCTAGATTTTTGCCTGATGTACCAGGCTTCACCTTTGCTACAAACTTCAGTACTATCCTCTCTAATAGAAAAATATTTCATTTTAATTGGTCATGTATCAATAACCAC
Source organism: Schistocerca nitens (assembly GCF_023898315.1). NCBI lineage: Eukaryota > Metazoa > Arthropoda > Insecta > Orthoptera > Acrididae > Schistocerca > Schistocerca nitens. The sequence continues at coordinate 438,923,032 of NC_064614.1, forward strand.
TACAACTCTATGTGATATAATAGGAATTACTAAACCAAAATACAGTGTGATTATAATTAAAATTAAACTTTTAAACCGCTGTAGAAATAACACCACTGGTCAGAATGACATCAAATTGTAATGGAATATTATCGGAGAATGGGGAAAACATATGGCAGAAGAAAAATAAATAGTTACAAAATGTAGCAATAGATGGTGCTGTAAGCATCATAATTTAATAGTGGACAACTACAAATGAATCGTACAACAATGCCTAAGATATATGTTTGGTGTTAAACAACTCAGTGTGCATGCGTGTACAGGTATGACACTGTTAGTTATGTAAGCCCATCCACCACGGCAAGGTCATATCACACCAGATGGGAAAATCAGTTTTTAACTGCCTGAGGCCAAAAATCACATAAAAAGCATCGCTCACATCAGTTTTTAATTGTCCTATGGCCAAAAACTGCACAAAAAGCATCAATCAAAATCAAATCGGATCATTAATTTCCATGTGACTGGTGCAAAACACGTTCTATACGCTGCCCCCTGTTTTCTGCAACAAGTTGAAATCAAGAAACAGTACGTTCCGCAACTGATCGAAATGTTTCCGGGATCATGTTCAGAATGTGTTGTGCAATGTGTGCCTTCAATGCAGCTACGTTTGCAATTGGAACACTGAACACATCATCTTTGAGATAGCCCCTCAGCCAGAAGTCACACAAATTAAGATCAGGTCGTTGGGACGGTCAGACTGTAGGGAAACAGCAGCTGATGATTCTAGCATTTCCGAAATGGCACTTCAGCAGCTGCTTAATTGGATTCGCAATGTGCGGAGGTGCACCATCTTGCATAAAAATGATCCCATCCACACATCCATGCTGGTGGATAGCTGGAGTGATGTGGTTATGGAAAAGACACTCAAAGTGCTTACCAGTGATGGTACAGGTAACAGAACCAGAAGCACCTGTCTCTTCGAAAAAATATGGCGCTATGATAAATGATTCCGTAAACCCGCACCACACAGTGACCTATTCAGGATGAAATGGTACTGATTATTTGCGTGTGGATTTTCCATTGCCTATATTCAACAATTCTGTGTACTGACATATCCTGTCTGATGGAAGTGGGGTTCGTCTGTCCACAAAATCCTCCACAGCCAATCATTGTCCATTTCCATGTGAGCAAGAAATTCTAAAGCTATGGTCTCTCTTGCTGGCAGGTCAACAGGAAGAAACTTGTGCACATGGGTAACTTTGAATGGATAGCAAAGAAGGAGGTTTCATATGATTCTACACACCATGCTCATGGGTATGTCCAATATTTGGGCAATTCTCTATGCACTACATGTTTGCACAACACCACACGTCTCCTCCTGCATTGCTGTGGCCACTGCTTCCACTGACAAATCAATTTGTTTCCACCCTCTACCAGGTTCCACACCAAAATAACCCGTCTTTTCGAATTTCCAAATCATTTTCTCCAGACTCACGACAGTCATCAGATTGACGCCTTTTTTCAAACCGTTCAGTGTCCAGAACTTCTGCAGAGCGACGTGTGCACAGTCATCATTCTTGTAATACAGATTTACGAGCAGAACATGATCCTGCATTGAGACAGTCATGGTGAACGTTGCAGACATGAAAGGAGGAAAAGCTGTGTACCCAGCATATTTATACCAACTTCAATGGGTTATGCGCATGACAGGTGTATTCATTTACGTATTCTGACAGATACAGCGCCATCTATGGATCAATTTTCACACTATTTTTTTTTTCTTCTGCCATACGTTTTCCCCCTTCTCTGATAATATTCCGTTTCAATTTGACTTCATTTGGACTAGTGGTGTTATTTCTACAGCATTTTGAAAGTTTAACTTTAATTAAAATCACATTGTACACTGTGTTAAGTTACTGAAGAAATCTTAATTCATGCAGACTGAATATTCTGAATATTTTTGAGTATGATCAACTCACAGTTGCTTTGGGATATGGCCGTTTATGTATACAAGCAAAAATACACTCCTGGAAATTGAAATAAGAACACCGTGAATTCATTGTCCCAGGAAGGGGAAACTTTATTGACACATTCCTGGGGTCAGATACATCACATGATCACACTGACAGAACCACAGGCACATAGACACAGGCAACAGAGCATGCACAATGTCGGCACTAGTACAGTGTATATCCACCTTTCGCAGCAATGCAGGCTGCTATTCTCCCATGGAGACGATCGTAGAGATGCTGGATGTAGTCCTGTGGAACGGCTTGCCATGCCATTTCCACCTGGCGCCTGAGTTGGACCAGCGTTCGTGCTGGACGTGCAGACCGCGTGAGACGACGCTTCATCCGGTCCCAAACATGCTCAATGGGGGACAGATCCGGAGATCTTGCTGGCCAGGGTAGTTGACTTACACCTTCTAGAGCACGTTGGGTGGCACGGGATACATGCGGACGTGCATTGTCCTGTTGGAACAGCAAGTTCCCTTGCCGGTCTAGGAATGGTAGAACGATGGGTTCGATGACGGTTTGGATGTACCGTGCACTATTCAGTGTCCCCTCGACGATCACCAGTGGTGTACGGCCAGTGTAGGAGATCGCTCCCCACACCATGATGCCGGGTGTTGGCCCTGTGTGCCTCGGTCGTATGCAGTCCTGATTGTGGCGCTCACCTGCACGGCGCCAAACACGCATACGACCATCATTGGCACCAAGGCAGAAGCGACTCTCATCGCTGAAGACGACACGTCTCCATTCGTCACTCCATTCACGCCTGTCGCGACACCACTGGAGGCGGGCTGCACGATGTTGGGGCATGAGCGGAAGACGGCCTAACGGTGTGCGGGACCGTAGCCCAGCTTCATGGAGACGGTTGCGAATGGTCCTCGCCGATACCCCAGGAGCAACAGTGTCCCTAATTTGCTGGGAAGTGGCGGTGCGGTCCCCTACGGCACTGCGTAGGATCCTACGGTCTTGGCGTGCATCCGTGCGTCGCTGCGGTCCGGTCCCAGGTCGACGGGCACGTGCACCTTCCGCCGACCACTGGCGACAACATCGATGTACTGTGGAGACCTCACGCCCCACGTGTTGAGCAATTCGGCAGTACGTCCACCCGGCCTCCCGCATGCCCACTATACGCCCTCGCTCAAAGTCCGTCAACTGCACATACAGTTCACGTCCACGCTGTCGCGGCATGCTACCAGTGTTAAAGACTGCGATGGAGCTCCGTATGCCACGGCAAACTGGCTGACACTGACGGCGGCGGTGCACAAATGCTGCGCAGCTAGCGCCATTCGACGGCCAACACCGCGGTTCCTGGTGTGTCCGCTGTGCCGTGCGTGTGATCATTGCTTGTACAGCCCTCTCGCAGTGTCCGGAGCAAGTATGGTGGGTCTGACACACCGGTGTCAATGTGTTCTTTTTTCCATTTCCAGGAGTGTATATTCACATGAAAAAAAAAGTAATGAACATAAATATCTTGTCTCATAGCAGTTTGTTTATCTGATGCACTTGATTTAGTGAACAGCTTTTTGCCTAAATGAACAAAACTAGTTTTTTGCATTTTAAATAAGTTTTGCACCTTTATAATTAATTACTTTCTTTTGAACCTTTGTATTTAACTAATTGCTTCATATGCCCAGTACATCTTACAACTCTCACTACCACGTGGTCTGAGGCGTTTTGTCATGGTCCGTGCGGTTCCTGCCGTCAGAGGTTCGAGTCCTCCCTGGCATGGGTGTGTGTGTTGTCCTTAGCGTAAGTCAGTTTAAGTTAGATTAAGTAGTGCGGAAGACTAGGGAACGATGACCTCGGCAGTTTGGTTCCATAAGACCTTACCACAAATATATACCCCATATATGCTTTCACCAGTCAAATTTTGAATGATCTGAATAACCGAACACCACCCATTGGGATTTTTTGTGATCTCTCAAAGGCTTTTGATTGTGTAAATCATGAAATTCTGCTAGACAAGCTCAAGTACTGTGGTATTCTGGTACCCACCAAACCTACGCACTGTCCCCCTCCATCCCTACACAACCCATGCTCCCAACCCCCTTGCCTTATACCTCATATCCCTGTAATAGACCTCGATGCAACACCTGTCCCATACATCCTCCCAGCTACTGAAGCCAGGTCAAATACATCACGTATCCCATCAAAGACAGGGCTACCTGTGAAATAAGTAATGTGATCTACAAGTTAAGCTGCAACCACTGTGTCATACCCTACGTGGGCATGACAACCAAGACTCCCCTCTGGTCTTCTCCCCCAAACAACCCAACCCCCCCCCCCCACCCCCCTTTTGCTAACCTCCGGACAGCACCTAGCTGTCCTACCCTCTCCACCTCGGCCCTGTACGCTCCCACAAGCAGCACTTTACCGTCCCCCATCACACCCCTACCCTACCCTACCCTGCTATTCCTCCACCTGCCCCCCCCCCCCCCACATATTGCTGAGTTTGCCACCCAACATGACATTCTTCATTTCAATGACTGCTTCACAGCGTGTGCCATCTAGATTTTTCCCGCCAACACCATCTTTTCTGGATTGCACAGGTGAGAACTCTCTCTGCAATACATCCTATGCTCCCGTAACCCTCCTGGCCTCAACCTTTATTAGTCACCATCCTTACACAACTAGCCCTTTCCCTGTTTCCATTCCAGCAACGCAGCCTCAGTCTTTTCACTTCTCTCCTTTTCCACTACCCCTCTCCCCATCCATCTCACCCACTTCTCCCTCTGAAATTAGGAAAATAATAAACTTGCTTAAAAGCAAAAACTCACATGGAATTGATGGCATTTCCAGCAAAATACTAAAAGCTTGTTCTCAACAGATAAGTAAGATTCTCAGCCACCTGTGTAATAGCTCTCTGGAACAGGGCATTTTCCCTGATAGGCTGAAATATGCTATTGTTATACCTTTGCATAAAAAGGGGGATAGATCTGATGTCAACAATTACCGTCCAATCTCCCTTCTAACAGCTTTATCCAAAATTTTTGAGAAAGTAATGTATTCAAGAGTAGCTTCACATATCTGTAAAAATGAAGTACTAACAAAATGTCAGTTTGGTTTCCAGAAAGGTTTTTCAACAGAAAATGCCATATATGCTTTCACCAGTCAAATTTTGAATGATCTGAATAACCGAACACCACCCATTGGGATTTTTTGTGATCTCTCAAAGGCTTTTGATTGTGTAAATCATGAAATTCTGCTAGACAAGCTCAAGTACTGTGGCATGAGTGGGGCAGTGCACAAATGGTTTAATTCGTACCTAACTGGAAGAGTGCAGAAAGTAGAAATAAGTAGTTCTCGTAACATGCAAAGATCAGCACATTCCTCAAACTGGGGAACTATCAAGAATGGGGTTCCACAAGGGTCGGTCTTGGGTCCTTTGTTGTTCTTATTATATATTAATGACTTGCCATTCTATATTCATGAAGAGGCAAAGTTAGTTCTCTTTGCTGATGATACAAGTATAGTAATCACACCTGACAAACAAGAATTATCTGATGAAATTGTCAATACTGTCTTTCAGAAAATTACTAAGTGGTTCCTTGTAAACGGACTCTCACTGAATTTTGATAAGACACAGTACATACAGTTCCGTACAGTGAATGGTATGACGCCATTAATAAATATAGACCTTAATCAGAAGCATATAGCTAAGGTAGAATATTGCAAATTTTTAGGTGTGTCCATTGATGAGAGATTAAATTCGAAGAAACACATTGATGATCTGCTGAAACGTTTGAGTTCAGCTACTTATGCAATAAGGGTCATTGCAAATTTTGGTGATAAACATCTTAGTAAATTAGCTTACTACGCCTATTTTCACTCATTGCTTTCATATGGCATCATATTTTGGGGTAATTCATCACTGAGGAATAAAGTATTTATTGCACAAAAGCGTGTAATCAGAATAATAGCTGGAGTCCACCCAAGATCATCCTGCAGACATTTATTTAAGGATCTAGGGATATTCACAGTAGCTTCTCAGTATATATACTCGCTTATGAAATTTGTTATTAACAACCAAACCCAATTCAAAAGTAATAGCAGTGTGCATAACTAAAATACTAGGAGAAAGGGTGATCTTCACTATTCAAGATTAAATCTAACTTTGGCACAGAAAGGGGTGAATTATACTGGCACTAAAGTCTTTGGTCACTTACCAAATAGTATCAAAAGTCTGACAGATAACCAACAAGTATTTAAGAAGAAATTAAAAGAATTTCTGAATGACAACTCCTTCTACTCCATAGAGGAATTTTTAGATATAAATTAAGAAAAAAAAAAACAAAAAAAAATATAAAAAAATAAAAAATAAAAATAAAAAATAAAGAAAAACAAAAAACACAATAAAATAAAGTTGTTATATTAACTTAAGTATGTTGTTAAATTAACCTAATTATGTCATGTATTGGAAAATTCGACTCGTTCCACATCATTACGAAGTATCGTATTCATGATCCATGGAACTAGTATTAATCTAATCTAATCTAACCTCCCTACTGCACCGAGCTGCCCTACCCCCTCTCCGCCTCGCACACACGCACAAGCATCGTTTTACTGCCGCCCCCCCCCCCCCCCCATCCTGCTATCCATCTTCCTCCCCACCTCAGCCTACTCCTTACTCCCACCACCAGCTTGCCTTTCCCATCACGCACTGCTCATTGTGGCCTGGCTTCTGCTGCCAGAGACGGTGGTCATGTTTGAATGAGATGTGTTTTGTGTGTGTGTGTGTGTGTGTGTGTGTGTGTGTGTGTGTGATGAAGTCATTGTTGGTCGAAAGCTCACTTTCCGACAGACTTTTTGTTGTTCCTATCTGCGAATATATTTCCACTATATGGTGCGTACTAACTATACTTCCTCCCCCCCTCCCCTCCTCCCCCCCATGAACCATGGACCTTGCCGTTGGTGGGGAGGATTGGATGCCTCAGCGATACAGATAGCTGTACTGTAGGTGCAACCACAACGGAGGGGTATCTGTTGACATGCCAGACAAACTTGTGGTTCCTGAAGAGGGGCAGCAGCCTTTCCAGTAGTTGCAGGAGCAACAGTCTGAGTGATTGACTGATCTGCCCTTGTAACACCAACCAAAATGGCCTTGCTGTGCTGGTACTGCAAACGGCTGAAAGCAAGGGGAAACTACAGCCATAATTTTTCCCGAGGGCATGCAACTTTACTGTATGGTTAAATGATGATGGCGTCCTCTAGGGTAAAATATTCCGGAGGTAAAATAGTCCCCCATTCGGATCTCCGGGTGGGGACTACTCAGGAGGACATTGTTATAAGGAGAAAGAAAACTGGCATTCTACGGATCAGAGCATGGAATGTCAGATCCCTTAATCGGGCAGGTAGGTTATAAAATTTTAAAAGGGAAATGGATCGGTTAAAGTTAGATATACTGGGAATTAGAGAAGTTCAGTGGCAGCAGGAACAAGACTTCTGGTCAGGTGAATACAGGGTTATAAATACAAAATGAAATTGGGGTAATGCAGGAGTAGGTTTAATAATGAATAGGAATGCAGGTAAGCTACTACAAACAGTATAGTGAACGCATTATTGTGGCCAAGATAGATACGAAGCCCACGCCTACCACAGTAGTAAAAGTTTATATGCCAACTAGTTCCGCAGATGATTAAGAGATTAATGAAATGTATGATGAGATAAAAGAAAATATTCAGATAGTGAAGGGAGATGAAAATTTAATAGTCATGGGCGACTGACTGGAACTCAACAGTAGGAAAAGGAACAGAAGGAAACATAGTAGGTGAATATGGAATGGGAGTAAGGAATGAAACAGGAAGCCACCTGGTAGAATTTTGCACAGAGCATAACTTAATCATAGCTAACACCTTCGTTCAAGAATCATAAAAGAAGGTTGTATACATGGAAGAAGCCTGGAGATACTGGAAGGTGGCAGATAGATTATATAATGTTAAGACAGAGATTCAGTAAGCAGCTTTTAAATTGTAAGACATTTCCAGGAGCAGATGTGGACTCTGACCACAATCTATTGATTATGAACTGTAGATTAAAACTGGAGAAACTGCAAAAAGGTGGGAATTTGAGGAGATGGGACCTGGATAAACTGAAAGAACCAGAGATTGTAGAGAGCTTCATGGAGAGCATTAGGGAACGATTGACAAGAATGGGGGAAAGAAATACAGTAGAAGAAGAATGGGGTAGATTTGAGAGATGAAATAGTGAAGACAGCAGAGGATCAAGTAGGTAAAAGGATGAAGGCTAATAGAAATCCTTGGGTAACAGAAGAAATATTGAATTTAATTGATGAAAGGAGAAAATATAAAAATGCAGTAAATGAAGCAGGCAAAAAGGAATACAAACATCTCAAAAATGAGATCAACAGGAAGTGCAAAATGGCTAAGCAGGGATGGCTAGAAGACAAATGTAAGGATGTAGAGGTGCATTTTACTTTGGGTAGGATAGATACTATCTACAGGAAGATAAGACACCTTTGGAGAAAAGAGAACCACTTGCATGAATATCAAGAGCTCAGAGGGAAACCCAGTTCTAAGCAAAGAAGGGAAAGCAGAAAGGTGGAAGGAGTATATAAAGGGTCTATATAAGAGCGATGTTCTTGAGGACAATATTATAGAAATGGAAGAGGATGTAAATGAAGATGAAATAGGAGATATGATACTGCGTGAAGAGTATGACAGAGCACTGAAAGACCTAAGTCGAAACAAAGCCCCTGGAGTAGACAACATTCCATTAGAACTACTGATGGCCTTGGGAGAGCCAGGCCTAACAAAACTATATCATCTAGGGAGCAAGATGTATGAGACAGGCGAAATACCCTCAGACTTCAAGAAGAATATAATAATTACAATCCCAAAGAAAGCAGGTGTTGACAGATGTGAAAATCACCGAACAATCAGTTTAATAAGCCACAGCTGCAAAATACTAACACGAATTCTTTACAGACGAATGGAAAAACTGGTAGAAGCGGACCTCGGGGAAGATCAGTTTGGATTCCGTAGACATGTTGGAACACGTGAGGCAATACTAACCTTACGACTTATCTTAGAAGAAAGATTAAGGAAAGGTAAACCTACGTTTCTAGCATTTGTAGACTTAGAGAAAGCTTTTGACAACGTTAACTGGAATACTCTCTTTCAAATTCTGAAGGTGGCAGGGGTAAAATACAGGGAGCGAAAGGCTATTTACAATTTGTACAGAAACCAGATGGCAGTTATAAGAGTCGAGGCGCATGAAAGGGAAGCAGTGGTTGGGAAGGGAGCGAGACAGGGTTGTAGCCTACCCCCGATGTTATTCAATCTGTATACTGAGCAAGCAGTAAAGGAAACAAAAGAAAAATTTGGAGTAGGAATTAAAATCCATTGAGAAGAAATAAAAACTTTGAGGTTTCCCGATGACATTTCAATTCTGTCAGAGACAGCGAAGGACCTGGAAGAGCAGTTGAATGGAATGGACAGTGTCTTGAAAGGAGGATATAAAACGAACGTCAACAATAGCAAAACGAGGATAATGGAATGTAGTCGAGTTAAATCGGGTGATGCTGAGGGAATTAGACTAGGAAATGAGATACTTAAAGTAGTAGATGAGTTTTGCTATTTGGGGAGCAAAATAACTGATGATGGTCGAAATAGAGAGGATATAAAATGTAGACTGGCAATGGCAAGGAAACCGTTTTTGAAGAAGAGAAATTTGTTAACATCGAGTATAGATTTAAGTGTCAGGAAGTCGTTTCTGAAAGTATTTGTATGGAGTGTATCCCTGTATGGAAGTGAAACATGGATGATAAATAGTTTAGACAAGAAGATAATAGAAGCTTTCGAAATGTGGTGCTACAGAAGAATGCTGAAGATTAGATGGATATCACGTAACTAATGAGGAGGTATTGAATAGAATTGGAGAGAAGAGAAATTTGTGGTACAACTTGACTAGAAGAAGGGATCAGTTGGTAGGACATGTACTGAGGCATCAAGGGATCACCAGTTTAGTATTGGAGGGCAGTGTGGTGGGTAAAAATCGTAGAGGGAGATCAAGAGAATCAAGAAATGAATACACTAAACAGATTCAGAAGGATGTAGGTTGCAGTAGGTACTGGGAGATGAAACTGCTTGCACAGGATAGAGTAGCTTGGAGAGCTGTATCAAACCAGTCTCTGGACTGAAGGCAACAACAACAACAACTACAACAACAACAACAACAACTACTACTACTACTACTACTACTACTATACTTTTCATAATATTGTTACATTCCATCTTGGATTTTTCATTGTTTGATTTTCCCTGACGGCTTTTCTTCCATCCCATAACCCATTGCTGTTTTCCTTTGATATTATTTTCTAATACATTACTATACTCAGCGTTCGTCCTTTCTGTTCTTTCCTATGTTTTTCTTGTTGGCTTACAAACTGCTCTGCATGCTCTGCTTATGAGCCACACTGTTTCAACCGTCTCGGCCACACTCAGCAGATGGCTACAAGACCACGCTGATTATTGGTTAAGAATCTCATGCCCGACATTACTAACCCTATAACTTCGGACTGATCACTCTTCCTGCATTACTCGCATATCTTCACGTGTTATTTCCTGTGTCTTTGCTGTATGACACAATTCTGTATCAGAACGTACCTAACCATCCCCTCTCCTTGTCCTCTCTGTTCCAGTTCTCACTTCTGCCTGTTGTAAGAGGCGACTAAAAGGAGTCTCACACCTTTCGGCCTTTATGTGTTGGTCCCCTGTAGGGTTTGACTTCCATTTTTCCCGAAGAGCGAGCCAATTGGGGAATGGCACCTTACATGGTGCGTCGTGTCCTTCGTGCATTGAGATCTTTAGTCCACTTTCTCGTTGTGGCATTGTAGTCCCACTCATCTTCTATCTCTTCCTGTGTGCGTTTTCCTGCACCCACCGTGCAGTGTTGTTTTCTGTGCTGACGATGACCATGGAATTATTTGCAACTTCTATCCGGTATGGTAGTCAGTCCGTTGTGGTGGGGCTGCCATGTACCCTGTTGATGCTTGTCACCCTGGGCCATTGGGACTCCTGGCAGTCGGAATACCACTGCAGGAAGGGTGGGAAAGATTGTGGCCAAGACATTACTCGTTTCAGGGCCTTTGGTGTGGCTGGGTGGCACCCATGGGGAGGGCCCCTGGTCGGTTGGCCATGTGTCTTCCTGCTGTACTTCCAGCATCACATGTCGAGATTGTGGATGTCCATCCCATCCCAATACTCCATGTGCCCCGCATCCCATCTGTGTCAACTGTGGAGAGCATCATTCCCCTTGCTCACCAGACTGTAGGATTTTACAGCACGAAAGAAAAATCATGGAATACGAGACACTGGACCAACTGACCTACACTGAGGCAAGGAGGAAATTTGAGCGCCTACATCCTGTGGCTATGGCCTCCTCTTAACCTGCCGCTATGAGAACAGTTGTGGCTCCATCAGTTTCAAGAGTTCCAGTTGACTCTCAGAGCTGGAAGACTACACCTGCCCCGTTGATGGTGGGGGGCACTTCCCTCCCTGTTGCTCCCGCACCACCGGTCTCGGGAACACTGTCTCCCCAATTCTCCTCTCGCTAGGAAGGGATCCCTTGGGTCACTCCCTTCCCAGGTTTCTGCTAGGGGGAAAGATGACACCCGCCAGTGTCTGAAGTGGCCAAAAGCAGCTGGTTGTAGGGTTTCACGATCATCCTCAGTCCCAGAGACTGAATCAATGAAGCCCTCCTAGCCAGAGAAAGCGAAGGATCAGTGAGGGAAAGCCAGAAACAAGATCCCCAACACCAAGGGAGTTGCGGTGGCACCCACACCACTGCTGCCTACAAGCTCTGCGTTTGAGGATGGGGTGTAGATTCTGTCATCCGGGGATGATGATTCTGGCGTCTGCTGAGGACCTAGATCTCGCCAGACCCTCAGACACAATGGATATAGTGTGTTCAGGAAATAAGTCAGTGGTGCCAGATGACCCTTAGGCGTAGACTGTCTCATTGAGTATTTCATGCCTTCCCAGTCTCACAATCATGTCATCCTCCAGTGGAATTGCAGCGGTTTTTTCCACCACCTGGCTGAGCTACGGCAACTGTTAAGTTTTACGCCTGCTTTCTGCATTCCTCTCCAGGAAACCTGGTTCCTGGCAATGCAGACACCTGCCCTTCATGGTTACAGGGGATGTTACAAGGACTGTAGTGAATATAATAGTGTCAGGTGGATTTTGCGTTTACGTACTGAACTTGGTATGTAGTGAACCTGTGCCCCTTCAAACTCCTCCTGAAGCTGTGGCTGTCAGGATATGGAAGATGCAGGAAATAACTGTCTGCAACATATATCTCCCTCCAAGGTGGTGCATTACCCTGGAACGTATTGGCTGCGCTGATTGATCAACTCCCTAAACCTTTCGCACTTTTGGGAGATTTTAACATCCATAACCCCTTGTGGGGTAGCACCATGCTTACTGGCCATGACAGAGATGTCGAAAATTTACTGTCCCAACTCGACCTTTGCCTCTTAAATTTCAGTGTGGCTCAGGGTAGTTACTCGGCCATTGATTTGTCCTTTTGCAGTTCAGGACTTGTCCCATCTATCCACTGGAAAGCACACGATGACCTGTGTGTTAGTGACCACTTCACCATATTCCTGTCACTCCCCCGGCATCAGGCCCACAGATGCCTACCCAGATGGGCTTTAAACAAGGCAGACTGGGTGGCATTCGCCTCTGCTGTCACTGTTGAATCTCCCCCATGTGGTGCCATCTATGTTGTGATTGAGCAGATCACTACAACGATAGTTTCTGTGGCGGAAAGTGTGATCCCTCGTGCTCTAGGGTGCCCGTGGTGAAAGACAGTCCCTTGGTTGTCGCCAGAAGTCGCTGAGGCAATTAAAGAGCGTTGGCAAGCTCTACAGTGACAAAGTGGCACCATTCCTTAGAGCACCTAATATCCTTTAAGCAGCTCTGTGCCCGCATTCGCCAGCTTATAAAACGATGGAAACAGGAGTGTTTGGAGAGGTGCGTGTCGATCATTGGCTGCCATATGTCACTTTCCCAAGTCTTGACAAAGATCAAATGTCTTTTTGGGTACCAGACCCCAACATGTGTCTCTGGTGTTAACATCAATGGCGTGCTCTCTACCGACTCAAAGGCGATTGCTGAGCACATTGATGAGCACTATGCTCAAGCCTCTGCGTTGGAGAATAACCCCCCAGCCTTTTGCACTCTCAAACAGCAGCTAGAAGGGAAAGTTCTCTCGTTCACTACACGCCACAGTGAATCCTATAACGCCCCATTTACAGAGTGGGAGCTCCTCAGTGCCCTTGCACATTTCCCCGACACAGCTCCTGGGCCGGATCGGATCCACAGTCAGATTTAAAAATCTCTCATCTGCTTACAAGCGATATCATCATCATCATCATCATCATCAACCAGATCTGATGTGATGGTGTCTTTCCGTAGCAGTGGCAGGAGAGCATCATCATTCCAGTGCTAAAACCTGGTAAAAATCCGCTTGATGTGGATAGCTATCGGTCCATCAGCCTCACCTACAATTCTTTGTTAGCTTCTGGAACATATGGGGTGTCGGCGGTTGGGTTGGGTCGGGTCGGGTCCTGGAGTCACGTGACCTACTGGCTCCATGCCAGGGTGGCTTTCACCAGAGTCGCTCTACCACTGATAATCTTGTGTCCCTTGAGTCTGCCATCTGAATAGCCTTTTCCAGATGCCAATACCTGGTTGCCATCTTTTATGACGTACGTAAAGCATTCGACATGACCTGGCTGCGTCATATCCTTGCCACATTGTATGAATGGGGTCTCTGGGACCCGCTCCCGATTTTTATCCAAAATTTCCTGTTGCTTCATACTTTGTGTCCAAGTTGGTGCCTCCCATAGCTCCCCCCCCCCTCTCCTCCCCCCCCCCCCCCGCCCCTCTCCCCATATTCAGGAGAATAGCATTCCACAGGGCTCTGTATTGAGTGTATCTCTATTTTTGTGGCCATTGACGGCCTAGCGGCAGCTGTAGGGCCATTGGTCTCCCCTTCGCTGTATGCAGATGTATTTCATATTGCTCCTCCAGTACTGGTATTGCTGAGTGGCACCTACAGGGAGCCATTCACAAGGCTCAATCATGGGCTCTAGCCCACGGGTCTAGTTTTCAGCTGCAAAGTCGTCTGTCATGCACTTCTGTCGGTGTCGTACCATTCATCCGGAACCTGAACTTAATGATGATCCACTCACTGTAGGGGAGACGTATAGAATTTTAGGACTGGTTTTTGATGCCTGATTGACTTGGCTACCTCATCTTCATCAGCTTCAGTGGAAGTGCTGGCAGCACCGCAATGCTCTCTGCAGCCTGAGCAACACCAACTAGGGTGCAGATCGCTCTACACTGCTGCAGCTCTACAGAGCACTTGTTCAATCCCGCCTTGACTATTGGAGTCTGGTTTATGGTTTGGTGGCACCCTCAGCATTGCATTTACTTGACCCAGTGCACCACTGTGGCATTTGCCTAGTAACAAGGAGCTTTTAGAACGAGTCTGGTGACCAGTGTCCTGTTGGAGGCCAGAGTCCCTCCATTGCGGATCTGACATGCACAACTGCTCGCCAGTTATGTTGCTCACATTCGTAGTTCTTCTGAGCATCTGAATTACAGTCTCCTTTTTCCACCCGTGGCAGTTCAACTCCTGCATTGGTGGCCCAGGTCAGGGCTCATGATTGCGGTTTGCGTAAATCCCTTCTTTCTGAACTGGAGTCCTTTCCTTTACCACCTCCACTTGCAGTTCATTCATGTACTCCTCCATGGTGTACACCTCGGTTGAAGCTTTGTCTGGACCTTTTGCATGGCCCTAAGGACTCAGTTAACCCAGCCACTCTCCGCTGTCACTTCCTCTCAATTCTTGACGTGTTCTGGGGCTCTGAAGTTGTTTACACCAATGGCTTGGTGGCTGATGGTAATGTTGGCGTCACCTATGTCCACAGAGGCCATATCGAACAGCATTCCTTGCCCATTGTATTCACTGCAGGGCTTGTCGCCATATATCATGCACTTCAGTTTATCCGTTCCTGTTCTGGTGAGTCGTTTCCTCTCTGTTCTGACTCTCTGAGCAGCTTACAAGCTATCGACCAGTGCTACCCTCGCCATCATTGGGTAACCAACATCCGGGAGTCCATCTCTGCCCTGGAATGGTCCAGACATTCAGTGGTGTTTGTGTGGACCGCAGGACATGTTGGAATCCCAGGCAACAAACTTGCTGACAGGTTGACCAAACAGGCTACGTGGAAACCGCTCCTGGAGATGGACACCTCTTAAACTGACCTGCATTCTGTCTTTGTGCTGCAATGTTTTTCAGCTTTGGGAGACAGAGTGGCATAACACTATGCACAACAAACTGCGTGTCATTAAGGAGATTGACTTTGTGGAAGTCTTCCCTGTGGACTTCTTGCAGGGAATCAGTTGTCCTTTGTCACCTCCACATTGGACATACATGGCTCACACATGGTTACCTCCTCTGTCACGAGGACCCACCTCAGTGTCGCTATGGCTCCCAAATGACAGTCATCCACCTCTTGCTGGGCTGCCCACTTTTAGCCACTCTGCGGCGGACTTTTAACTTTCCCAGCACCCTACCTTTGGTGTTGGGCAACAATGCCTCAACAGCAGCTTTAGTTTTATGTTTTATTCGTGAGGTTGAGGTCCCTCTGTGTCCTCCACCCTAGGGCTTTTAGGGTGAAGGTTTTAATGTGTTGCACAGTGGCTGGCTTCTCCTTTTTTATTCTCATTGTCAGCCAGCCATGGTAATCTTTCTTGTTGTTAATCTCTTCTCCCTGTTTCTTGCGTCTCTCTGTGATTTTCTTGTCCTGTTTTGTTCAGTGTAGTGTTTGTTGTCCTTCTGTCGTTCTTTTGGTTCTTCCTTTCTCCTGTTATTGTACTGTACGTCTCTCCTTTCCCTTGGGTAACTGTTCTACTGGGAACAAAGGACCGATGACCTCGCAGTTTGTTCCCTTTCGCCCCTTTTAAACCACCAACTAGTTCGCACCTACTAACATCACCTAATCTAGTCACATCTGCCTTCACACTTATCCACCCACAGACCTGCAACCCACATTACAGTCTTGATATTTATTTTTTCTTTGATCTCATTGTATCTTCACCCCAATTTCATCTTGTTTCCCCTTATTTTATCCATTTCATACTTCTCGTAATTTTTCCCATGTGTTTGTTTGTATTTTTATGAATTTTTTCAGACGTAATTCTATGTTATTTACATATTTTTACGCATTTTATCCACCATCATGGATCCTTGCTCCTTCCATCTGCATCAATACAGAAAGGTTGCCTTATCTCTAGCCAGAAACCAGTCCCACATACTGTGCCTGTGTTGTTGCTCAGCTCATGGAATCCCCCCCAGTTGTCCTTGCCATCAAATTACTCTGGATGCCACCCTTCCTTCCACAATGACTTCCATCTGTCACGATTCCGCCAATTCTTAATCCTCACCAATATTGTGTTCCAAAACCATATCCATCAGGCCCAAATGTGTTGGTTAGCTGCAACAGCAAGAAGTCGTGCTTTGTTGGAGCAGCACATTGTATTGGTTTTGGTCGAGATAAACTTATGTTGCAGTGTTTTTCTTCGGCACACCAGTGTATTGAACGCGCAAATAGAGTTGACACTCGGCACACTGGCTGATGGGAGTGGCTGTAAATGGGAAATGCTTTTACAGTCAGTCCCATCAGCTACTGCGCCAAGTGTAAATTTTTTTGCGCGTACATGTGCACAGTATCAGCTAAGTGAAAAATCTGTACTGTACGCACATTTACTTATATGTAAAAGCTGACTTAAGGTTTTTCCCATGTGTGAGACTGCATGTACAAGCTCGTATGCCAATTTAAAGTTCTCCATTTGCATGTTTTTCTGTTCGCGTCACGTCTACATAATCTGTCATTGACTGTATGAATACCTTTTTTTATTGTGTGCCATGCGATAAACTAGTACTGTTGTTGTAAGTTGTAGGCTTAAACTAAGTTGTGCTTTTCTAAAGTTTTTAGAACAGTAAGCCTATCTTTGTTCAGAACAGTCAATCTCTAATGTTGATGTACCATTACATGAGGAATAGGTTACTTTGAGAATTTTCAGGCGCTTAAAAAACTTTATTTTCGTATGTTAGTGGCATGAATGTTTTGGATATGTAATTTATTTCCTAGTAAATCAGCATTTGTGGTCCACAGTTCAACCAAAGAATACATCACACCTGAATTTCATTGTATATCAAAGCAAATAAACCTGTGTTTTTGAGAATTTTCGGAAACTACTGTTAACTTTCGCAAAATCTACGAGCAGTTTGTAGCAAATTGGCATTTGCGGTTTAGTTACTGTAGCAGATTTGTTAATTAACATATTGTGTTACATTTAGTTTTCCATTAAAGGGTAGTGGCCTTATATATTATGTGCATTTATTGTAAATTAGTGCTGTTTTCGAGTTTGCTAACAGCTGTAATTAACATCAAAACGTTTTAGGAAACTATTAATATTTAGCACAGGCTTTTGCGTTGCCTAAATAGAAATCTTGTTTTGTGTATCTGCTTCAGTTCTTATTGGTAATTAGCAACTTGTTAGCCCAACAGATTAAAAGATAATCAGCGGGCGTAATTAATGTTATTTGTTCACTGCTTTGAAATACATTGCACCAACCAAAATGCAGCCTCACTGTGAATGCTGTTCTCAGACACAGACTGAGTTGGTTGACATTGGAAAGCAACAGGAAATCGCCCTGACTGGTGTCAAACTATTGGCAGTTGCTGCGAATCAGTGTGTTGAGAGAGCTCCTGAGAGTCGTGTAGGAGTCTATTAATCATCGGCAGTTCAGATGTATGACGAATGATGGTACGCTTTAGGGAAATGGCAGCGAGGGACAGGAAAGGACACCAGGTGCACTCATTGTGTATGCCTGGGGTCCTCATTCAGCATGTTGAAGGGGTTTTTACAGCAGTCATTGAGGAACAGGATGCAACCAACTGCAGGTTGTGGCACATGTTGGTACAAATGATGCCTGTCGTCTGGGCTCAGAGGTCATTCTTGGATCATTCTGACGACTGGCAGAGAAGATTGAGTCTGGGGACTGGCAGAGAAGGTTGAGAATGGCAGGCTTGTGCATGGAGTTTCATTGAAGCTCATAATTTGCTGCTTTGTCTGGAACTGATTGTGGGCCTTTGGTTCTGAGTCGAGTGGAAGGACTGAACGAGAGACTTTGAAAGTTTTGTGACTTGGCTGTCACTTCCTGGACTTGCACATTCCTCTCTTGACAGCCAAAACATTTCATTCAGCAGGGCTGACAACTGTAGGATCTCCCTAAATAGGTTGGGTGTGCACTACATATCAGAGGCTGCTACTCAGGTAGCTGATGTTGTGTGGGCTGCACAGAAGGGATCCTGAGATTAGGTAACTCTCCATCCAATCCTGATAATGATAGCAATTAGGAAACCCAGAAGTATCAATGTGAGATCAAAAGAAATGCCTCCCACAGTTGAGACGACTAAAATTCAATGGTAAACTGCCGAAGCATTCGCAGCAAAGTGCCAGAGTTTGAAGTGGTCATGAAAAGTGCTGAAGTGCAGATAATATTATGTACAGAAAGATGGTTGAAACCTGAAATTGTTAGCAGTGAGATTTTTGGGAAAAATTTAAGTGCATATCGAAAAGATAGGCAGATGGGCGTAGACAAGGAACTCAGATCCACCAAGACAGAAATTGAAACTGCTCATGAGATTGTTTGGGCAAGACTCAGTATCAGGGATGGGTATAAAATGATAATTGGATCCTTCTATCGCCCACCAGACTCATCTCGTGATATAACCGAAAACTTTAGAGAGAACTTCAGTTCACTGGTATGTAAGTTTCACAATCATACTGTAGTCATCAGTGGAGACTTAAATCATCCAACAATTAATTGGGAAAATTGCAGTTTAGTTAGTGGTGGACATAATACATGCTGTGAAACTTTACTAAATGCCTTCTCTGGAAACTAGTTGGAACAGATAATTAGAAACATCGCTCATGATGGAAATATATTGTATCTAATGGCAACAAACAGATGTGATCTCTTTGAGGATGTCCACATCAAAATTGGTATCGGTGACCATGACAAGGTTTTGGCAACAATGATTACCAAAGTATGAAGGACCCATAAACCAAGCAGAAAGATATTTATCTTCTGTAAACTAGATAAAAATCAGTTGTCACCTCTCAGTAAGGAACTTGAAAGTTTCCACATAGGGTAGGAGCATGTAGAGGAACTCTGGCTCAAGATTAAAAGCATAGTTGACCGTGAGCTGAATAGGTATGTATCCAGTAGAGCAGTTCATAATGGGAGGAAACCTTCATTGTATACAGTCACTGTAAAAAAGCTTCTAAAGAGACAAAGGTTACTGCCTAATAGGTGTAATAGAAAGGGTAGGGCTATTTATAGAGAGATTCTGAATGAAATGCGTGGCTGTCAAGAGAGGAATGTATGATTCCTACTGTAGCAGAACGCTGTCAAATGATACTTCACAAAATGCAAAGAAATTCTGGTCATGTGTGAAGACTATTAGTGGCACCAAAGATAGTGTCCTGTCCCTAGCGAATGAGACAGGAACTAAAATTGGGGGCAGTAAAGCAAAACCGGAAATGCTTAACTCCATGTTAAAATGTTCCTTTACAAAGGAAAACCCAGGAAAATTGCTTCAATGTAATCCTCATACCACTGAAAAGATGAAGTAGCGGGTGATCAAAAAGTCAGTATAAATTTGAAAACTTAATAAACCATGGGATAGAGAGGTAAAAATTGAAACATGTGCTTGGAATGATGGGGTTTTATTAGAACAAAAAATAAAAACAAAGTTCACAAAATGTCTGACAGATGGCACTGGACAGCAAAACATCAGTGACCGCGCATGACAATCGTGTATAAATGGAGCTGTAATGGGAGAGAGAGAGAGAGAGAGAGAGAGAATCAGATGCACCAGCAGTCGCAGCATGTTGACATTACCTGAAAAGGTGCTTTTAGTTAAGCTATATTATCAGAATGGGGAATGTACTAGTTCAGCGTTTTCATCCTATTGCCATTGGAAGGGGATTCGAACGGGTAAAGGTCTGTTGACAAATGCAGCTGTGGCGAGAATGATTTCGAAGTTCAAAGCCAAGGGGTGTTTAGATGATAGACCCCATAGTGGCTGACCGAAAACAAGGCGTAATGCTGCTGAGACAGTTCAGGAAGAAATGGAGACTGTAGCGGGGTCGTCAATGCACGGGGAAGTCAGCGCTTGTGCAGTCGCACGTCGCACTGGCATCCCATACACTGCTGTTTGGTTGGCACAGAGGCGTACCCTTCGATGTTATCCATACAAAATCCATCAGCATCATGAACTGTTACCTGGCGATTTAGTGAAGCGGAGGGCATTTGTGGTGTGGGCGTTTCAAAAGATGGCAGATGACGACGATTGGTAGAGTAACGTGTTGTGGACCGACGAAGCTCATTTCACGCTCCGAGGGTCTGTCAACGCCCACAACTGCAAAATTTGGGCTACCGAAAATCCTAGAACTGTCGTGGAAACTCCATTGCATGACGAGAAAGTCACAGTATGGGTTGGATTTACCACATCTACTGTTTCCAGGCCTTATTTCTTCGAGGAAATGCATGATTTTGGTTTTGTAACTGCTACCGTGATGGGTGAGAGGTACACCAATATGTTACAGAATCGCATCATCCCCAGCCTGGCTGATAAACACCTGCTGGAACGTACAATGTTTATGCAGGATGGTGCTCCACCCCATATTGCTAGACGCGTGAAAGATCTCTTGCGCAAGTCGTTTGGTGGTGATTGTGTGCTCAGCAGCCACTTTCATCATGCTTGGTTTCCCAGGTCCCCAGACCTCAGTCCGTGCGATTATTGGCTTTGGGATTACCTGAAGTTGCAAGTGTATCGTGATCGATTGACATCTGTAGGGGTGCTGAAAGACAACATCCGATGCCAATGCCTCACCGTAAGTCCGGACATGCTTTACAGTGCTGTTCACAACATTATTCCTAGACTACAGCTATTGTTGAGGAATGATGGTGGACATATTGAGCATTTCCTGTAGAGAACATCATCTTTGATATGTCTTACTTTGTTATGCTAATTATTGCTATTCTGATCAGATGAAGCGCCATCTGTCAGACATTTTTTGAACTTTTGTATTATTTTGGTTCTAATAAAACCCCATGTCATTCCAAGCACGTGTGTCAATTTGTACCTCTCTATCTACATTATTCCGTGATTTATTCAGTTTTCAAATTTATACTGACTTTTTGATCACCCGGTAAGTATTAAGAGTCAGTGGTGATGAGAAACAGCTGAAATCGCTACAGGTGCTGATGGACTCCTCGTCAGATTCTATACTGAATTTGCAGCTGAGTTAGCCCGCCCTCTAACTATAATCTATCGCAGATCCCTCAAACAAAAAACCATGCCCAGTTCTTGGAAAAAGGAGAGGTCACACCTGTCTACAAGAAGGGTAGTAGAAGTGATCCACAAAACAACCATCCAATATACTCGACATCAATTTGTTGTAGAGTCTTAGAACATATTCTGAGTTCAAACATAATGAGGTATCTTGAACAGAGTGACCTCCTCAATGCCAACCAGCAGGAATTTCGAAAACATCGGGCATGTGAGACCCACCTTGCACTTCTCTCAAAAGACATACTGAAAGATTTGGATCAAGGCAACCAGATAGATGCAGTATTTCTTGATTTCCGAAAAGCATTTGACTCAGTACCACACCTACTCTTATTCTCAAAAGTACAATAACATGAGGTATCAAGTGAAATTTGCGACTGGATTGAGGACTTTTTCGCCGGGAGGACACAGCGTGTTATCTTGGATGGAGAGCCGTGACATGAATAAGTAATTTCGGGTGTGCTCCAGGAAAGTATGTTAGGATCCTTGTCATTCATGTTGTATATTAATGACCTTGCAGGCAATGTTAATAGTAAAATTGGGCTGTTTGGAGATGATAGCCGGCCGGTATGGCCGGTGTGGCCGTGCGGTTCTAGGCACTTCAGTCTGCAACCGTGTGACCGCTACGGTCGCAGGTTTGAATCCTGCCTCGGGCATGGATGTGTGTGATGTCCTTAGGTTAGTTAGGTTTAAGTAGTTCTAAGTTCTAGTGGACTGATGACCACAGATGTTAAGTCCCATAGTGCTCAGAGCCGTTTGAACCATTTTGAGTTATCTGTAATGAAGTACTATCTGAAAGAAGCTGCATCGGATCTTGATAAGATTTCAGTGTGGTGCAGAGATTCGAAACTTGCTCTAAATGTTCAGAAATGTAAAATTTTGCACTTCACAATGAAGAAACATAGTGTCCTATGAATATAATATCAGTGAGTTACTATTGGAATCTGCCAACTCACACAAATACCTGGGTGTAACACTTCGTTGGTATATGATACCGAATGATCACATAGGTTCAGTCGTGGGTAAGGGGGGTGTTAGACTTTAGTTTATTGGTGGAATATGGGGAAGTACAATCAGTCTACAAAGGAGATTGCTTAAAAACCACTCATGCGAGCTGTTCTAGAATATACTCAAGTGTAGGGCAGCACAAATGGTCCCATGTTTATTTAATCCGTGGGACAGTGTCGCAGAGATACTGAAGGAACAAAACTAGAAGACTCTTGAAAATAGATGTAAACTATCCCAAGAATTCCATTTTTAATGGAACTGGTTTTAAATTGTGAATCTAGGAATATACTCAGATGGGGATTGCGAGGATAAGATTAGAATAATTACTGCATGCATAAGGACATTCAAACAATTGTTTTACTCATGCTTCAAACACGAAAGGAACAGGAAGAAGCTCTAATAACTGGTACAGTGGGACATACCCTCTGCCATGGTTTCAGAGTATACATGTAGATCTAGAAACCTCCTTGCAATACCTTCTCTGCACCCACAAAATTCTCCTGCTATGCAGTCCCAAATTCCAGGACCCCATAACATGCATTGAAACTCTTGCCCTCCAGGAACTAGAGCAACATGCACAATGCCAACTCAAAATCTCTCCACCCTGTTCACTTCCTACTCCCATCTTGGCCTATCATTATCTACCACCTCTACAACAAGATTCAAACCTCCCTCAAGTCCCCTGATTGCTGACAAACCCTGTTTCACAGACCTCCCATGTTTATCCTATTCTCAAAAACTTGCTCCCACCGCCACGAATACAGAACGTATACAGACGCCAAACACAGTCATGAACCTTTCCTCCAGAAGCCTTGGCCCTGCAGAAGTATTAGTCATTTCCAAAAGCCTCAGGTTTTGCCCCACTCCCATGTTTGATCATGCAGGATAATTAAAGACCTTCTCTCCTTCTCCCGGTCCCTACAATGGATATACATTTTCACCACCAACCCAACAAATCAGACTCAACCTAAGACCAATGTTGAACCCTGCCTGACTCACTTCACTCCTCCATCCAAATTGATCCATCCCCACTGCCCCAAGTCACCCCTTGTTAACTTTCCAGAATTTCTTAACCTCAGACCTCACCATCAGTCCCCAAATTACTCAGCATGCAAACTAACCTTACATCCACAAAGAGAACCGCAATACAAAACTTAAAAACTGGTCCCTACTTTATAATGCGACCTGCTGACAAAGGATTCGCCACTTTTGTTTTGCAACTACAACAATTACCTGGCAGAAGCACTCATCCACCTACAAACCCTACTACAGTGACCCCATTCAAGAAATCCAGCAGGATCTCGAGTCTGTCCTCAAATTCTTAGGCCCATCGCAGAACCTCTCCTCAGAGCCCACCTCTCTCCTCATCCCTACTACTCCCTACCCTCCTACCTTCTATGTGCTTCCTAAAGTCCATAACCCAACCACACAGCATGCCCCATTGTGGCTACTTACTGTGTCCCCACCGAAAGAATCTCTGTTCTCGTAGACCTATTACCCACCTCCTATGTAAAAGATAGCAATCATTTCCTCAACTAACTTTCCACAGTTCCTGTTCCTTTACCATATGGTGCCCTGCTTGTAATTATTGATGCTACCTCCCTCACTCCAACATACCTAAAGCCCATAGCCTTACCACTATTGAACACAACCTTCCCCAATGCCTGATGGATTTCAAACCAACAACTTCCTTCCTGAAACTTCCTGGCAGATTAAAACTGTGTGCTGGATCGAGACTCGAACTCTGAACCTTTGCCTTTCACGGGCAAGTGCTCTACCAACTGAGCTACCCAAACACGACCCCTCCCCGTCCTCACAGCTTTACTTCTGCCAGTACCTCGTCTCCTACCTTCCAAACTTTACTGAAGCTCTCCTGCGAACCTTGCAGAACTAGCACTCCTGAAAGAAAGGATATTGCGGAGACCTGGCTTAGCTACAGCCCAGGGGATGTTTCCAGAATGAGATTTTCACTCTACAGCGGAGTATGCGCTGATATGAAACTTCCTCGCAGATTAAAACTGTGCCAGACCGAGACTCGAGCTCAGGACCTCCGCCTTTCGCGAGCAAGTGCTCTACCAACTGAGCTACCCAAGAACTTGCCCATGAAAGGCAAAGGTCCCGAGTTCGAGTCTCGGTCCGGCACACAGTTTTAATCTGCCAGGAAGTTTCATATCAGTGCACACTCTGCTGCAGAGTGAAAATCTCATTCTGAAAACTTACTTCCTGTTCGCCATGGCTAACTGTATCCTAACCCACAATTACTTCTCCTTTGAAGGCCTACAGACAAATAACAAATCCAGGGCACCATCTTATGCCAACCTGTTCATGGACAATCTAGAGGAATACTTCCTAAAACCTAGAAACGCAAACCCCTCAGAGGGTGAGGACACCCTGTCCACATTCTCCACAACCTCAACACATTCTCCCCCAATTGTTTCACTTAGTTCTACTCAACCCAACAAACTACCTTCCTCGATGCTGAGCTCCACCTCAAAGATGGCTACATCAGTACCTCTGCCCATATCAAACATACCAACCATTTGAAATACCTCATTTCAACATACCAAGAAGTCCCTTCCATACAGCCTAGCCACCCACAGCCGTCACATCTGTAGTGATGAGCAGTCCTTCTCGAAATATACAAAGGACTCCTCTGAGGCCTTCACGGACTGTAATCACCCTCCCTATCTTGTAAAACAGATCTCCTGTGCCTTATATTTCCAGTCACTCACCACCTCCCAAAGTCCCACCGTCTGGCCACAGAGAAGTATTCTCTTAGTGCCTCAGTACCACCCAGGACTGGAGCAACTGAATTACATTCTTCGCCATGGTTTAGAGTACCTCTTGATGTGTCGTGAAATAAAAAAAATGTTCTACCCGCTATCCTTCCCACCCCTCTTCCCGGCCATCAAAACTACACAGTATCATGGTGTATCCCTACACAACCTCTGCTCCCAACCCTTGCCTCATGGCTCTTATCCCTGTAACAGACCTAGATGCAAGACTTGTCCCATATATACCACCACCACCACCACCACCACCTACGCAAATCTGGTCACAAACATCATGTATCCCATAAAAGTCAAGGCTACCTGTGAAATGAGTCATGTGATATAAGAGCTAATCTGCAACCACTCTGCTGCATTTTATGTGGGCACGACAATCAACAAGCTGTTTCGTCTGCATGCATGGCCACCAACGAACTATGACCAAGAAACAGCTGAACCACCTTGTTGCTCTGCACGCCACCCAACATGATGCTCTTCATTTCAGTGACTGCTTTACAGCCTAGGCCATCTGGATCCTTCCTGCCAACACCAACTTTCCTGAATTGTGCAGGTGGGAATTCTCCCTGTTCCTGTAACCTTCCTGGCCTCAACCTTCATTAGTCATAGCCCTTACCCATCTAGCCCCTTCCCTGTTCCCATTCCAGCTCTGCATAGAGCTCTGTTCCACCAACGCAATCTCACTCTCTTCACTTCTGTCCTTTTTCCCTCCCCCCTCTCCCTTCCTCCTTCATGCACTGCTGCTTGCAGTCTGGCTTCAGCTGCCAGAGACTGAGGTCACATTTGTGTGTGTGTATTTTCGACGAAGGCCTTGTTGGATGAAAAGCTCACTTTCCAACATTCCTTTTGTTGTGCTTGTTTGCAACTCAACATCTCCAATATATGGTGAGTAGCAACTATACTTTTCATAATATTGTTTCTTAAAATACTCACACCTGTAAAGGTGTTGCATAAAAATCCTTTTTATGACTGGTGTTTCTAAGTCCTTTGGCCAGTTTTTTGTGGGAATAATACATTGTAATAGAAAATCAAAGAAAAAATCAAACAATGGAAAATCCAGGGTAGAATAACATCAATATGAAAAGGATAAATTGCAACTCGCCACATAGAGGAGCCATGCGCACATGCTCCAAACCCCCCCCCCCCCCCCTACACACACACACACACACACACACACACACACACACACACACACACACTCTCTCTCTCTCTCTCTCTCTCTCTCTCTCTCTCTCTCTCTCTCTCTCCTCTGGATGCTAAGGCCCATCAGTGTCAGAGGTGAGAAGTGATGTTGGCTAGGGTGGGTAAGGGGGTTAGAGAAGAGAACTCATTCAGACTTTCACAGTCCAAAATTACTCCATCCCCTACGTACCCACAGAATGGCCACAAAAGAGGACAACCCACTTGTGATTCAGTATCATCCAAGGCTGCAGCAATTGATTCACATTCTCTGCCAGGGTTTCGACTACATCTCATAGTACCCTGAAATGAGAAATAACCTCCCAAATATTCGTCCACACCCATCCACAGTAATATTCTGCCACCCTCCTGACCCACAAAATATCCTTGTCCAATACATCCTCCCACTATCACCTACTCCAGTCCTGTCACACAAATCTCATACCCAACGAAAGTCAGTATGTATCAGAGTATCAATTTGGAGGACAGAGCAGAGATGCTTGGGCTACATACTCCCACTGCAGCTGGCTCCTGCATGAGGTGCCACTGATTCTGCACACGTATCACATGGGCCATCAGTTAAGGTGAGAGTGCCTGTAAATACCACATCCCCACACTTGGCAGTCAGTCTTGCCAGTTCCTTGAAACCCTTGTATGTGTCATCAATTAGTAGAGTGACTGACCTTGCCCGTATTGCATTCTGATTCGGATTGCTCCATGGATTGTTTGTGCATGCTTATGGTGACCTTGGTACGCCCTGGACTTTGTTTTTGTCTAGCTGTTGACTTCATGAACTCTGCTCTCATTGACCTCAGGAAGTACCTATTTGTTCCACCAGCCACACAGGATTAGCCGAGCGGTCTAAGGTGCTGCAGTCATGGACTGTGCGGCTGATCCCAGCGGAGGTTCGAGTCCTCCCTCGGGCATGGGTGTGTGTGTTCGTCCTTGGGATAATTTAGGTTAAGTAGTGTGTAAGCTTAGGAACTGATGACCTTAGCAGCTAAGTCCCATAAGATTTCACACACATTTGAACATTTTTTTGTTCCACCAGGCTGTGTTTTACCACCAGTGCAACTAGTAATAAACTATGCTCTGCCTATGTGGAGTAGGATAGAAAAGTGGTAATAAGAACATTATGCAACTATTCACTAAAGCATGGACCCTGTTTTCCTCCAGTTGCAGCTACAATGGCAACAGCAGCAAGAACAGCATTTCGAATTCCAACAGCAACAGCAGAAATTGCTATTACAACTGTACAAAGCTAACAACAGTTTGTAGCTGCAATTCATCCCCTCCCCCTCTGCTATTCCTCACTTTGACAGGGCAAATGAGAGTGCAGTGGTTACATTGCTTTATTCTTCTCTGCAAGGCAAGTCAAATCAATGACCTAGAACATCAGAGTGCTCGCTGAATGTCTTCTAATAATAAATAGTACAAAGTGGTCCAAAAACTACACCCACTCTCATAATCCGGCAGTTTGAGCTTGTCTGATGTTTGTGGTTTGCTGACTGTCTGTTATAGTTGCCAAACCCAACTAATTGCAACTAGGCTCAAATTTAATCACTATGTTAAGTAATGTAAGCAGACGTATGCAGCATGGCCAGCTGACTTGCAAGACTTGGCACACTAGTATGATTTTTCCTGTAAACAGTGCGGCGCATGGTATGCAGACTCGTTAATTCATGATGTTGTTGAGTCTTTCTCCTGATAGAGAAGTAAGGCTTTAGTCATCTGATACAATTTTGAGCAATGTGGTAATACTTGCCAAAGCTCACAAAGTTGCTGCATCAGTGCAAGATGTGTTTTGCGATACTTTTGTTGTCATCTTTGTTAGTATTATAAGCTACCATAGTGCTGTACCAACAACTGATGACGTCCAGTCATCATCGTCTGAATTATCCAGAACCTGTTTTTCCAGTAGTCCGGTGACACAAGATTCATAGTTAGTGCAGTTGTCAGCTGTCCACTGCTCTCATTGTTAAAATTTGGTATTTGTAGGGGTCCACAGCCTCCAGGTGCTTAGAAAATATGAACTTGATCCGCAGTAGGCTGTAACGTGATTTTTATTTAATTGTGTCATTAGCTAATTTTGACTACTTGTCATTGTCAAGTACTTGTAAAACCAACGTGGAAAAGCACTACATTGTCTGCATGCATCACATGTATAACTAACACTTTACACACCTCACTTTAAGATAAAATATTAGTGCACAAATTTCTTACAACCACAGGTTTGTGCAGTAATGTTTGTCTTAATGTGAGGTATGTAAAGTGTTAGTTACACATGTGATGCACACAGAAAATGTAGTGCTTTTTCCATGTTGTTTTTACAAGTGCTTGACAATGACAAGTAGTCAAAACTAGGTAATTGCATGTTGTTGTTGCTGTTGTTGTTGTGATCTTCAGTCCTGAGACTGGTTTGATGCAGCTCTCCATGCTAGTCTATCCTGTGCAAGCTTCTTCATCTCCCAATACCTACTGCAGCCTACATCCTTCTGAATCTGCTTAGTGTATTCAGCTCTTGGTCTCCCTCTACGATTTTTACCCTCCACGCTGCCCTCCAATACTAAATTGGTGATCCCTCGATGTCTCAGAACATGTCCTACCAACCGATCCCTTCTTCTAGTCAAGTTGTGCCACAAGCTCCTCTTCTCCCCAATTCTATTCAATACCTCCTCATTAGTTGTGATCTACCCATCTAATCTTCAGTATTCTTCTGTAGCACCACATTTCGAAAGCTTCTATTCTCTTCTTGTCTAAACTATTTATCGTCCACGTTTCACTTCCATGCATGGCTACACTCCATATAAATACTTATGCTAATTGCATAATTAAATAAAAATCACATTAAAGCCTACTACGGACCATGTTTACATTTATTAAGCTCTCATCGTTGGTAGATGTGCAAAAACAGAAGTGCTTGGTTTGCTGTTGGTGTGTCCCAAAGCCAGTGGAAGCTCATACAAAAATTTCTTCCCTGTTATTGTCCAAAGGTACTAGGGAAGTTTGTGCAGTCAGATTGTGTTAAAGTTGTGGGCAATGGTTTCAATGGCATCGCTGCCCTGTTTTGTATGCTGCAAACCTTGGCTGGCATGTGACAGTAGCAAAGGCCATCAGCATTCTACATGCTGTCTTGCCAGTGCTGCTAGCAGCAGCAGCAGATGGGATGCAGAAGGTCATGCTGCAGCTGGAAATTAATGGAGCAGCAGCAGATTTCCAGCTGCACACACAGTCATGTCTGATTAATGTGAACATGTACCAGCACATCGGCTCCCCACAGCTGCAGTACTCTCAGTGCAGTGTTGACATACTGTAACCAGTCAGTCCCATTGGTGGTGAGATTGTAGTCCTAGCTAAGTATAAAAATGTAGCTCGGCAACCAACCTTGATAATGGTCAGCTCTTGGACAGCAACTGACATTGTTGCGCTATTGCACTGTAAGGTTTCCATATTCAAGACTATTTGAATCTAGTTTCAACTTGGTATCTTAAGTGTGCAATGTAAGAAACTCTTTGAAACCTGCATTACATTGTGCAATAGGTTTCCAAGACTGTGTGTTCTTAAAGCAACCAGCAGTGCCTATGTTTTGTAGAGCACGCCATTGCTTTTCACCATGCATGATCAAGTCCAAGTGGAAATAGATAGATTGAGAAGTAAAGGAGTAATATCCCAGCATCAAATAGCCAGTGGCCAAAAATCATGGCCGTAGTTAAGAAGCCAAATGGATCACTTTGAAAATGTAGCAATTTTCAGTCTACTATCAATGCTCAAGTGAATGTTGATCTATATCCACTTCATAGGCCAGAGGAATTGTTGGCAAAATTGGCTGGGGGTCATTATTTTTCAAAGATAGATCTTGTGGACAGCTATTTTCAGTTGCCCAACACAGCTCAGATTTTCCATCTGCCTAATCAATTGCATAAAAAGGTGTTCAATATGTATGATCAAATCTGTTCCAGAAAGCTTTCTTGCAATCTAAAAAGTACCATAGGTCCTTGTTTAGCAATGTTCCATCCTGGCAGAAGCTGTGTCATATTGTGGCATTGGTGCCATGCTGCTCCACAAATATGCAAATTCACCATCAGGACAGAACAGTCCATTGTATTTGAATCTAAATATCAAATGCAGCACAGAGAAATTATTTACAGATTGAGAAAGAGGCATTGGATAGCATATCATCCTGCATCCAGTTCAGAATCTGAGCAGATGGTCACAATTTTCAAAATGCAAATGAACAAGTTAATAATGATGGCAGACTCCGGAGAAGCATTCCCCAGCTTCCTCGCCTCCTTCAGGTCCACCCCAATAAATGGACATAGCCCAGATGATATTTCGTATAGGTGCAGACCTTGCTCTCTCTTCAATCTGCTGCAACACACACACACACACACACACACACACACACACACACACACACTGAGAGTGAGTGAGTGAGTGTCATATTACTGTATTGGCTCTCATGTCTGTGCTCGTACTTCATCCTTCAGGACCCTGCCCTGACCCAAGGCATTGTCGTCAGCAATACAGGGTACAAATGTTTAAGGTTGCGGCCAGCTGGAAGCAGATTGTCATTCATCAAAATCAGCTCCTGCCGTGACAAAATGAATTCCCCCCCCCCCCCCCACCCCACCCCTCTCTCTACCGGCACCCACTGACTGGTTAAGATCTACGCAACCATGCCCGTGACAAGCCTGCTCAAAGCCTGCCTGTTACTGCCACAAGTTCTGCCCTCATGCTAGGCAGCAACAGGGGGTCAACAAGACCAACAATGGGAGCTGATGGAGGTGGAACCACTTGCACCACAGAAGACACTTCTGATTCCCACAAACACCAGTGACCCCCTCACCACTCTGTTGATGGAGGTGGAGCATTTTCAGATTAAGGTGCCCATGTAAGCCAAACCATTGCCCCATCTACAACATGGCGGGCACCCATTCCCCTGCAGGCAGGACCAAGTTACTCCTCAGATTCATCGATCAACCAGAAATCCTATTGCCTCCGCCTGCTTCTGAACCAACTTATTGTGTCGAGGAACAGCTGCAGGGGCCTTTAGCTGCAGGGGCCTTTGCTGGAGATTCTAACATATCTCTCAGCTCTTCGTCGCTGAAGTCAGCACAGGGTGGTCCATTTCTGACACTGTATGCTGATTAAAGGGGGGGGGGGGCAGAGAGGAAGGGGAGTGTTAGCATCCAAAAGTGACTGATTTCCCACCTAACACAAGTGTTCAAATGGAGTTCAAGCCAGATATATTTCGGCTTTATACTCTGGTCACAACTGTAGCCATAAGCATGTCATGTGGGGCCTTAGATGCAAATCAGTAATACACCCTTTATGAATTCCTGGTTATGTCACACAAAGTAGTAACAGAAACAGGTTGTGATTTGCTAGGGTGTTGTCTTTTGTACGATGTAGGTTGGTCAGAGCTCTTGCCTAAGGGCAGGCCATGATAAGCAATTGATTAATAGACTAATTTATCTTGCCTATATTATGTTTGGATTCAGATTGCTTCCTTGACTATTTTGGCACACTTAGGAAGACTTAACTACACTCAGGACTTTGTTTTTGACTAGCTGTTCAATTCTTGAACTTTGCGGTGATCGACCTCTACAACTGCCAATTTGTTTCGCTGGTCTCCACATTGCCACAGTGCAAGTGATCATAAATGGTATTGTTTCTAGGGTTAGAAAAGGCGGGGCCACTTGTAATATCAGGGTCTCTGTGATCTACCATCTTAGCTGCAGTCCCTTGCAGAATTCTTTGTGGCCTCAATGACTAACATGCTGATGTCCACACGAAAAGACAGCACCAAACACTAACCAAGAGGCAGCTGGACCACCCAGTTGCTGAGAACATTACCCAGCATGACATGCTCAACTTCAGTACCAGCATCACCACCTGTGCCATCTGGATTTGCCCCATGAACACATGCTTTTCTGAATTGTGTGGATTGGTACTGGGGCCTCTCTTTGTGATATATTGTTGGCTATCACTCTGTTTTGATAAAAGCACCTCAGGTTGGATAAATATGCTGTTGGTTTTACTTGACTTTTGTCCCATCAAATGCAGTCTACAGACTCATTGCACACTGATGCAAAACAGTTCCTGTCCGAAAAGATTACAAGGTTATAAGATTTTTGCAGATTGTTAAGTGTGATAAAATTAAAAGTATGCAGCTGGAGTTGTTTATAACAAATTAGTTAGGCAACATCAAATATCTTTGAAGTTCAGTTGTTTATTCACTGTAACAAGACTGTAGTAATGGCATGGCAATGAATGCAAGCAGACAGCCAAATTTGTAAAGCATATTCAAAGTATTGCTCACAATTTCTGATTAATTGTTCAGACTGTTGGTGCCGTTTGCACTAGTCCCATTGATAGTCTCCTCGCAGAAGTGGGGATTGCCCCTCTACAAATTTGATGGACTCTACTCCTTGTTTCTTGCGCAATAGCCATTTGACAATTCCCAGACCATCCCATGTACCATGTCCTCTTTGCAAACGAGGGATGTCTCCCTCCTGACAACCACCCATAGGTGGGATTGCCGGTTGGAATGCGTCTCACTTCCCTCCGTTGGGATCTCCATCTCCACTCACTGGAATGTGCCCCATGTATTCCCTCCCCTTGTATGTATACTGATGTTTTTGAGACAATAGATAAGTTTGAATATGCTTTCATGTCTCCTGCTGGATTAGAACATCATTTATTGCGGGATCATCTAGTGTGTTCACAGGAGAGCTCCTAGTCATTCACAGAATTCTTCATTTTGTTTCTCAGGCCTCTCTCCACAGTGTTTTAATTTGTACCGGCTCAATGAGCAGCCTGTAGGCTATTGACTGATGCTACTCTCATCACCCTTTAGTCTCTGCTATCCATGACCTTCTCTCCGCTCTTGGTTGTGCCGCCTGCTCAGTTGTCCTTCTCTGGGTCCCAAGTCATGTGGGCATCCTGGGAAATGAATTGGCTGACCGTATGGCTAGAGAAGCAGATACTTGACACCCATTCCCTTTCATGATTCCAGCTGTGGATATGCAGATCTTCGTTGCCCAGAAGTGGGACGATATCTGGTGTGCTACAGCTCACAGTATAAAACTCCATACAGTCAAGGAGTCTGCTGCAGTTTGGCACTCTTCCTTCTGCTCCTTTCAGGAGGAGTCCACTGTTTTATGCCATCTGTGCATTGGCCGTACCAGGCTCACCCATAGTTTCCTCATTATCAGCTAACCCCACAATGTGGTTGTGGAGCCAGACTGACGGTATCCCATGTGTTGGTAGAATGTCCCCTTCTTTTGGCCCATTGTGCTAAGTATAGTCTTCCAGATTCCTTAATTTTAATATTAGCAGATGTGCCACAGATGCGTGAACTGGTCCTCAGTTTCCTCTGTGAAAGTTGTTCTTATTTCCAAACATAAGGTTTTGCTTTCCTCCAGGAGCAGGGTCAGGGTGGTTGTTGATGGGACCTCTGTTCAGGTCTTCTCAGTCTGGGACCCCATGACCACTCCCCCATGGAAAAGCTGCTCTTTTTTCTGGTTTTTTGATTTGGTCTCACCTTTTATGCCTTTTACTGTAATTTTACCTTCATGATTTTATAATTTGACTCCCCATACTAGATCTGTCCATTTTTAGCGGACCGTCTTTCTTATGTGAGTAATTTCAGAATCGCAGTACTGATGACCTTGCCCTTTGGTTATATAAAACCTCTCAATTAAGCAATCATTAATTGTTCGAACTATTTAGTTGTATTAACACATTTCCTTATACAATGTTAGTTTGTCTGTGATCACAGAAAAATTGTAAGTTGCAGCAGACTCACGAAATAATCAAAGGCCCCACAGTTTCACTATGTGATGGCTGCATGTTGCAAAAAAAATCAGACACAGAAACAATACCAGAACTTGTGATCTTGAGACCAAGAACCTCAGCACAAAGTTCTCACTCGCCAGAGACTCGACACAAAGTTCCTTCAGTTGCAATTGACTTGCTAAGTAATTAAAGTTCCAACACTTGACACAGTGTGGGTGATTGCCACCCAAAACCCACGAACATGTCTTGGAGAGAAGAATGGCAGCTCCCACTAATCACAGAACTGCATTCGTCACAGCACGGCCATACATGGGAAGGTCCCAGACCCAGACTTGCTTGGAAATGGTAATAATGCCTACACAGTACTAAGGACAATAGTAAAGAGCAATGGAACTCTAAATTCCAAGTGGAATGTTTATTGTGAAGATAGTTTGTGTGCCAGTGGTGGAGGCATGTTTATAGTTGTAAACAGTACAATAATATGTAAATTGAAGATATTGGTGGGGAGGGGAGGGGAGGGGAGGGGAGGGGAGGGGAGGGGAGGGGAGGGGGAAGGTTGCTTAACCACTGCATATTCCAGACACAGTGTTTATCGCAAATGTGTGGACTATCTCGGCATGCTCCTCAACCAACCCATATTCCCACCTTACATCACCTACCTGCAGTCTCCGTCCATGTCTTCCATATTTGCTAATTTTAGATTCCCACTGGAGGTTGAACGTTAATGTGCATCCACACTGAAGATTGTGGATTCAGTGTTCACTGAGGCAAATCAGGTATATGAATGTGAGGTGTCTGGTCTTTTGGACATGTCAGAGAGAACAGACAACATGCATTTGTATAATGCAATAATATCTATTCAGGTTAGTACAGAATATAAACAAAGTAGAATTTGGGCAAAGAAAAGTGTCTAAGGTGGGCCAAACATGGTAATTGCATGCTTTTTAGTACTCCTGCCTCAGTAGTAGTAGTAGTAGTAGTAGTAGTAGTAGTAGTGGAATGTTTGTGGAAAAACTAGAAGGCTCCACATAAATTTCCCGTTCATGTTGTTGTATTTATATTATTGGGAAATTCCAACTTACCACCTGTCGAATGCAAGACTCATGATTAGGGTGAGTAACAAGGACAAGAATAGTATCACTGTTCAAACTGACTTATACACAAAGTAGCTTAAAGAGTTGGAGCACAGACCTTTGATGGTAACATCTTGTATCTCCTGATCACAAACGGGCCCAAATTATTAGACACCGCCTACGATGGCTTTTATAACATCGCTGTTTATGAGGGTAAATAAGAATGTAAAGGAAGGGAAGATATTTCTTGTAAAAATGATAAGAAAAGATTTCATATTACGCTTCCTGAACAGTCAACATGATGCATTCATCTTTGAGTTTGAATCTGTTGACTGTAAATTGACAAAGTTCAACCGTATTGTACATTATGTCACATACATATATGTGCCAAAGAAAGTTGTGATTGATGGGAAAGACCCAACGTGGTTGAAGAACTGTGTTAATAAGTTGAACATTGGAAAGTCCAGTGTGTGTGTGTGTGTATGTGTGTGTGTGTGTGTATGTGTGTGTGTGTGTGTGTTTTCTATTTCAGAAGAAGGCCTTTTAACTGAAAGCTAAAATCTATAGGATATGTCTCTGAAAGCAAAGAAAGCTTCTCTACAGTGCAAAAGCCTCAGAAACAGACAAAACTTAAAAAGAGGTCAATATTAGCATAAGGAGAGAAATGTATGAAGTGCTCAGCAAATTTGAAAGTAAGATTCTATCTACTGCTCTGACAGAAAATCCTATGAAGTTTTTGGTACATGTTTAATCAGACCATAGGTCCAGACCATAAATGACCATAATAGCATTGAAACAGAGGATGACAGAGAAGAGCTGAAACATTAAATTCCTTTTTGCAAAAATGTTTTACTCTGAAAAATTGTATCATTGTTCCTCTTTTCAGGTGTTGCAGAAATGTCAAAATGACAGATATTGAAATAAGTGACCATGGGATAGAAAATCAGCTAAAATTGTTAACTCAGCTTGATGTAAGACCTATACAATTCTTCAGAGTATGCAAAAGAATTTGCTTCTCTTCTAGTACCAGTCTACTGTAGGTTGTTGAAAGAATGAAGTGTTACCATTGATTAGAATAACGAGCACGCCATTCCCAATTTCAGGAGGGATTGTTGAACAGCCAGAAACAACTCTAGGACTATATGCAGTGTACTCCAGATTATTTGTGTGTGGATTATAATTGCAATATTTTTCTCTAGCAAGTAGCAATAAACAACCTGCCACGTGACAGTAAATGCAATTTCTATTGTTTTAACAACCTGACACATGACAGCAGAGTACTGTTTCCATTATTGTCAGCCAGCCTAGTGAAAGAGA
This sequence comes from Schistocerca nitens, assembly GCF_023898315.1. NCBI lineage: Eukaryota > Metazoa > Arthropoda > Insecta > Orthoptera > Acrididae > Schistocerca > Schistocerca nitens. The sequence goes on from NC_064614.1 coordinate 438,959,645, forward strand.
TGACAGAGAAACAAACAAACAAACATGTTGTATTAAAAAAAAAAAAATTAGAATTAATCAAAAAATGTGAGGGGGGAGAAACTGATTAAGGCATTGGAATGCAGACTGTTCGGGACACTACAAAGAATAAGCAGAAAATGCAGGATTTTGTCAGGAAATGTGATTCTAGTTCAGGAGCACCCCCACGAAAAAGCATGAAGAGATCTACATTTGATGAATTAGATGCTGCCCTTTGCAATGGTTTAGCCAAAAACAAGCAGGTGGTGTAATTGCTTCAGGCATGATGTGTACCGAAAAAGCTACTTTTTTTTTTTCTTTCTCTGAAGCTCTGAGGGCTACAGAGAGAATGTAATGGCTCATTTGGATAGCTAACCAGATTCAAACAGTGTCATGGGATTAACAAACTTACTGTGCAAGAAAGAGCTGCTCAGGTGAGATGTTGCAGCAGCTGCTTCCTTGTGTGAAGAGTTTCAGAAATTTTTGGAAGAAGAGTATTTAATGCCAGACCAAATTTATAATGCAGACGGAAGTGGTCTATATTGGAAATGTCTACCACACACAATTCTTGCTTTAAGAGCGAAGTTTTTGCTCCTGAATGTTAATCATCTAAATAACGCATTACAATTTTGTGCTTCTTGGAACCACAAAGTAAAACTACTAGTGTGTGTGTGTTGAGGGGGGGTGAAGCATTTTAGATGTTAGGATATTGCAGCTGAGGTTCTCCCTGTGTATTATTACAACCAAAAAGGAACATGGACAGATAGTGAAATTTTCAAAAATTGGTTCCACACACACTTTGTACCACACGTTTGGCAATTCATAGAAGAGAAAAGATTGCCACAGATGTCTGCTTTATTGCACGATAGCATCCCTTCACATCCCAGTGAGAGTGCTGTACATGATGATGGTCTCATGTGAGTAAGTTTTTACCCCGTAACTTGACAGCTATTATACAACCACAGAACCAAGCCGTAATTGCACTGGTAAAACAGTGCTACTGGGCTGTTCTATTGAGAATGCTAGTTGATGAGGATAATTTGGTGGTTTTCTGCAAGAAGTTGACAATTCTAGATGCCATATGTGGGATTTTAGACACCTGACAGCAAGTCAAGCCACATTTACTAGTTCGATCATTTGTCCAGATAGAGCAGAAAGTGATTTTCATGGTTTCAGTGATGAAGGAATGACAGTTGCACAAATAATGAATCATGTGACGGGTGTAAATGGTTTTAAAGATGTCAGTGAAGTAAACTTAAATGAGTGGCTGAAGATCGACTCATGTGAACCCGGCTTCCAGTATGTAAGCGAGCCAAAATTGTGACTGTTGCTTCACAACAAAACAAAGAAAAAGACAGTGAATGTGAAAGTCAGAATGATGACAATGACCTTTTCGGTATTGCACAGCATTGCAATTTTTGGATGTTTTAGATTATATGGGCCAAAGGGAGTTAAAGTACAGTGAAATTATTGCTGCAAGAAAAATTTGAAATGCTTTGTGAAAAAAGTCAACTCCTCTCGGAAGCAGACCAACATCACAGATTTTTTTAAGAAATAAACAGGCCTATAGTACATATGCACAGAAGCTTAGATAAACTTTCAAACGAAAGTCTGGATTCAAAATTGTTAAGGCTTTCGTGGCCACTTGTTGACAAACTGCCTATTGGCTTCTGTCTCGGGTTCTTCGGCCGACGTTCATCTAATGATTTTTCTGACGTTTCGCCAGCACGAGTGGCTGGCATTGTCAAAGCTTCACCCTTCACCACCGGCAATGGAGGGTGAAGCTTTGACAATGCCAGCCACTCGTGCTGGCGAAACGTCAGAAAAATCATTAGATGAACGTCGGCCGAAGAACCCGAGACAGAAGCCAATAGGCAGTTTGTCGAAAGTCTGGATTATTTGCACTTAATCTCCCCCACATTACCCCAAATAATCAAGAGTATACTATAGTTGACATCAGTCTATTGTAGAATTTTAGAACACATTTTATATGTGCATATTATGACCATTCTGGAGACTTAAATCGCCTCTGTAGGAAATGACATAGACTTTGCAAACAATGATCATGTGAAATCCAGCTCACCCTGCTTATCCAAAAGACCTAGAAAGCAGTAGATACTGGTACCAAGTTTGTTCCTGTAAGGCTTTCAGTACGGTTCTGTGCCATTGTGTAATAATAATAATAGAAAAAGGATGAGCTTATGTAATATCAGACAGGACCATCTTTGTGATTGGATTGGTGAATTCCTAGGAAATAAAACAGCATGACATTTTCAATGGAGAGGTCTTCATATTCCAAGGGAGTGCTCAGGACCATTACTATTTACAATATATATAAATGGTTTAATGGATGACATTGGAAGCTCCATGAGGTTTTTTGCAGATGCTGCTGCTGTGTGCAGGGTAGTCACATTGTTAGAAAATTGTAGTGCAATGGAGGAAGACTCGCACATGATAAACACCTAGAGCAGAGACTAGCAGTTGACTCTCAGAATAAACAGATGCAATGTATTGTGCATAAATAGTCAAAAATCTCTAGTGTTTTATGATTGCATGATTGCTGAACTCTATCTCAAGGCAGTCACATACACTAAATATCTGGGAGTTTGTATACAGAGGAATTGAAAGTGCAAGGATTATTGGAAGAATCCTTGGGAAAAGTAGTCCACCCTTGAAGAAGTTAGGAAGAGTGAATACAAGTGGAGATGCTCACCTAGCTCTAGTGGCAGGTGCTAGAAGAAAGGTGGTGTGTATCACAGTGTGATTTACTGTAAATGTCCTCAAAGTGCACATTCCTGGAAGAATCAACCAATCTATTGCTTCCTCTTATGTACATCTCATGAAAAGAACTTGGAAGGTAAAGCTGTAAAAATAGAATTTTGCCCATGTTTCGTGCATTGTTTCTATTAAATTTCCTACTTTATTGATAACATCTTTGTTGTATTTTTTGATGAAAGTCTTTGTTGTAATTGGAAACCAGTAGCCCTCTAATGATTTTGTGCTCTTTTGTTTTGCAGCTCTTTGAGGAGTCTTTTATTAGACAATGTACTGCTCTGTCTTGATCATTTTTTGTAATTGTAGAAACTTTTCAATTTTACACATTTTGGCTTTTAGCCATCTTCAGAATCAACCAGATAAAAAGACACAAATGAAAAGTTATCTTACAGAGCACAAGATGTTACATATATATAGTGAAACTTGTTGTGTTAAGAGGACATAGGCACACAGTATCTCATTAATTCCAGTGTACAAAAATGGCTCTGTTTAGTGACAAAGGCCAGCTTTAGTAAAACAAGCTGTGGCAATTAGGTGGCATTTGTGAAGACATGCTTTTGAATATACAATATGTGATAAAAAATATCTGGACACCCCCAAAAACATATGTTTTTCATATTACGTGCATTGTGCTGGCATGTACTGCCAGGTACTCCATATCAGCAACCTCAGTAGTCATTAGACGACATGAGAGAGCAGAATGGAAAGCTCCGCAGAACTCACGGACTTTGAACGTGGTCAGGTGATTGGATATCACTTGTGTCATATGTCTGTGCGTGAGATTTCCACACTCCTAAACATCCCTAGGTCCGCAGTTTCTGATTTGATAGTGAAGTGGAAACATGAAGGAACACATACAGCACAATAGCATACAGACTGACCTCATCTGTTGACTGACAGAGACCGCCGACAGTTACAGAGGGTCGTAATGTGTAATAGGCAGACATCTACCCAGGTCATCACACAGGAATTCCAAACTGCATCAGGATCCACTGCAAGTACTATGACAGTTAGGCAGGAGGTGAGACAGCTTTCATTTCATTGTTGAGCAGCTGTTCATAAACCACACATCATGCCGGTAAGTGCCAAACGACGCCTCGCTTGGTTGTATGGAGTGGAAACATTGGATGACTGAACAGTGGAAAAACATTGTGTGGAGTGATGAATCATAGTACGCAATGTGGCAATCTGACGGCAGGGTGTGGGTATGGCAAATGCCTGGTGAATGTCATCTGCCAGCGTGTATAGTGTCGACAGTAAAATTCGGAGGCGGTGGTTTTATGATGTGGCCGGGTTTTTCATGGAGGGGGCTTGCATCCCTCGTTTTGCGTGGCATTATCACAGCACATGCCTACATTGATGTTTTTAGCACCTTCTTGCTTCCCACTGTTGAAGAGCAATTCGGGGATGGCGATTGCATCTTTCAACATGACTGAGCACCTGTTCATAATGCACGGACTATGGCAGAGTGGTTACACAACAACAACAACATCCCTGTAATGGACTGGCCTCCACAGAGTCCTGATCTGAATCCTAAAGAACGCCTTTGGGATGTTTTGGAATGCCGACTTCGTGCCGGGCCTCACCACTGACATCGATACCTCTCCTCAATGCAGCACTCCATGAAGAATGGGCTGCCATTCCCCAAGAAACTTTCTAGCACCTGATTGAATGTCTGCCCGCGAGACTGCTATCAAGGCTAAGGATGGAACACCACCATATTGAATTCCAGCATTACCAATGAAGGGCGCCACACACTTGAGTCAGTTTCAGCCGGTGTCTGGATAATTTTGATCACATAGTGTAGCTTCAGATAGTTTTAGTATTAAGCGTACATTTTTGATAAAATAAATGAAATCTACACATGTAATAAAATGTACTATGGACTAATGTAAAAGTAGTAGTATTAGGCACACATTTATTTTCTATGAAATCTATAGAATCAGTAAATGTAATAAAAAGTACTACTGGTCATTTGTATCTCTTTGTCTGACAGATTCTGATGATGCTTCCAGTAGAAATGTGTAAAACTGTAAAGTCTGTACAATAAAAGGAGTTGTCAAGTCAGAGTATTACATTGTCCAGTGAATTTATGACTGTAGACTCTTTTAATGATTTTATGTTCTTCATTGATTAGAGTTTCTTAGTACCACTGTTCCTCCTCTTTTTTCTCCTCGGAGGAACAAGCCGAGTAGAAAAAAGGGAGGAATAGCAAATAGAAAAAGACCTTACATGGGGAGCAGTAGAAGAGGCAATTGGGAAGATGAAGGGAGGGAAGTCACCAGGTCTGGATGAGCTAAGTGTAGAGATGGTGATAGCAGCAGGAGAGGTGGAGATACAATGGCTATATCGAGTAATGAATATTGTGTGGAGACAGATGATGATCCCAGAAGACTGGAAGAAGGGAATAATTGCCCCTATCTTTAAGAAGGGAAATAGAAAAGAGTGCAAGATCTATCGGGGGGATATCATTGATGAGTTACTATGCAAAGATTTTTGAGAAAATTTTTGAAGCATGAATTCGGGCAAAATTAGAAGGAAAAATGAGAGAATAGCAACATGGCTTTAGAACAGGAAGGTCCATAATGGATCTAATTTTTGCTGTAAAACAACTACAGTAACAGAACTATGAATATGGAATAGATCTACTAATGACCTTCCTGTACATTGAAAAAGCATATGATAGTGTACGTAGAAGCAAAGTATGGAAAGCCCTGGGAAACAGAGGAGTAGCAAAACAGATTATTTGGAGGATAAAGGAAATGTACCAGGAAGTGTGAGCTGTGTGAAAGTGGGAGGAGAGAGATCAGCTTGGATTGAACAGAAGAATGGCTTGAGGCAGGAAAGTGCACTTTCACCATTACTCTTCATTGTAGTGATGGATGATATAATGAGTACAGTAGCACAAGTAATTGGTGAAACGAAGATGAAAGCTATGGTGTTTGCAGATGATTTGATAATTTGGGGGAATAAGGAGGAAGCAAGCACAAGAGCAGTTGGACGTATGGGAACGAATAATACAAGAATATGGGATGAAATTTAGTATAAGAAAGAGTGAGATGATTATCACAACAAGAAAGATGGAGAGAGGAACAACTGGAATAACAGTTGGTGAGGAACAATTGAGAAGAGTGGAGAGTTTAAAGTACCTATGAAGTCTGATACAGGAAGATGGAAAAAATCCAGAGAAATAAACGATCGGGGGAGAAAAGTGGAAGCATTTCAGAAGAGTGTCAGAAGCTATATATGGAGCAAGAATGTACCCCAAATCAGTAAATAGGTTATATACAGATCATAATATGTCCCAATCCTGACATGTGCATCAGAAACCTGGGTTATGAAAGCAAGAGAGAAAAGCAAAGTACAATCTAGTGTGATGAAATTCTTGAGAAACGGTATTGGAGTGACAAAGATAGACAGGTTAAGAAATGAGAGGATCAGAGAGTTAATGAAGGTGGAACCATTACAGGAGGTGATAGAGAAATCAAGGCTGAGATGGTATGGACACGTTAAGAGAATAGAGGAGAAGACCGAGAGACAGATGGCTGAAAGGAGTAGAGGAATACACCCAGAAGAAAGGAGAAGAATGGACCAAGGTGAAGACGGAGAGATGGTGGCAAGACAGAAGACGATGGAGAGGCGTATATTCCATACAGACCCGGCCAGAGGGTGGAAACTGTCCAAGATGATGATGATGATGATGATGATGATGATGATGAGTACCCCTCAGATGCAGAATATTGGCTGACTACAGAAATACGGGCTTCAGAACTGTTGTATAGTGCATGAATTATCCTGATCTGAGGAACCCATTTTTGTTGTGCTTGGGTTGTGATGTCTGATTGGTTGTCTCAAGTCCATGTATTCCTCTGTGCAATGCTTCTTAGTCTAAACTTTATTTTTTTATGATCTCCCCTAATTTATTTTATATTGATGTCCCCATATTTTGAATGGGTTTTTGTGGGACACTGTTGATGTTGATGATTACCTCTGTTTGCTCAAAGGATACCTGTTAGGCAGTTTGGCAATTTCCTGTAGCAGGTTGATTTGGATCCTAGCATTTTCTTCTTTATTTCACTGAATGTCAGTGTCATTGGCAAAAGGTAGACGGTTCACAACAATCCCTTTTAAGTTTGGTTTCTATTCCTGTGGGTTTTAGTTGTCATTCATTTATATGAACTAAGTTTGGATCCCCCCTCCTCCCTTAAGATGCAGTTGAGTAACAACAGAGATGTCACCTTCATGCACTTCTGTTCCTAGTAAAATAGTGTAACATCCTAAGAATGTAACTTGGATTTTGTCTTGCCAGATTGGCTACGATTGTGGCCAACAATTATGTTCAACAGAAAGTGCTTGAAGTTGTCTAACAAGACATCAGGCTCTATCAACATCAAACTGCATTCCTTCTTAAAGTTTACAAAGACTAACAGTTAGTGTTTGCACCTATTATGGATCTCTTTGGCTTGTGAGTGACTTTTTCTTGAAGTTCCCTTGATATTTATAGATGGATCAGGGGTATTTTCCAGTCTGCATTCCAAATTCTGTTTGCTTTTGGAGCATTTCAGTCGGTATATTTCCAGACTTCCAAAACTGCTGAGTTTTCTCCTGGTGTCATCTTGTTTCTAAATTTGGCACTGTTTCATTTGATTTCGTATTTGTTGGGTAGTGTGGATACTGGAATCTGAGTATGGGTTCCTTTGTTTCACTGGGACTTTAGGGGTTTATGTAGTTTAATAGGTTTTCTTTGTTTCAGTCACCAGAGAACCATCATTTTTTTGAAAGCACATAGCTGAATGTTGCAACTCACTAGTTCCCTTTTGAATATGCTGTAGTATTCTCTGGTTTCATTTCTTTCAAAACTTTATTCTGTCTTTTCAGTAAGGGATTTTGTAGGTTTCCCAACTACTTTCTGATTTAATGAAGCAATACTGTTTTCAGTTACAAAATATCTCTTTGATGACAAACTTGCCAGCATCATTTCAACAGGAGTGTGCTTTGTTTCTGCAAGTTCATTGGCTGCCTCAGTCACTCTCTTTTTCATGTTTGTGAAGTCACAATTCCTTGGTCTGACCTTTTTCCTGGAACTCTTGCTTTGGGTTGTTTCCCATGTGGATAACTTTTGATGATTTTCCTGAACTTTTTCCTCAATGTACTCGGGTGCTGAAGCCACCTATAAAAATTTGCACATGTTTGGGAATTATGGCCAGCTTTTGATTCAGTACGTCCCAAAAGTTATCCATCCCCTGTAATCTGATCCGTATTTGTCATTTGTAGGTCTGGTTGTTAACACTTTGCCGTCCGTATGTCTCAAACAAATTTATTCGCTTGGCGCCGGCACCGCTAATTCTGATTACTTGGCTTGCCGCTGGCTGTTGTTGACATTATAAGGATATTATAAATTGTTACATTTTACTAATCTCATTGTTAGTCCTCATAAGTTCTCAACCCTGTTCCCCTACTTTCATGAAATTTCGTAGATATGCATACATAAATAAATACAAAATTTGTTTGTCTCATATATTTGTTTATTTGCGTTGTCTTTGGTACTTAGTATTTCTCTTTCATATCATATGCAGCAAAACAGTCTCCAAGAAGTAACACAGCTCCACAAGACTTGCTTATTAAGTTTGTTGTTTTTTTGTTTTAGGAACATACATGGCAGTTTTTTGTTTTCTTTTATTTGTTTCGGAAATACGTAGGCCTATTAGTTGGTGTTGCTTTATGTGACAGGAAAGTCTGTCAACCGGATCATGATGAGCAGTACATGATGTAGTGGCAACCTCCAAATTTTGCTCCGCGCATTCATCATAAATAATCCCGTCGTCTCTTTCGTCTGCCATAATGAAAGGGCACAAGTACTTTAAAAAAAAAAAACAACAACAACAACAACTTGTTGACGTGTGTAACTTTTTTTTACCTAAACAGAACACCAGCAGAATGCAAAAGATACTGAAGTGCTGTCGCCGGCCACTGTACGATACTATGCTGATGGCACCACTGTGGTGTCTCCAGCTGTTGACTGCTATTTTGCGAATGACACCGCTGTGGTGTCACCGGATGGCAGAGTATTAATAATGATAATCTGTCTTTCACTGGTTTTAAATTTCCGAGTGATCTGAGGAGTGTGGTTTTCATGGCACGCATTTTCATAGTATCCTTTTCTGAACTATGCTCTTGAAGGACCATTAACCTTCAGACTTCAAAGTATTTATCCTCTTCTGGGCATAGTGTTGTTTGTTTGATTACAGATGTCTGAATTTCATGCAGGGCTTGGATCAGAGTTTCAGCAGCTTGCCATTTTGTATAAGGGAGTTTGTGTTGAATATTACTTAAATGATTTTGTATCTGCACACTAGATTGTGCCAAAGAGAAATTGTTTGCAACACAACTCACCAATTTTAAGAGCTTCTTGTTTACAACAGATCTTTTTCTAGTGAGTTAAGAGATGTTTGTATGGCAGAACAGTGAATTATGATCAGGAGTAGTGGTATGCAACATCTGTCACCAGTTAAATGTTTGGAAACATTCATCTCTGTGTAAACGAAAGCAACAATTTTTTGCCACTGCTTCTCTACCAGCATAAACCACAACAACAGTGAAATGCATTAATGCTCACTTTTGTAATGGTTTGCCAAAGTATCTTAGTTTAATTGCATTTTTGGAACCTGCAGCCCTGAAAGTGTATTGGTTAAAGTTGTAAATACTTACAGTTTGTGCACTGATTAGCCCATTGTTGCTCACTCATTGCCAAGCCTCATATTTAGACAATTCACAATCGTTGGTTCTGCCCATGAAGGTATTTCAAGTAACAATAACAAGATATTGGAAGCCCTCAAAGAAGACACAACTGATTATATATTGTGGAGTGCTTGGTGTAAAATTCACATAGAGAGCTCAAGTAGGATACTTTGCAAAAACATTGTTTGGCTTCAAATAGAAAACTTCACTCAAGGGGTGAAAACTTGCCTTCACAAAAAAATTCTTTGCAGATATTACTATCTCACATGTACAAATCATGTAAGGACCACATTGACATATTGGAAAATTAGGAAAAACAAAAATATCGTTAGTCAGCATCTCTGTGCAACATCTACTCGCTGAATCGGAAAGGGCACAAGTGATTCCATATCTGTTGTTTGGAGGGAAAGGAATTTCTCTGTGTATCATAAGGATTGTTGCTTTTTTTATCTAGGAAGTCTGGTTTTACATGGTTACAACACTTGTGTATGTGTTATATTTCAGAACTTAGATGCAGCGATATGTTTGTCACTGCATAGCTACTCGTGGTGAAGTGTTTAATTTGTTGTTGTTATCTTCATGAATTTATTCTTGTTTATTTCATGCACTTTTGGATATCATTTCATGATACATTGATTTCTTTCAACAGTTCATGTTACTTGTGTTTACAGGTAAATGTCACTGTGGCTGGGGTGGCAGGAAACAGCCCTGTGAAATGCAGTCGTGATGTTGTAGTGTGTCCAGATTTAAGTTTGGTGGACGCTGTTAAGAAAGGACCATATGATGTAGTGGTGCTTCCTGGTGGCCTCGGAGGGTCAAAGAATCTTGCAGCAGTATGTATTAATTCCAAATACAGTAGTTTAGAAGATTATCAGCTTATATGATTGAATCCTGCAATAAACACCATCATATAAGAAATAATAGCTGTTTTGATTTACTGTAAGAGCGTTACTTCTAAATTTTCAGTGGAAAAATATCAAAACACTTATTTATTCATTCACACATTGTACTCTGTAAATCACATAATGAGGGGGACCCTCAGAGATGTGCAATGAATCATGTTATATTTTAAAATGGATTAAAAACAGCCATTGAGACATTGTGGTCAAAGACATTTTAAAGTATTTTAGCTAGACCACTGATTTATCAAAAATTATATACATAACAACGTAGAGCAGTTACTGCAGGCTACTTCTTAAAGTATAGTAGCAGTAAATTGGGATTTGTGCTAATCTGTTCATACTGATATTATGACAATTGTTTCTCAGTTAATTTGTACATGTTTATGTACATTAGAAGAAAGCCAGCTACTTAAAACAAACAACAACAACCACCACCACCACCACCACCACCACTACTACTACTACTACTACTACTACTACTACTCCCTTCTACTGTTTTCATCTAGTACTTTAAACAAAGCATTTATGTAACTTTATACAGAACACTATCCGTTGTCTGTATGCTGGTAAAGTTAAGATATTCTGATAAATTATTGGTGTGGCTGATAAAATAGTCTCTTTGGTTATGAATATCTGGAGATTTTCAATTTCCTGCCTGATGCCTACTGAAACCTTTGACCCAGAATATAAAACAATATTCTGAGCCCTAAATAAGGATGCATAGTTTGCATGAAAACTGTACTTGTAGTGTTGTGGTTGTGTATTGAATAATTGATGCTAAATTCACTGCCGGCCAGAGTGGCCGAGCGGTTCTAGGCGTTTCAGTCTGGAACCGCGAGACCACTACGGTCGCACGGTCGCAGGTTCGAATCCTGCTACGGGCATGGATGTGTGTGATGTCCTTAGGTTAGTTAGGTTTAAGTAGTTCTAAGTTCTAGGGGACTGATGACCTCAGATGTTAAGTCCCATAGTGCTCATAGCCATTTGAACCATATTTCTTTTAACTAAATTCACTCTTATTATTAACCAAAATTACCACGAGGGAGTAAATGTACTGACACTAAGTGTAAGAATCCATAGATCCTTGATGAAGTGTCGGTAAGACATCTACATTCACATAAACACTCTGAAGCCACTGTGGTGTGTGTGGTAGAAGGTGCAGTATACAGTATTATAAATTTTCTTTCATATTTCGTTGACTTATTAAGTGATGAAAAAATGATTGTCTATATTTCTCTGAATGCACCATTATTTCATCTTGTTCTCATGATCGCTACCTGACATATAATGGCGACAACATAATGGTTGCGTGGTTGTTGAATACAGGTTGTCTATATTTTCCCAGGTAGGTTTCATGAGAACTTAGGCTTTCCAAGAATTACTATTTATGTTCCCTGACTATCGCCATTACACTTTTGTATGGGGTATACTGACCTATTACAATCATAGGAACACTTCTCTGAATTTGTTTAATGTCAGTTGTCATACCTACTTGATACAGACTTTAAACATAATATTGACATTGCTCATTTGTGAGTCTGTGCGACAGTAATATGCTCTAGTGTAAATTTTTAAATGAATTTAAAATTTCTGCTTTCTATCTGCTATCTTCAGTTTTGACACCAGACAAACCCATGAACAATTGAGTGGAAGGTTAGTTTTGACAGTAGACAAATCCACGAACAATTCAATGGAAGGCTTGGATCCATTATTGCATTTGCACTGACCAGAACTTTCAAGGATTTTCTGATAAGTCTTTCACCAGGATCTGACTGCGAAGATTATTGTGGACTTATTGCATAGCCCTTCTTATGGATGCACAACTTGCTATAATTTTTCTCTGTCGGTATCCCCAATCTCGTTTCGTAGTGTGAGTAGTAGTCTTATGTTTTCACAACATTCTATGAATGATACCATTAAACCTGGCTGATTCTTTACTGTCTTTTGTTACTTTGAACATACTTAACCAGAAAGCAGTTTATGGCATCTTTCAGCTTTAATTACATTTATTCTGCATTTTCCAGATCTAAATGTTCTCAGATATCCTTTAAATAAATTGATAATGCCTCACCATGAATCTGACCAAATAGGAAAACTGTCCTAGCATTCTTGATGTCCTTTATGCCTTGGCTATTGTTGTTACTGGAATAGCATTATGGCTGATAATTGTCTCTCATTGATGGCATTCTCGAAAAGATCTAGTCTGTTTGTGACTAGAAAGTCAAGGCTATTTACTTCACGTGTGGATTGTGGGATTAGTTGTTTGAGGCAGTTTCCAGACAACGTTTCCAGTATTACTTTGCAGGACTGGTGCCCTTGCTGCCAATAATATATGCATGGTTTTCCTAGTCAATACTTATGTTAAGTTATCAACTTTACATTATACTCACTTCTATAGAAGGAATACTTTTTAACCATAGATGGTATGTCCCAAAAGGCTATGCCCTAAAACAGTATTTGATGAAAGTATGCTAACAGTCCAGTATGAAGATCAACATAAAGTGTGAAATTCTAAGTGAAAAATAGACAGAACTCGGTTTTTCAGTTACCTTATTCAAGAGGTCTTGCCATATCAGTTTATTATCCATTAGCATGCTTAGCAGCTTCACACATACAGCGGTTGCCCAGGCACTTGTAAGTTATTTATATTATTTGGTAGAATAGGGGTTAATCTGTTTGCTGTGAACCAGTTGTAAATGTGTTCCATTATTTTCTGCTCTGTCTTGTATGAATATGTTTGGACCTTTTATCGGTGCTCCGGTGTTGTCAACATCACAGTTTTTGGAGAGTCCACCAATGCTTAGGGTAATTCATTTACATAGACAAAAAACAGGAGTCAGCAAAACACCAAGCCTTGTGGGTCACAGTACTAGATTTTTTCCCCACTCTACAATTAGTCCTATTCCTATGGTATTATTAGTTAATGTGACCCTCTGTTTTCTGTTATTAAGATGTGACTCCATCCATGCAAGAGGAATGCCATACATGTCAAATCATTTTAGTTTTTATAGGTGAATAGTATGAACTACATAATCAAATGCTTTGGAAAGGTTACAGAAAGTACCAATTAGGTAATGTTGTGTATTTAGTTCTTCCCAGAACTGAGTGGTTTGATATCGTGTACTATTTTCTCTGTTGAAAAGCCTTTACAGAAGCCAAAGTGAACTGCTGTTCAAGAGGCGGTTGCAAGCCACCTTATGAAACTTTTTGAGAACACAAGGAGGAGGGAGATGGGTCTGCGAGTAAAGATTTCTGGCTTATCTCCATTTTCACACATTTCTGTTATTCAGGAATTGTATCTACAGCCGTCATATGGTTGCATAGGTAACTCAAAGGGAGGTTATTAGCATTTTCAAAATGAAATTTTTACTCTGCAGCAGTGTGTGTGCTGATATGGAACTTCAGGCAGATTAAAACTGTGTACTGGACTGAGAGTCAAACTGAGGAATTCTGGAAACATCTGCCAGGCTGTGGCTGATCCATGTCTCCCCAATATCCTTTCTTCCTGGAGTTCTAGTCCTGCAAGTTTTGCAGGATAACTTTTGTGAAGTTTGGGTGGTAGGAGACAAGTTACTGTCAAAGTAAAGCTATGAGCCCAGGTTGGGAGTTGTGCCTGGGTAGCTCAGTTGATAGAGCACTTATCTGTGAAAGATAGGTCCTAAGTTTGAGTTTCAGTCAGGCACACAGCTTTATATATCAGAACTTTGGTTGATGTACCAAAATAGCCAGAAAGACCTCTCTGACAGATGATTTGATGAAACTGATGTCTGGCGAACCATGCTTTGCCTGTCTAAGTAAATTTGTGGAATCTGCTCTCAGTGGAACATCTTTTACCCTGTGTTTTAATTACTGTTAGAAAAGATTGATTTAATTTAGTAACCAGTGTTTTGGATTTAATATTGTCTGGCATTGTTTTAATTACTGTTAGGAAAGATTGATTTAATTTAGTAACCAGTGATTTGGATTTAATATCATGTGGCTCAGTGCTACTATAAATTTTATTTCACACCTGATCATGCTTTTTAATTTGAGAAATGTGGATTTGCGCCATGGTTCCAAGTCCACATTACACTTTAGGCTTCTTTATAACTTGCTGGATAAGTCTGTTCAAAGGTCAGAGGAAAGCGTCAGCTGACCAGTTTCAGTAGGACCATGCATAGCAAAGCATTGTAGTGTTCATATCAACCCCCACGTTGATGACAGCTTTCGTTACCTAGTAGTGCTCTAAACTGCTTTTGATTTTTGTTGCAGTTTTGAACTTTTTTTGTATGTGGTGCATGGCTAAGAATTATGTTGTGTTGCCTGTAGCGCCACTTTAATTGTGATTAAAGCTAGCCGTCTGTATTAAATAAAGCTCTCTCTTCCTAGAATAAGATATTTTGATCCAGGATGTTAGCCACTTGTTTTCCCAGCTTTTATTACAAATGTTCCTGGCCTGTTGTAAAGGAAAAGTACATACATAATATTGTTAGAATACTTTTAGTAAAGAATTAAATGTGCTAAGGTAAGTTTGGCAGTGTGTAAATTTTAGGAGTAAAAGAGGGAACTCCTTCAACAAGCAAAGAAAAAAAATGAAGAGTTTAGTAGCTTTTGGACAAATCCTTCAATCTTTTAATGAACTAGTGCGCATGATTTGTTGAGTAGGTTGGGAGAGGGGTGATGGGGCGGGATAGAGGGAGAAAAGAGTTGGGAGGAGGGTTAGGAAAGAGTAGTTGACAGCTTGGAGGGATATAGTAGATGTGCAGGATAGGAATGTGGTAGGAACAAGCATGTTCTCAGGATAGGAATGTGATACTTGGGCATCAGAGCCAGTGAGTTCGTGCTGCGCATGGCGATGATAATGAAGTGGAGGTCTGGATTGGGACAGTGTGACAGGACAGAGGAAGGGAGTCTGTTGTGTAGATATGAATATATGAAGACCAGGAAGATTATGGGAATGTAGGATGTGTTGCAAGGATAACTCCCATCTCTGTATTTAAAAAAAGCTGGTGAAGGATACAGGGGGCCCAGTTTGTGAAGCAGCTATTGAATTAGAGCATGCTGTGCTCAGCAGCGTGATCTGTCATTGGTTGGTCAGCTCTGCTCTTGGCCACTGTTTGGTGGTGGGCATTTGTTGTGGTGGACACCTGATTGGTGGTCATGACCATATAAAACTCTATGCAAAAATTGCAACAGAACTCTTATATGACATGGCTACTCTCACAAGTAGCCCTGTGTCTGACATTATGGGTTAAGTGTGTGATAGGACAAGAGTAGGGTCTGCCAGGTGGGTGAATAGGGCCGGTGTTGTACCTGGGTCTTCCACACGGATAGGACTCCTGTGGCAAAGGATTGGGAGTGGGAGTGACATAGAGATCGACCAGGATGTGGTGTAGGTTCAGTGGGATGTGAAATACAACTTTATGATTGGGGGGAGGATCATGGGTATGATGCCCATTTCTGAGCATGATGATTGATTGTCGAAGCCTTGGTGAAGGCCGTGGTACAGTTGCACCAGTCTGATTTGATATTGGGTCATAAGAGGGGATGCTCCTTTGCATCTGGTTCTCAGGGATAGTTGGGGGATTAGGGGATGTGTGTGAGGATACGGCATGGGAATATCTGTTTTGGACTAGGCTTGGGGAAGATTGCCTGTCTGTGAAGGCTTTTGTGAGACCTTTAGCATACTGGGCAGAGTTAGTAACAGCAGATACACCATCCATGGGTGGGCAGGCTATATGAGTGTGATATTTTACGTGTGTGTGTGTGTGTGTGTGTGTGTGTGTGTGTGTGTGTGTGTGTGTGTGTGAAAGGGAAGACAGATGTCAAAATGAAGATACTGTTGACAGTTGGCGGAGTGGCCAAGCGATTCTTGGCGCTTCAGTCTGGAACCGCACGACCGCTACGGTTGCAGGTTCGAATCCTGCCTCGGGCATGAATTTGTGTGTTGTCCTGAGGTTAGTTAGGTTTAAGTAGTTCTAAGTTCTAGGGGAGTGATGACCTCACAAGTCCCATAGTGCTCAGAGCCATTTGAACCATTTTTGTTGACAGTTGGTGTTCTTGATATGGACAGAAATGGAGCCATGAGAGAAGTGGAGGTCAGCGTGCAGGAAGGAGGCATTTTTGGCTGAGGAGGAACATGTGAAGCAAATAAGAGAGAAGGTGTTGAGGCTGTGGAGAAATGAGGACAGGGTGTCTTGGTCCCGAGTCCAGATCATGACGATATTATCAGTGAACCTGATCCAGACAAGTTCTCTGTGGTTTTGGGAAGCTAGGAAAGTTTTCTCTAGATTTGATTTTTAAAATTTTCCCGGCGAATTGACTGCTCAAACAAATTTCGAGCTTGCAGCCAGTCGTCGTTCAATAACTTGCACGATATTTCAACTGGGCACCTGCCAGTCATCTTCAGGTGAGCCATTGCAGACTGGTGAAAACGTCCTCCGTTCCACAATATATGGCGTACTGTAACTATTCTGCACGTGCATCAAAAACTTGATAATGGACTACACTACCTGCCAGCAGCACCCTCCCTGGTGGAAAAGTGGAACTCAGTCGCCCTCTGTGTTGCTGTTTGCTGCGGCCATCGGCGCCATCTTTCCTCTTCGATTTGAGAAAATCATGGAGATAATTGGATTCCATGCATTGTCCAGCTGGTAGCCGCATTCATGGTTCAACAGATTTTCCGCCAGACATATTTCTACGGATTCTCTAATAATAGAGTCCCAGAAAGATGTTGCTGTGGACAAAATCATTGTTTGCTCATACTCCATTGAATGTCCAGTAGAAATACAATGTTCAGCAATAGTGGACTTGCTTGGCTGCAAAAGGCGGGTGTAACGTTGATGTTCAGTACAGTTTTCTTTCATGATGCGTGTGGTTTGACGTATATAAGCCATACCTCATTGGCACGGTATCTTGTAAATTCTGGCCTTTTGTAGTAACAGATTGTCCTTTACTGATTCCACAAGGTCCGTAATCTTCGATGGTGGACGGAAAACCACTTTTACTTGAAATTTTGGGAGGATTCTTGCTATTTTAAATGAAGTGTTGGCAACAAAAGGAAGAAAAGCTAAAGATTGTTCTGGCATGTTCTCCTCTTTATCCACTTCCTGCTTCTTAGTTTTAACTGTTAGTGCCCTGTTAATCTGCCAGATCGAATACCTATTTCTGCTGAATACTGGCTTTAGATGGGCGAGTTCTTGAGGTAAGCTATCTAGATCTGAGACAGTATGAGCTCTATGAACAAGTGTTTTAAGCACACTCATGGTTTGCAATGGGTGATGACAACTCAATGCTCACAGGTACAAATCAGTATGAGTGGGCTTCTGATAAACTGAATGCCCTAGAGAACCATCATTCTTCCTTCAAACCAGGACATCCAAGAAAGGCAAACAACCATCTTTCTCTATTTCCATGGTAAACTGGATGTTGCTATGAATGGAGTTGAGGAGATGTAGAAACTCCATTAATTTGTCTTCCCCATGAGGCCACACCATGAAAGTATCATCCACATACCTCCAAAAAACTGTTGGTTTCAGGGCAGCTGATTCAAGTGCTCTCTCCTCAAAATCCTCCATAAAAAGGTTGGCCACCAAGGGAGACGGGGCCACCCATGGCGACACTGTCAGGCTGTTCAAAATAGTCTTTATTAAACATAAAATAAGTTAAGGAAAGAGCGTGCCTAAACAATGCAGTGATATCAACAGGATCATGTTACCAATCAGTGTCAAAGAATCTGCAAGAGGAACTTTTGTAAAAAGTGAGACCACAAAAAACGCAGTAACTTAACCCATGCAGAAAGGGCTGCATTACGAAATCTGAGAGAGGACCCTGACGTAGTGATATTGAAAGCTGACAAAGGTAATACAAGTGTTTTGTTACCTCGTGGTGTATAAAGATAAGATGTATGGTCTGCTAAGTGACTCTACCTATAGGAGGATCGATTACGATCCTACAGGGCGTATGCAACGGAAAACTTCAGCACTATTAAATTCCTCCTCCTTACCGCAAAGAGCCTTAAAGAGGTTAAGACCACTTGGTTTTGTACCTCCAAAGACTGTATGCCCTTCCAAAGGTTCAGAAAGAGGGTCTTCCTCTGCATCCAATAGTGAGTAACATTAGAGCTCCTACATATGATTTAGCGAAACGACCCACTACCTTGCTGAGACCTTTCGTGGGCAAGTGCACACATCACATACGAAACTCAACTGATTTTATCAATAGACTGGGGGCTCTTCATCTTAACAGTGTAGACCTTCTAGTAAGTTTTGATGTGGCCAATCTTTTTATGGAGGATTTTGAGGAGAGAGCACTTGAATCAGCTGCCTTGAAACCCAGTTTTTTGGCGGTATGTGGATGATACTTTCATGGTGTGGCCTCATGGGGAAGACAAATTAATGGAGTTTCTACATCACCTCAACACCATTCCTAGCAACATCCGGTTTACCATGGAAATAGAGAAAGATGGTTGTTTGCCTTTCTTGGATGTCCTGGTTCGAAGGAAGAATGATGGTTCTCTAGGGCATTCAGTTTATCGGAAGCCCACTCATACTAATTTGTACCTGTGCGAGCATTGAGTTGCCATCACACATTGCAAACCATGAGTGTGCTTAAAACACTTGTTCATAGAGCTCATACTGTCTCAGATCTAGATAGCTTACCTCAAGAACTCGCCCATCTAAAGCCAGTATTCAGCAGAAATAGGTATTCGATCTGGCAGATTAACAGGGCACTAACAGTTATAACTAAGAAGCAGGAAGTGGATAAAGAGGAGAACATGCCAGAACCATCTTTAGCTTTTCTTCCTTTTGTTGCCAACACTTCATTTAAAATAGCAAGAATCCTCCCAAAATTTCAAGTAAAAGTGGTTTTCCGTCCACCATCGAAGATTACGGACCTTTTGGACCAGTAAAGGACAATCTGTTACTACGAAAGGCCGGAATTTACAAGATACCGTGCCAATGTGGTATGGCTTGTATAGGTCAAACCACATGCATCATGAAAGAACGCTGTACTGAACATCAATGTTACACCCGCCTTTTGCAGCCAAGCAAGTCCACTATTGCTGAACATTGTATTTCTACTGGACATTCAATGGAGTATGAGTAAACAATGATTTTGTCCACAGCAACATCTTTCTGGGACTCCATTATTAAAGAATCTGTAGAAATATGTCTGGCGGAAAATCTGTTGAACCGTGAATGCGGCTACCAGCTGGACAGTGCATGGAATCCCATTATCTCCACGATTTGCTCAAATCGAAGAGGACAGAGTGCGCCAATGGCCGCGGCAAACAGCAACACAGACGGCGACTGAGTTCCGATATTCCACCAGGGATAGGAGGTGTAATTTCGAGTTTTAGTTACTGTAATCGTAAATTCAGGCAGATTGTAGCGCAGTCATTAGGCATTTTTACAGGTTAGTTCATACATTCTTTTTGTGTTTCCCTTGCGTTATCTAGGCACGGACTCGTGTTTCAGTAACTGTTGTTCAACCTCGATTAGAATGGACAGGGACTGTGATTGCTGTGTTCGGATGAGGGCTGAGTTGGCATCGCTTCGCTCACAGCTGCAGGCGGCGCTGACTTCAGTTGCGCAGCTTGAGGCTGTTGCCAATGGGCACCACTGTGGGGAGCCGGACTTGGGTATCACGGGGATGTCAACCTTGTCCCGTCTGTCCCCAGATCGGTCTGCCGCTTTGGTTGCCCCGGTTGCTGCCCGCAGTGGGGCTGAGCCGTCGCCTGTGGTTGATTGGGAGGTCGTTCCAAGGCGTGGCAGGCAGCGAAAGACATCCCTGGAGGCTGATCAGAAAGCCTCCCTGGTGCGTCTGACAAACAGGTTTCAGGTACTGTCTCTGGCTGAGCCAGAGGCAGATGCCTGCCCTGTTTCAGAGGATGATTCTCAGCCTTCAAGGTCCGGGCAATCGCAGAGGGTGGGCTTATTGGTAGTTGGGAGCTCCAATGTTAGGCACGTAATGGGGCCCCTTAGGGATATGGCGGCTAAGGAGGGGAAGAAATCCAGTGTGCACTCAGTGTGCATTCCGGGTGGAGTCATTCCTTATGTGGAAAGGGTCCTTCCGGATGCCATGAAGAGCACAGGGTGCAGCCAGCTGCAGGTGGTGGCACATGTCGGCACTAACGACGTGTGTCGCTTTGGATCTGAGGAAATTCTCTCTGGATTCCGGAGGCTATCTGATTTGGTGAAGGCTGCCAGTCTTGCTTACGAGATGAAGGCAGAGCTCACCATCTGCAGCATCGTTGACAGAACCAACTGTGGACCTTTGGTGCAGAGCCGGGTGGAGGTTCTGAATCAGAGGCTCAGACGGTTTTGCAACCGCTTTGGCTGCAGATTCCTTGACTTGCACCGTAGGGTGGTGGGGTTTCGGGCTCCGCTGAATAGGTCAGGAGTTCACTACAATCAGCTGGCGGCTACACGGGTAGCGGAGGCTGTGTGGCGTGGACTGGGCGGTTTTTTTAGGTTAGAAGGCCCCAGGAAAGTGCTGGGTGGGCTGCAATCTCAAAGGGTGCATGGCAAATACAGGATGTGCTTGGGTCAAGGAACAGTCGGAATTGTAGTTGTAAATTGTTGTAGTTGTGCTGGGAAAGTCCCTGTGCTTCAAGCGCTAATAGAAAGCACAGAAGCTGAAATCATTATAGGTGCAGAAAGCTGGCTAAAGCCTGAAATAAGTTCTGCAGAAATTTTTACAAAATCTCAGACGGTGTTCAGGAAAGATAGATTAGGCAGAATTGGTGGTGGAGTGTTTGTGTCTGTCAGTAGTGGTTTGTCTTGTAGTGAAGTCGAAGTAGATACTCTGTGCGAATTGGTGTGGGTGGAGGTTATACTTAACAGCCGAACTAAGTTAATAATTGGCTCCTTCTACCGAACCCCAGACTCTGATGATATAGTTGCTGAACAGCTCCATTATGACAGCTGCCACCCATTCCACATCAAACGGTCCCTTCCCTACAGCCTAGGTCTTCGTGGCAAACGAATCTGCTCCAGTCCGGAATCCCTGAACCATTACACCAACTACCTGACAACAGCTTTCACATCTCGCAACTACCCTCCCGACCTGGTACAGAAGCAAATAACCAGAGCCACTTCCTCATCCCCTCGAACCCAGAATCCCCCACAGAAGAACCACAAAAGTGCCCCACTTGTGACAGGATACTTTCCGGGACTGGACCAGACTCTGAATGTGGCTCTCCAGCAGGGATAAGACTTCCTCAAATCCTGCCCTGAAATGAGATCCATCCTTCATGAAATCCTCCCCACTCCACCAAGAGTGTCTTTCCGCCGTCCACCTAACCTTCGTAACCTGTTAGTTCATCCCTATGAAATCCCCAAACCACCTTCCCTACCTTCTGGCTCCTATCCTTGTAACCGCCCCTGGTGTAAAACCTGTCCCATGCACCCTCCCACCACCACCTACTCCAGTCCTGTAACCCGGAAGGTGTACACGATCAAAGGCAGAGCCACATGTGAAAGCACCCACGTGATTTACCAACTGACCTGCCTACACTGTGATGCATTCTATGTGGGAATGACCAGCAACAAACTGTCCATTCGCATGAATGGACACAGGCAGAGAGTGTTTGTTGGTAATGAGGATCACCCTGTGGCTAAACATGCCTTGGTGCACGGCCAGCACATCTTGGCACAGTGTTACACTGTCCGGGTTATCTGGATACTTCCCACCAACACCAGCCTATCCGAACTCCGGAGATGGGAACTTGCTCTTCAATATATCCTCTCTTCCCATTACCCACCTGGCCTCAATCGCCGCTAATTTCAAGTTGCCGCCACTCATACCTCACCTGTCATTCAACATCATCTTTGCCTCTTCACTTCCGCTTCGACTGACATCTCTGCCCAAACTCTTTGTCTTTAAATATGTCTGCTTGTGTCTGTATATGTGTGGATGGATATGTGTGTGTGTGCGAGTGTATACCCGTCCTTTTTTCCCCCTAAGGTAAGTCTTTCCTCTCCCGGGATTGGAATGACTCCTTACCCTCTCCCTTAAAACCCACATCCTTTCGTCTTTCCCTCTCCTTCCCCTCTTTCCTGATGAGGCAACAGTTTGTTGCTAAAGCTTGAATTTTGTGTGTTTGTTTGTGTGTCTATCGACCTGCCAGCGCTTTCGTTCGGTAAGTCACATCATTTTTTATTGACCGAGCGAGGTGGCGCAGTGGTTAGCACACTGGACTCGCATTCAGGAGGACGACGGTTCAATCCCGTCTCCGGCCATCCTGATTTAGGTTTTCCGTGATTTCCCTAAATCGCTTCAGGCAAATGCCGGGATGGTTCCTTTGAAAGGGCACGGCCGATTTCCTTCCCCATCCTTCCCTCACCCGAGCTTGCGCTCCGTCTCTAATGACCTCGTTGTCGACGGGACGTTAAACACTAATCTCCTCCTCCTCCTCCACTGAATTTGACTCAGAACTATGAGTGTCTGTTTTTATTATCAGCTGATTGTTTGAAGTTATTATCAATTGGAAATTGAATCTACTTGTAATTGGGGCAATAAAACCTGTTTGTGAACCCACTAGCAGATGTTACTGCATAATAGTAGTCATGTCGCAGAAAAAGTCTGATGGAAGGTGAAGTCCATCCGAACCAAGTGAGAAAATTCGCTTCAAGGCAGAGAGAATCCTCACAACTCTCATACAACATTATGCCTCCCAAAACTGTAACACTTGGATCACCAAAATGATCATGTTCAAGAACATTCCTGTCTGCAGTATATGTTCAAACATGTCCACATGCACCAACAACCTTCCAGCATTGTCAACCGCACTAGTGGAGGAATGGAATGCGCCACCACAAGAGCTCCTTACCAACCTTTTGGTCTGCATGGGAGCACGGTGCAGACCGTGTGTAGCTGTGTGTGGTGATCACACACCCAGTTAAGTACAGTGTTCCACCTCTTGTAATGTGCAGGGGACCACCATGAACTGAACTGCAGTGACTTCACTGTAATTATTGTCATTTCTGTTTATCTCATTGTGCATTTCTTTTAGTTATCGTCTCTAGTGTATCAGTTCTTTCTCTGTATGCTCTACATTCATTGAGTTATAATAACAATGCATTTCACTGAGCTGTGTTACTTGGCAGTGACACATCAGCACACCAGTGATTTTGAAATTTCAAAGGGTTGTGATCATTTCAGAGTTAGTGCTTTTTTCATATTTATGAAATATGTTTTCCTGTAGTATGTATATCTATGTTGCTGAAATGGAGGATGTGTAAGGAAAATCCAAAATTGTTAATTCCCCATTTTACAGGTGTCATTCGCCATGGAAGATAATTCTATGGTTCAATATACACAATTGTTAAAGTGATTCACATACAGGTGAATATTGGTGGTGCATAGGTATACTTACAGCTTAAAAATTCACACTAGCCTTCACTCTTCTGCTAGTCAGCAAATACATTCATCAGTATGATCTTTCTCACCAATTATTTGTTAGTTTCAAACACAACCAAAATAAATGTTTACTATATATCTGTAAAAAAATTAAACCATAATGACTATATTTAAATTTGTAGATTGGAAAATTAAAAAGTAGCTATGAGACAAAACTTTGTTAGACAAAATTTCTCAACTTCTTTGTTTTATTGATATCTGCTTCACTGAAACCAGTGTGTGAATAATCCTTGAGATGAATTATGCTGGTTATTGTCTCTGTCAGTGGCTTGAAATTCTTTTGACTGGATAGCTACTTGCATTTTTTTATCAGTCATTTAGGTAATGTAAGTATTGTAATATGTGACTAATTGACTGTTGTTTTGTAAAAGATGCCCACAAATATGTGTTTTAGCTTTATTATGCTGAAATAGTCTGTTATTGCTGTGTGGTGATGTGGAGGTGTGTTATTAAATGTATTTTTCTTCATGATTTCAGTCAAACGAGGTTGGGTCATTGTTGAAGGAACAGGAAAAATCTGGCCGTCTGATAGCAGCAATCTGTGCTGGTATGTTGAAATCAAATTTATATGTAAAAAAAAAAAAAACCTTCAAATAGTTTCCACAATTGATTGCAATGCAATGCACATAAGCATTTAATTTTTAAGCTCCTTTTGCTTATTTACAATTTTGACAAATTGTTTGCAAAATTTGTTCCCATTGGTTCTGAATCAAAGGAAAAAATTTGTGTAATTCTCACAGAGGTTGGCAGTGACAGAATGGATCAGTGAACCTAACAGACCTGCATTTTTTTAAAACTGAAGCTGTTCTCCTTGAACCCAGAGGCACAGTTGTATGAATGTGGAAAAAGACCTGTTTACAAGGCCAAAAGACTAATTGGCAATAGGTATTAACACCTTGATTAGAAGTAATGACACACACACACACACACACACACACACACACACACACACACAACAAAGAAACAGCCTTCAGTTACACTTTTAAATCAGATTAGATTAGGTACACTATGTTTTCCATAAATTCAGTGTGAAGAGATCTTAGAGGATGTGGAAAATGACAAACAGACCTAAAATATACATTCACATTAAATAATATGGTAATATTCCTTTCACCAATGGTATGTAAAAAGTCAAAGTTTCTGTACATTTTTTTTTTTTCATTTTCACATTATCTAAAATGCTTACTACAAACATTCAGTGGATATGTCAAACCTGACCACCATTTACACTCTTAATGTACATTTGCACAGTGGGAGAAGGGCAGTGTCTGGCTGCCTTTCAGACATCTTTCACCAATGCCTCCCCGACATCTTTCACCACTGCAGTATTCCGAGAAGTTGTGTAAGACGGTTACAATCTGAAGGTCATGGCAAAGTGGAAGCAACAGAAGGCATGTCTACAATACAACGGGATAAATATTAGGAGGTGGATATTGCAGCTCACTTTCATAAACTGGGTTTTTACAGTAGGATTCATTTACATCTTTTCGTGCTTCTATCATTACAGTAAATTTATATCTCAATTGAGTAATTGTGTTTAATGATAATAACAATGATGTATGGGAATTTAACTCTTTTACAATTGTGATATACCTGGAACAATGGTTCTGTGAAATATGTTTTATTCATCTCATAACATACATAATTTCAGAACATATGTCTGATGTACAAGAGACATGTCGAGGTTACAATTTGATTATTTGAAATTTTGTCACACGTACAATATTGCCTGGTGAAGAATTTACTTATTTAAAATTTGTCAAGCTTACAACATTTACATCCACTATAACCATCATAATTTTTATTCCATTATAGGGTTCCAGCTCAAAGTCTCACTTCATCTTTCATGAAATCTTCCACTGAGTAGTGGCATCTTTAAATGAGAAAAATCATATAATTTGCTTTTTAAAATATTTATCTTCACATGCATGGAGAGCTGCATCAAACCAATCTGGACTGAAGACCACAACAACAACATCATCATCTTCATATTTATTATGCCACACCCTTTTATTTTTTTTGTGAATTCTCATGGTTACATACTGAGGAGTCTGAGCACACAATTTTAAGTGGTGTGAGGTGAGCAGTGTGTTCAATATGGTTTTTCTGACAAGATCAGCTCTGCTGCATAGGAAAAGAATCACCTCAAAATATGGCTGGAAAGTGTATGTATGAAGAAGGTAGACACAAAACTTGACACAATGCGCTGCATTACTGGTTCCGTCAAATCAACCCCATGCCACTGGTTACCTGTACTGAGTCACATCCCTCCACCTCACTTAAGGCGGAAACAAGCTCTACTGAGGGAGGCCAAGAAAATCTCTGCATCACCCTCTCTACCACTGTACCGGGAATTCTGTCATCCGCCACAGCAATGATTACGATCAAGAAGACTAGCAAGTGTTACTGCAGGACAACTCATTGCGGATGGTTTTGATATAAATGAAAGCTGGAAGCATGAATGGTCAACAAAAAATTAAGAACAAGAGTCCATCACCTTGATCCCACAAAGAAGCGAAAAGGTTTCGACCTACCAAGGAACCTTTTAACAGGTTAAGGACTGGACATGGTTGTTGTAGTTACTTCAGGTACAAATGGGGCTGGATCAGTTCACCAATGTGTGAATGTAATCGAGAAGAGCAGACAATTGAACATTTAGTCCAACACTGTCCATTTCATTCATACCCTGGAATTCCCGATGACTTGTTCACTCTCACACCAAGCTTAATTAATTGGTTTAAAAACATGCACTTTAAGGTTTAATCTTGTCTAATATCATATGTATATTGTATAAAATCATTTGCTTTATATCAACTGTATTATTGTATGAAATCACCATACGATTAAATAAAATAAATAAAACCTCAAAATGTATAAAAAGGGGAAAGTTAATATTATTAGATGTTTAAATAATGGTTGACATAATGCCCAACATTTTCTGCGTTTCCCCAAAAAATTATGCCGTATCTAATAACAGGTTTCCTGGTGCCCAAAAGAGTGGCACTGGCAAAAATTTCTACTGTAAATGCAAGGCTGTTTAATTTATTTACTAGATATTCTATATGTGAATTCCAACTCGAATTTCTTTCCAAGTTTATTCCTAGGAATCTGACTGCGTCAAGTTCTTCCATTTTTTGATAATTGTGAATAATACAGATTTCTTCATGTTTTAACTGTTTGCTTTTAAACTCATCATGTGAAGTTTTGAAATGTTTATCCTTAAGCCATTTAGATTGAACCATGTTTCGAAGTTACTTAACGTATTCATGATACTCTGTGGCACATTGTCAGAATTTTCATTTTCAGTTAGGACAGAAGAATCATCTGCAAAAAGTTTAGATGAGTATTTAGATTGAGAGGCAAGTCATTTACATAGAACAAGAATAAAATTGATCCAAGCAAGCCAAATTGGTTATTTGAAATAATATCATACTGTGGTATGAAACTTTGTATCAATAAGGCAGTAATTTTTTCAAATATTTTTGATATGACTGGGAGTATAGAAATGGGGTGAAAATTTCTCATATCTTTTGAACATTTTTTTTAAACAATGGTTTTACTTTCACATATTTCAAGAGATCAGAGAAGGAACAGTCCTCAAATAATTTGTTTATTATGAGAGAGAGAGAGAGAGAGAGAGAGAGAGAGAGAGAGAGAGAGAAGACCTTGACTGCTATTGCCTTTCAACCTAGAACTATTTACTTTCTGCTCATAATTTGCTTCATCTGAATCAGATTTTGCTACATTTATGAAGTACTTGTTGAAGCGATCATATATTTGAGCTGGATTTACAACAGATTTTTCCAGTTTTGAAATGTCTTGCTTGTAATTTTTGACACCTAATTCAGACTTTACTACAGACCATACTGCTCGTTTTATTTTTTTGCCCTAGAGTGAATTTATTATTTGCCATTTGTTTTGAAGCTTTCACAATTTTTTTAAAAATAGTTTTATAGTTTCAAACATATTTTACAAAATCAGGATCTGTGTTGTAGCTGGTTGAGCAGCCTCCTTTTTCTATCACTGAAAATTTTTATTTCTGGTGTGATCCATCTTAACTTATTTGATATTTTATTGTAATATTATCTTGGTGGAAAAGTTTCATTACATGCTTAAAGAAAACTGTTTAAGAATACAACCAAACACATGGAGGTACGAATGATAAAATCTTATGTACTGGGTGAATCAAAGTCTTGCGCAAGAACTTTTGTTAGAGGCATACTGTTTGTTTATACTTCCCGGTGACACTAACACCCATTCATAATCGAGTAATCTATTATGTCTCTGAGAGGTGGCAGGGTGTAGGCACTTGGCAGCATTCGTATGTAATGTGTGTTGCCTATAATTCAGTCATCTGTTCTGCATATGAAGTGCGTAGGCTGAGCTTATAAAATATCTTTCTCCACTTAGAATCACTCATTCTTAAGGTTTTCTTGTTGTAAATAACTGTACCAATATACTGAGATAGCTAGTATGCAGATGCAGCACACCAGGTTAGTAGACTCTGATAACTTGGTGAAATATCGTCATCCCAGAACCAGCAAATGCAATAAAATGACACCTAGCATCACCAGGAAACATCAGTGAAGTTTTTGTCTCTAACAAAAGTTGTTCCCCATGATCTATCACCCCCTAGACATTTGACCGAAGGACTTCGGAATGATACTGGTGAGACTTGTAAATTTCAAAAAAGTGTGGGGGAGTTTGCATTCATAAGATATAGTTGCCATTTTTGTGTTCAGTCAAAGATATTTTTAATGATGTAATATTTTTACTAGCCTTGTAGGTTTTGGACTCAACAAACAGTCTCTTGAGAAAGGTTCTAGGCTGTTGGTTTATCTGTCCAAACTAGAATTAATGGGGTCTAAAATACATAAAAGTGTGATAAACCAGTCAAAATGGATTTTGAGCTGTAAAAAGTGTTGTGTTAAGGTCTAAAAATATTCCATGTCATGGATAAGAAGTTTGTTTCCAAACATTTAATTTATGTTAGAAAGCATAACTCACGTAAAATCAAATGTTTTCTCTCTTGTGTTGAGGAGTTTGCAGAATTTAAAAAATTGGTGATATCAGTCATAAAAGTGAGGCCAATAAACCACGCAGGATCACGGAGATGAGTGTCTTCTTGTCCACATCTGTCTGGGATGCTACCTTACCAGAAGACCAAGTTTGTCTCTGTGGCTGCTATTGTAATGGTGGAAAAATGAGCACAAACTTACGGTTCCAGAAGAGGGACAGCAGCCTTTTCAGTAATTGCGGGGGGCAACAGTCTGGATAAGTGACTGATCTGACCTTGTAACATCAACCAAAATGGCCTTACTGTGCTGGTACTGCGAACGGCTGAAAGCAAGGGGAAACTGCAGCTGTAATTTTCCCCGAGGGCAGCTGTGCTGTATGGTTACATGATGATGGCATCCTCTTGGGTAAAATAGTCTTCCATTTGGGTCTCTGGATGGATACCACTCAGGAGGACGTTGGTATCAGGAGAAACAAAACTGGTGTGGAATGTCAGATCCCTTAATCAGGCAGGCAGGTTAGAAAATTTAAAAAGGGAAATGGGTAGGTTAAAGTTAGATATAGTGGGAATTACTGAAGTTCGGTGGCAGAAGGAACAAGACTTCTGCTCAGATGAATACAAAATCAAATAGGGGTAATGCAGGAGTAGGTTTAATAATATAAAGGTTTAATAATATAAAAAAAAATAGTAGCATGGGTAAGCTACTACAAACAACATAGTAAATGCATTATTGTAGCCAAGGCAGCCACGAAGCCCACACCTACCACAATAGTTAAAAGTTTATATGCCAACTAGCTCCACAGATAACGAAGAGATTGAAGAAATGTATGATGAGATAAAAGAAATTATTCAGATAGTGAAGGGAGACGAAAATTTAATAGTCATGGGGGAAAGGAATTCAATAGTAGGAAAAGGAAGGGAAGGAGAAAGTAGTAGGTGAAAATGGAATGGGGGTAAGGAATGAAAGAGGAAGCCGCCTGGTAGAATTTTGCACAGAGCATAACTTAATCATAGCAAACACTTGGTTTAAGAATCAAAGGAGGTTGAATATGAGGAAGAGGCGTGGAGACACTGGAAGGTGGCAGATAGATAATATAATGGGAAGACAGAGATTCAGGAACCAGGTTTTAAATTGTAAGACATTTCCAGGGGCAGATGTGGACTCTGACCACAATTCATTGGTAATAAACTGTAGACTAAAACTGAAGAAACTGCAAAAAGGAAGAAATTTAAAGAGATGGGACCTGGATAAACTGAAAGAACCAGAGCTGCAGAGAGTTTGGGAGAGCATTAGGGAACGATTGACCAGAACAGGAGAAAGAAATACTTTAGAAGAAGAGTGAGTTGCTTTGAGAGATGAAATAGTGAAGGCAGCAGAGGATCAAGTAGGTAAAAAGTAGAGGGCTAGTAGAAATCCTTGATGTTGAATTTAACCGATGAAAGGAGACAGTATAAAAATGTAGTAAATGAAGCAGGCAAAAAGGAATATAAATGTCTAAAAATGAGATTGACAGGAAGTGCAAAATGGCTAAGTAGGGATATGGTTAGAGGACAAATATAAGGACATAGAGTCATATATCACTAGGGGTAAGATAGATACTGCCTACAGGAAAATTAAAGAGATCTTTGGAAAAAAGAGAACTACTTGTATGAGTATCAAGAGCTCAGATGGAAAACCAGTTCTAAGCAAAGAAAGGAAAGCAGAAAGGAGCGCACAGAGGCTCTATACAAGGGCGATGTACTTGAGGCCAATATTATGGAAATGGAAGAGGATATAGATGAAGATGAAATGGGAGATATGATACTGTGTGAAGAGTATGACAGAGCACTGAAAGACCTGAGTCGAAACAAGGCCCCAGGAGTAGACAACATTCCATTAGC
The DNA here is from genome assembly GCF_023898315.1 of Schistocerca nitens. Taxonomy (NCBI): domain Eukaryota; kingdom Metazoa; phylum Arthropoda; class Insecta; order Orthoptera; family Acrididae; genus Schistocerca; species Schistocerca nitens. The sequence goes on from NC_064614.1 coordinate 438,990,359, forward strand.
ACTATTGATAGACTTTGGAGAGCCGGCCCTGACAGAATTCTACCATCTGGTTAGCAAGGTGTATGAACAGGCAAAATACCCTCGGACTTCAAGGAGAAATAACAATTCCAATCCCAAAGAAAGCAGATGTTTGTATGGAGTGTAGCCATGTATGGAAGTGAAACATGGATGATAAATAGTTTTGACAAGAAGAGAATAGAAGCTTTTGAAATGTGGTGCTACAGAAGAATGCTTTAGATTAGATGGATAGATCACATAACTGATGAGGAGGTACTGAATAGAATTGGAGAGAAGAGAAATTTGTGGCACAACTTGACTAGAAGAAGGGATTGGTTGGTAGGACGTATTCTGAGGCATCAAGGGATCACCAATTTAGTATTGGAGGGCAGCGTGGAGGGTAAAATCATAGAAGACCAAGAGATGAGTACACTAAGCATATTCAGAAGGATGTAGGTTGCAGTAGGTACTGGGAGATAAAGAAGCTTGCACAGGTTGGAGTAGCATGAAGAGCTGCATCAAACAAGTCTCAGGACTGAAGACAACAACAACAACACTGTGTAATTTAAAGAGCACCAACTGAAAAGTACCAACATTGCTTATAAATGCTTGTGAACTCATCAGATTCTTAAAAAAGGAAACAGACATGGGCACAATCTTCTTGACACCTTAAAAGTAGAGGATGAATTGGCATTCAGAAATTCCTAGTGGATGCCTGCAAGTTGATTTCAGAATCACAGTGTATGTAATTTGCTGCGCATTCTTCAAACAACAGGTAATAATTTACTTAACTTCAAAGTGTCATAAACAATCGTTTGAGAAAAGTTGCATGGCAAAAAAACTTGTAAATCTGAAACCTGTAGTTTTTAGTTTTTTATGAAAAAGTAAAACATTTCCTGATAAACTGCTTTCACAAGGGATGCACCCCTGATTTGTTTATATAAGGAAGCTTTTCCAGCAGTGAAGCAGATGTTCAGCTTTCTGCTTCCCGTGAATCAAAGCTAGATATAGACACGATTCTTTGCGTGGCATGCCGAATAAGTCTGTGACAAAGAATTGTGGCCATAAGTCTGAATAATGGATAAGTGTGTACTAAGGTTTACAAGAGGAGTTTTGTCATGGGCTACACATCTAGATCTGGCATGCTTCTTTCCATTTCATTTCCTTTTATTTGTGGCCTTAGGACATGATCCGCTCACCCAGCTTCCGATACACAATATGCTACACACACACACACACACACACACACACACACACTCTCTCTCTCTCTCTCTCTCTCTCTCTCTCTCTCTCTTCCCCCCCTCTCCCTTCGAACAGAATATTTGCACTGGTTGTAAATGCCAATTACACGTGGAACATATAACATTCATGCCTCCTAAGAAGTTTCCTAGTGTGCACTGCTTACTGCTTCGAAGAAACTAACTGATACCTTTAGACAAGTATAATTAGCAAATTCTTATGACAAAACCAATGGCCAATGACCTCGTAGACCATGACACCCACTTCTTCACATACATCATCAACAGAAAACCTACTGCTGTCTGTATGTGTGTGCCTCCAGCCGCTATTGCCTAGCACATAAATTAGTCTGTTTAGGAGTTTAGTACACCAACCAACAGAAAAATACTGGCCTGTGAACTGAACTGTCTGAGTAAAGTTCACAGTTCCTGTGTTATATATTAATACTGAGCAAGGCACAAAACTGATAAATCTGAGTTCAGGAGTGTAATTAACTTCATAGTGGTGAGCAACACAGACATGTGCATTCAGCTCTTCCCATATAATTTTAAGAGTGCCCCCTTTATCACGTCGGGCATAATTTCTGGGCTGTTTGCACAATGAAAGTTGCTATTTCCTATCAAATTGTTCTCTGTTGCTCTGAAAGATCAGAGGCTTCTATTTTCCCTCAAATCTCTTTGTTTCGCTATGAATCATTGGGAACCGCATTTTACTTGTTGTTGAATTTCAACCAGATACATACAGATATACTTCCTCATGCCAGCAATTTTGTATGGAACCTTGCTTCAAGATATACACTCATAAATATGATCAATACGTTTCTTCTGCTTTTATAACATTGAACACAATTTTTGCATTTCCTGTATTATGTACATTAAATGTCAATTAAAAATCAATTCTAAATTAAGTTTTTGGTTTTCTTGTTACATTCTGTTAATCCAATCTTTACAGCTATTCTGATTATCAAGTTCATATGCCCCATGCGTTTGTACAGATAAATCAGAAAATCTTCCACCATTGGAGGACGAACAGGCCACAAAATGAGTGTTTTAGGAAGCTGCTCCAAGGCAAGTTTCCAGTGTTCATGACATGAATGAAGAATACATAACATTCATTAACAGTATTCTCACCCTTCTTGAAAGATTTTTTCCCCCAAAAGTAACTCCCATCAAGCTGAAATCTTAAGACCTTGGATTATTCAAGCTGTAACAGTATTTTGCAGGAAAAAAGGTGAACTGAATCTGTCAGTAAGTAACAGATTTGATGTTCCTACTACAAGTCTTTACAAGAAATACTGCAGGATACTGAAGACAGTAATCCACAGATCAAATCAAATGCATTATGACTTATAATAAGGGAAAGGTAGCAAACTATAGAGGACTGGTGTGAGGCAAGCAAAAACACATAATAGAAAACAGTTAACACTAACTTTTGAGTTCTTTCTCTTTTTCTAGCAAAAGTACACACAACCACACTGACCCCCCCAAGTACACACAGGTAGTAGCGGTAACACTAAGTGCCTGTCTTTGCCTTATTTTACGCGTTTTCCATCTGAGGATTTGCATTATTGTTATACAAATGAATTATGAGAAGAGGATAGGTACATCAAGCAACAAAATTAAGACAATATAATGTTCTTTCAACAGTAATGTTCCTAGTTGGTACATTTGTTTTGCTTGTAAATGGTACAAACGTAAAAAATAATAAATGAAGTATATTTTTAGAAAAAGCTACTAATGGAATTTTTGTGTACATTAATAAACAGTTTCTAGGCAATTCAGTGTTATCACACTTTGTGAAAACTCTCACCTTACACAGTTCAGAAGATGGAAGAGGTTCCATGCAACATATCCATGAAATGTGAGGAAAAGCAGATAGTGTAGATTTGCTCTGTTAAATTTATGGGATTACAACTTAATAAACTAGTTGGGAGGAGCATACCACAGAACAAACAAAAACTTTGTTCATTATGTGAAGTTCTAAAAAAAAGCTGGCATACTTTGTTTACTTTAATTTCTTAAGTTGTTGTTGTTGTTGTTGTCTTCAGTCCAGCGACTGGTTTGATGCAGTTCTACATGCTACCCTATTCTGTGCAAGCTTCTTCATCTCGAAGTTCCTACTGCAACCTACATCCTTCGGAATCTGCTTACTGTATTCATCTCCTGGTCTCCCTCTATGATTTTTACCCTCCATGCTGCCCTCCAGTACTAAATTGGTGATCCCTTGATGCCTCAGAAAGTGTCCTACCAACCGATTCCTTCTTCTAGTGAAGTTGTGCCACAAATTTCTCTGCTCCCCAATTCTCTTCCTGACACTTAAATCTATACTCGAGGTTAGCAAATTTCTTTTCTTCAGAAACGCTTTCCTTGCCATTGCCAGTCTACATTTTATATCCTCTCTACTTCGACCATCATTAGTTATTTTGCTCCCCAAATAGCAAAACTCATTTACTACTTTAAGTGTCTCATTTGCTAATCTGATTCCCTCAGCATCACCTGGTTTAATTCGACTACATTCCATTATCCTTCTTTTGCTTTTGTTGACGTTCGTTTTATATCCTCCTTTCAAGACACTGTCCATTCCGTTCAACTGCTCTTCCAGGTCCTTCGCTGTCTCTGACAGAATTACAATGTCATCAGTAAACCTCAAAGTTTTTATTTTTTCTCCATGGATTTTAATTCCTACGCCAAATTTTTCTTTTGTTTCCTTTACTGCTTGCTCAGTATACAGATTGAATAACATTGGGGGTAGGCTACAACCCTGTCTCACTCCCTTCCCAACCACTGCTTCCCTTTCATGCCCCCCAACTTTCATAACTGCCATCTGGTTTCTGTACGAATTGTCAATAGCCTTTCGCTCTGTGTTTTTTACCCATGCCACCTTCAGAATTTGAAAGGGAATATTCCAGTCAACATTGTCAAAAGCTTTATCTAAGTCAACAAATGCTAGAAATGTAGGTTTGCCTTTCCTTAATCTATCTTCTAAGATAAGTCGTAGGGTCAGTATTGCCTCATGTCTTCAAACATTTCTACAGAACCCAAACTGATCTTCCTCAAGGTCAGCTTCTACCAGTTTTTCCATTCGTCTGTAAAGAATTCGTGTTAGTATTTTGCAGCTGTGACTTATTAAACTGATAGTTCAGTAATTTTCCCATTATACAGTGATGTATCCAAAATGTAGCTTAATTTCAGTGTGCCCAAACAAATAATATATGAATACATTAAGTCCTATTCACACTGGACAGTGTTGCATCAAACACATTTATCCTGCTGTCAGTAGATCAAACGAAGCAGAGCATTAATGCACACTCATTGTGGTTGTGGCTACATTGTGTTGCACAGAACTGTAGATCCAAGGAGCTCTACCATTCACTGTTGGACGACAATGGCAATCATTTTCATAGCAGTAGTTGACAAATCCATTGTAGTTCTGCCAATTTGCTTAAAATATTAGGTTGGCGCATTCGTTTGTAGCATTTTGTTTTGCATGTTGGTATTCTGGTTGCTATGGGTTTGTTTATTGATTGTCATTTTTTTATTTGTAGTTCACTGTTGGTACTTGAGTGTACTTATTGTCATTTTATCATTTGGAGATAGTGAGTGGAGCTGTGGACACTAGAAAATGGAGTGCCAAGTGGAGAAATCGGAACATATGACATATTCTTCTGTTTGAGTTCAATAGAGGGGTGACAGCAGTTGAGGCACCCAGAAACATTTTTGAGCTGTGTGTGGGGATAATGCCATTGGACAGAGCATGACATGAAAATGGTTTTCTCATTTTAAGGAGGATCATTTTGACAGTAGTCACTCTCCGTGCTCAGGAAGCCCTTGGGGTTTGATGAAGATCGTTTAAATGCACAAATGCACAATGATTCACATCGTTGTACTCGAGAAGTGGCAAATGTTATGATTTATGATCATTCCATCATCATGAGTCATTTGCATTCAATAGGGAAGGTTCAAAAATGGGTACCACATGATATAAGCTAAAATCACAAAAATCAGCAGGTGGTCATATGTGCAAATCTGCTTGCTTGTCATCAATTGGCTCATGTATTTTTTACTGGTGGTGAGAAATGGTGTCTCTACACCAGCATAAGGAAAAGAAACTAGGTTGAGCTCAAACAAAGCAGCAACTCACCTTACAAAGACCTGCATGCATTCTCAAAAGATAATGTTATGCATCTGGTGGAACAGCAGTGGTGTGGCGTACTATGAATTGCTTCCCCGATGTGTAATCATCACTGCTGATATTTATTTTCGACAACTGAGATGTCTTGCAGATGCAATACAAGAACAGTGACCAGGAAGATAGTGTAAAGTGATGTTATTCCACAATAATGCCTGCTCGCATTCTGCTAGACTGACTAAAAACACTGTACAGGAGTTGGGTTGGGAAGTCATTCTGCACCAGCCTCATTCACCTGATCTTGTGCCCTCAGACATTTGCATTAGCTTTGTTAGTCCATTATCCCTTTGGGCACTGCAGGCATTCTTGCTGTAACCTGAGCTTAGTTCTGTGTCATTATTGCCTAATGCATGCTGCTGTGTTAAGTAGTGTGCATTTGGGCTTCAGCACTTTACTGAATGTTAATGGAATGCTTTCTGCAATGTCTCCTTCTGTTGCTTGCCAGGGAGAACACCATTGTTGTAGGTGTAAAAATTTGTTTATGACTTTAAAACTTGCCTGCGAATTAATGTCTTTTACAAAAGATGTAAATATGTATTTTTCTTCAGTAGTTTCTGATGTGGTTTTGCTAACTTATTGCTTTCAGTATACATCAGTTGTTCAGTGTTTTGTCATAGCTACATGTCCATAATTCCTACTGTGTTATGTATACTCTTCGCTGTACTAAATAAAGAAGTAAACAAATTTGATTTTAGTTTTCTTATATTTATTTTACATATATTGTCAGTTACATTCTGTGAGTGTGCAGATTATACTGTTCTGTTGCATGTGAGGAATGAAAGCTACCTGTAATGCAGTTTTTCTTTATGGTATTTTTGTAATCGGACACATTATGTAACTTCTTATGGTGAACAAAGTATACCGATTGTCTGTGACATCTTTTTCATATATTGATGTTTGTTGTAAACCACATTATAAACTTAAGCTTGAATTTTGTGTGTATGTTTGTGTTTGTTTGTGTGTCTGTCGACCTGCCAGCACTTTCATTTGGTAAGTCACATCATCTTTGTTTTTAGATATATTTTTCCTATGTGGAATGTTTCCGTCTATTATAACCACATTATAAACTTTGTAACTTCCATTTTATTGTGCCTTGAGACTTATTTGGTAGCTTCAAGAATGGTTTTCCTCCAGACTAATTGAGTGCCTAATCACTGTTGGAGGGCAGACTGGCTGAGTGACTGACTAACTGACTACAAGTATGCTATGCAAACCATACGTCTATGGCACAGCTCTCGTCCTGTTAGGAAATTTGACAGTGTGTTATTTCCAATAACTTCCTGTCCATCTGCTGTGAAATTAGTAATATCTAATAACTTTGATGTAACTTTTGCAACCAGGCATATACAATGTGTACAAATTTGCTTCTGCCGTTTGCGAATAAGTGGCAACAATGGTAAGCAGCGGTTGAAAAAAAAAAAACAGTTCAGACGTCAGGCAGTTAGCTTGGACCTTGGTCAACATCACGTGATTCAAACATTAGTCAATTCGTGTCTGCATCATAAAGTTGTTCTTGATTGAAAATGTCAGTTTATGAGCCTCATTCTCGTCATTTGCGGGAGGTGTTACTGTTTATTTCCAATATGAAGAAAATAGCGGCTGAGTCTCATTGAATGCTCTGAAGTACGTATGGTAAGGACACTGTTAGTGAAAGAACATGTCGTGAGTGGTTTCAATGCTTCAGGGACGGTGATTTTACTGTGGTAGACTGGCATAGTGGTGGAAGAGAGAATGTTTTCAAAGATGCAGAATTGGAGATATTGCCGAGTGAAGACTCACGTCAAACCAAAGAAGAATTGGCACAATTAGTGGGAGTGATGCAGCAAGCTATTTCAAAACACCATAAGGCTGTGGGCACGATTCAAAAAGAAGGAACTTGGGTCCCGTTTGAGCTGAAACCAAGAGACGTTGAAAAGCGTTTGTGAACAGTTGCTTCAGAGGCAAAAACGGAAGGGATTTCTGCATCACATTGTGACCAGGGATGAAAAATGGGTTCATTATGATAACCCTAAATGCAAAAAAATCATCTGGATATCCCGGCCATGCTTTCACATCAATGGCCAAACTGAATATTCACGGCTCTGCATTTGGTGGGACCAGCTTGGCATTGTGTACCCTGAGGTGTTAAAACCAAGTGAAACAATCACAGGTGCTTGCAGTCGAATACAGTTAATGCGTTTGAGCAGAGCATTAAGACAAACGGCCACAATACAGCGAGAGGCACTATATAGTGATTTTGCAGCATGACAACGCTCGACCCCACATTGCAAAAGAGGTCAAAACGTATTTGGAATGAGAAGTCCTACCCCACCTGCCGTATTCTCCAGACATTGCTCCCTCTGTCACCTGTTTAGATCAATGGCACGTGGCCTGGCTGATCAACACTTCTGATCTCATGAAAAAGTCACAAATTGGATCAATTCGTGGATCGCTTCAAAACATGAACAATTTTTTCAACGCAGGATTCGTACACTGCCCGAAAGATGGGAGAAAGTAGTGGCCAGCGATGCAAAATACTTTGAATGATACATGTGTAACCAATTTGTTTCATTAAACCTCAAATGTTGGGGAAAAAATGGTGGAAGCAAAGTTATACACCATAAATAATCTTAAATGTACATCCTTTCCTGTGTGCGGGCGTGTGTGCGTGGGTCCCCCCCCCCCCCCCCCCTCCCCCCTTCCAGCCACCATAATTCAGCTATAGACAGCCACAAAGAATAACTGAGCAATTTATGAAAATGGTATGTTCATGTACAATTGTGCAATTAAATCTTAAAGGCAATCGAAATCCCTTGCATCAATATTTTTTATGTATGAATAGTTGCATCATAAATTTGCAGTAGATAGGAAAACTCTTTTCATACGAATTTGTTTAGGTATTCACACAGTATAAAAAGTTAAATTTCTTGGAACAACTTCTAATCTCTTCTAAATTATACCACCAGTAAGACAAGGAGACAGTTTGTCCCTGCAATCATTCAATTTATGTTGGAAATAATTATAAAAGCATGGAAAATAGCAGCTAAACAAAGGTTAATATGTAACTACATAAATCTGTATAGAATGAAAGAATCAATAAATTGTTTGGCCTATGCAGATGATCTCATAGTAATGGATGGATCTTCAGAAAATGCAAAGAAAAGACTAAAATCTCTGAAGAAAATGGCTGAAAAGGCAGTTCCCCAAATGGACCATTTTGCAGTGCCAAGGGATCCCTCTCCACTTTTATGAGTTGCTTACAGGTTGTATGTATAGGTCCTACGTGAAGCCTTGTCAAATTGCTGGGTGATAAGTAGTATGGTGGGGCCACTAGCAATGCTTTTGTAAAAGTCAGATTTTCCATGTCATGACAGATGCAAATAAATCACAAAGTTAGCTTTACTGTTGTTCACGATCTAAGTGGACTTCCATGCTACTACTTAGGGATTCTGCTCAACCTTTCATGTAAAACAGCCTAGTTCTGACTGTGTGTTCAGTGTACAGTAGATTTATTACAATTCCTGTCAAAGTGGCTCCTAACAAATTTGGATCATATTTTGGCAGTTTGTGTCATATGATAGAAAGATTTCCTGATGCTGATTTTTTTTTTTCACTTGAAGCTTGCCAGTGTTCCATAAGACGTTGCAAGTGGCACCTGATTACCGAGATAATGATAGAGTTATCCAAGATTAAAGTCTATTCAAAAGTCTTCATTCATCAGTTTACAATCCTTGGGCTGGTCTGTCTATCCCTGATCAAAGGTGAAAAGAGCTTTTCTGAGTGGTGAAAAGTAAAATCCAGTCTGAGAGGGTCCTTTGAGATACAGCCTTTTGAAAATCTGACGAAACTGAGGAATAAAATTTTTTTTTTAATTGGCTTTAATCTGGGGTAACTCAATCATTATCTGAGTAGTAAAGGCACCACTTGCACATCCTTGTGGCATGCTGGCTGGCTACAAATGTAGAAAAAAAATCAGCATCAGGAAGTCATTCTATCATATGATGCAAACTGCCAAAACATGATCTAAATTTGTGTGACAAGTTTTATGAACTGCTTTGACAGCAAATTAGGATAATTTATAAATGATAGAGTGCAGCAATCAGTCGTCTCTCTCTTGCTCTCTCTTGCTCTCTCTTGCTCTCTCTTGCTCTCTCTTGCTCTCTCTTGCTCTCTCTTGCTCTCTCTTGCTCTCTCTTGCTCTCTCTTGCTCTCTCTTGCTCTCTCTTGCTCTCTCTTGCTCTCTCTTGCTCTCTCTTGCTCTCTCTCGCTCTCTCTCACTTTCTTTCTTTTTTCTCTCTCCCCACAAATCCAGATTTCAGCTAGCACCTAACCATTATCAATGCACTATTTGCACTATTTTTTAATGTCCCTGTTGTTCGGGTGTCAGTCAGTCAAAGAACAGTGACTGCTGACCGAACTACAGGGAACTAACATGCATAGAGATTAAAAAGTAGTGCATTGATAATGGCTAGGCACTAGCTGAAATCTGGATTTGCATAATTTATAAATTACATAAGTTGCTGAGTGCACCCACATTCCTGACGGAAGGTAACCTGATGAAATTGGGATAAATTTGCTGTGTACCAAGAACATGTTCAGTAACCAGGCTGTTGCACCTAAACAGTTGAGCAGAATCACCAGACTCTAATATAGAAGTCCCCTTAGAGCATGAGCAATGGTAAGCAAACTTGATTTATTTGTAACTGTTGCAACATAGAAAAATTGGCGTTTACAAAAGCATGGCAGTTGCCCCCATTGTACTGCCTATCAAGCTGTAATTTGGCATGGCTTCATGTATCCTGTCAATATTTCACCAAAAGGGGAGTGTGTCGAATGAGGACCTTTTTTAAATTTAGGCCACTTGACATGATTAATTCAAATGTTTTTTGAGTAGACAGAATACATGACATATGAAAGTAACTCACCAAGCATTTTCAAAATGAAGTATGGATACATCAAGAAAGTAGACACCTATAAATATAAACACCTCTAAATATAAACATAACAAGTGAAAAAGAAGCAGTTAAAGTCAGTACTGGAAAAATGAAACGAATGTACATGAAAGTGGGAAATCTTTAAAATAAGAATGTTTTACACTCCTGGAAATGGAAAAAAGAACACATTGACACCGGTGTGTCAGACCCACCATACTTGCTCCGGACACTGCGAGAGGGCTGTACAAGCAATGATCACACGCACGGCACAGCGGACACACCAGGAACCGCGGTGTTGGCCGTCGAATGGCGCTAGCTGCGCAGCATTTGTGCACCGCCGCCGTCAGTGTCAGCCAGTTTGCCGTGGCATACGGAGCTCCATCGCAGTCTTTAACACTGGTAGCATGCCGCGACAGCATGGACGTGAACCGTATGTGCAGTTGACGGACTTTGAGCGAGGGCGTATAGTGGGCATGCGGGAGGCCGGGTGGACATACCGCCGAATTGCTCAACACGTGGGGCGTGAGGTCTCCACAGTACATCGATGTTGTCGCAAGTGGTCGGCGGAAGGTGCACGTGCCCGTCGACCTGGGACCGGACCGCAGCGACGCACGGATGCACGCCAGGACCGTAGGATCCTACGCAGTGCCGTAGGGGACCGCACCGCCACTTCCCAGCAAATTAGGGACACTGTTGCTCCTGGGGTATCGGCGAGGACCATTCACAACCGTCTCCATGAAGCTGGGCTATGGTCCCGCACACTGTTAGGCCATCTTCCGCTCACGCCCCAACATCGTGCAGCCCACCTCCAGTGGTGTCGCGACAGGCGTGAATGGAGGGACGAATGGAGACGTGTCATCTTCAGCGATGAGAGTCGCTTCTGCCTTGGTGCCAATGATGGTCGTATGCGTGTTTGGCGCCGTGCAGGTGAGCGCCACAATCAGGACTGCATACGACCGAGGCACACAGGGCCAACACCCGGCATCATGGTGTGGGGAGCGATCTCCTACACTGGCCGTACACCACTGGTGATCGTCAAGGGGACACTGAATAGTGCACGGTACATCCAAACCGTCATCGAACCCATCGTTCTACCATTCCTAGACCGGCAAGGGACCTTGCTGTTCCAACAGGACAATGCACGTCCGCATGTATCCCGTGCCACCCAACGTGCTCTAGAAGGTGTAAGTCAACTACCCTGGCCAGCAAGATCTCCGGATCTGTCCCCCATTGAGCATGTTCGGGACTGGATGAAGCGTCGTCTCACGCGGTCTGCACGTCCAGCACGAACGCTGGTCCAACTGAGGCGCCAGGTGGAAATGGCATGGCAAGCCGTTCCACAGGACTACATCCAGCATCTCTACGATCGTCTCCATGGGAGAATAGCAGCCTGCATTGCTGCGAAAGGTGGATATACACTGTACTAGTGCCGACATTGTGCATGCTCTGTTGCCTGTGTCTATGTGCCTGTGGTTCTGTCAGTGTGATCATGTGATGTATCTGACCCCAGGAATGTGTCAATAAAGTTTCCCCTTCCTGGGACAATGAATTCACGGTGTTCTTATTTCAATTTCCAGGAATGTATAAAGATATTAAATTAAGGCACTATAATGCAGTTGTAAGAGTAAAAGTCAATAATGGATCAAAAGCAGAACTTTAATCTGGATGCAAAATAGCATTAGAATGTTTGGAAAAGATAGAAAGAAGAATCTTGTGCTCTATACCAAATACAATAAAGAATAATGATGATTGGGCTTTGAGACCAAATAATGACATGTACTATGAAATGGCATGTTACACTCTATGGATACCTAGAGAGAATGAAGGAAGACAAATTAAAAAAGATCTACATTCTTCCAAAACAGGGAAACAGAGAAAACAGGTGGTGAGGCAGGAGAAAAAGTACTTGAAATAAATGCAGATTGAACAGGAGATCTTACTCGACAAAGACAAATTCAGACTAGAAGTCAAGAAATTCAAAGGTTTTTCAGGAAGATAATACAAATAGAAAAACCAATAGAAAAAGAAACTGGAGTTGAAATGTCAGGTGACAGAAAAACAGGTCATTCTGAGAAAATGATAGTTTTGGAGAAAGATGAAAGAAAAGAGAAATAAATAGTTCCAACATAGTCCTTAGTTGGTTTGAAATGAAATTATTGTTGTATATCTTAAGCATTGTATGATGTTTCTTCTTCTTCTTCTTCTTCTTCTTCGCAGATGGATCACTTAGGACCACGCATAATCAACATTTGTTGGCCTTCCTTTTCGCCCAGTATTCCTTCATAAACAACGAATGGGCTAGCTTTCGTTGCATAGACCATGTATGTCTGTTAGTTTTTCTCTCTTCTTCCTCAAAACCCCGTGTGTTTGTGATTTTTCTGATTTCATTTCTATCATGTAGATTTGGAGACCCTAATTCTCTCAGGTCTTTTTCCGTCTGTTTGTACCAGTTCGGTCTTGTAGTTTTGTTCTTTAAAAATGTATGGATTTTGTGCGTTAACCTGTTTGAGTCCATTCTTTCTAAGTGCCCCATGAATTGGATTCTTCGCATGCGTGTGTGTCTGTTATTTTGGAGATATTTTTGTATATTTCTGCATTGGGTTTTGGATAATGTACCCCATCTTTAGTTCTTGGTCCTAGGATTTTCCTCATTATCTTATGTTCTTTCACTTCTAATTCCTCTTTTAGTGTTCTCTGTTGAAGGTTTAGTGTCTCAGATGCGTAGAGAGCTTCGGGTCTAATTACTGTTGTGTATGATGTATTTTTACTTTTTTGTAATCCACAAATGAAATAGACATCACAGTATTTCAGACCTCCTGTCTGTGTATTTGTCAATACAGTAATTATCCAGAGGGGACCTTCAAAGTTTTAAAGTAGATGGACAAATATTTTTACGCACAGTTTCTGTATTTTTATCCTCCCCTTTGACCCAGGCTTTGGACTGGATCTGGCGAGGTTTAAAAAATTTTTATTATCTTGCTTTTTTTATTTTATCTTTATTAGAAAGATTTTGATTCTCATTAGTATAGTTTAATCTGTTCTGTGGTGATTAATAGTTTATCTTCATGTGGTGATTAATAGTTTATCTTCATGTGGTAATACTCTAAACAAGGTACGACATGCAATGATAATTTGTAAGATTTTGCACTCTTGGCCCCGGTAGCTGAGTGGTCAGCGTGAAAGAATGGCAATCCTAAGGGCCCGAGTTCGATTCCCGGTTGGGCTGGAGATTTCCTCCACTCAGGGACTGGGTGTTGTGTTGTCCTAATCATCATCATTTCATCCCCATTGATGCGCAAGTCACCGAAGTGGCGTCAAATTGAAAGACGTGCACCCAGCGAACGGTCTACCCGACGGGAGGCCCTAGTCACATGACATTTACATTTATTTACCCCATATGTTAATGCATTTTCTGTTTGTTTCCAGGAACCCGAGCATCTCCATGTTAGTATAGCTTTCTTGGAGTTGGTATTTGTTATAACATTTGGAAAATGACCCCTCACAAACCATAGAAAATTGTCATCATGTCACCTTTCCCTGCCAGATTCTCTGCGACTGTCAAGTCAAGAACATCAAATCAGAACATTTTACAGCATTTCACTGTCTTCTGTATTGACCTAACAGAGCTTATCAGCATGTGAGACTGGTCAGCTTCTCCCATTTAAGTTACATCCTACAATGCATTGTGTTTTCTTAATGTTACCTCCTGTATTCCTGTTGTTCTTTCTTGTCTCCAGCATTTTTATGATATTACTCCAGCATTTTTATGATATTACACAGGGCCAACATTTTCTTTTATCATGCTGCTTAATGGCAGGTATCATATTAGTTAGCATAAATTGATTAAAATAATCAATGTTTGAAAATATAATATAATAGGACAGATAAAAAAATCTACTCGCCATGCAGCAGCAGGAAAGACACGTAACAAAAATGTGAAAACATGTGAGATTTTGGAGCCAGTGGCCCCTTCTTCTGGCAGAAGGGAAAGGAAGCAGGATGAATCCAGTAAGTCTTCCCTGACCTCTGGTTCCTGGCCACGTTCCCATAAACTTTCCTGTTCCTAAACCTTGCCAGAGATTTTCCTTCATCCCTCTTCCCTTCCCTTCAACCTTTCTGTCAGGAGGAGGAGCCACTGGCTCCAAAAGCTTGTGCGATTCTACATCAAAAATGGCAAATCCAGGATGGAATAATGACAACATTATGAAAAGGGTAGATTATAACAACTAAAACAATCAATTATAAACAAAATTATTTAATTGGACAGATAAAAAAATCTACTCACGAAGTGGGGGCAGAACACACACAGAAAAGACGGTTGTAGTTGGCGAGCTTTCTGAACCAGTGGCTCCTCCTTCAGGCAGAAGGGTTGAAAGGGAAGGAAGAGGGGTGAAGGAAATGGACTGGAGAGGTCTAGGAAAAGGAGTAGATTTCAGGAAAGTCACCCAGAACTACGGGTCATGGGAGACTTACTGTATGGGATGAGAAAGAAAGACTAATTGTTGGGGACTGCATCGGATGAGATTTGAAAACCAGAGAGCTTGAAGGTTGAAATCAAAGTAATATGCAGACAGAGATTACTGCTTAAACATCACAAATGAGTTAATAAGAGTGAAAAGCTAAGTGCATTGTACATAAATGAGGTTGGAGGGGGTTGGTGGAAAAAAATAGATGGGAAAGACAATGAAAGATATAGAAAACTAAAAGCTAAGGACGGAAGAAATTAATGTAAATTAAGGCCAGGTGGGTGGCAAGAACCAGGTACGTGTTGTAGTGCTAGTTCCCACCTGCGGAGTTATGAGAAACTGGTGTCTGGGGGAAGAATCCAGATGGCACATGTTGTGAATCAGGCTTCGAGGTTACGAAAGTCATGTTGTAGAGCATGTTGTGCAACAGGATATTGTGAGTTGGCGGTATACACCCTCTACCTATGATGCCAATTCATCTTAATTGATAATTTGGTGGTAGTCGTGCCTATGTAGAAGGGTGAACAGTGTTTACATAATGTTTACCTGCGAAACGACACATTGTATACCAACTGTTATGTAAACAGTGTTTGGCCTTCTACATCGGCATGACTACCACCAAATTATCAATTAGGATAATCCACCCACACTGTCACTCTTTGTAAGTATCTCTGTGATCTCTTCCCCTGTGCAACCACAATGCCTTGTCATTGTTTATGTGCTGTAGTACGGCTCTTGTTAAAATTAATTTTACATTTGGGTTGTTATATTTTATCATTGCAAAAATTGTTAATGCAAATCTTAGTTCAAAAACTGGAACAGTTTGGACCTCATAAATTTATATTTTTGAGACGTTCTGCAGGAATGTTTCGTTAACTAGTCCAGCAAGTAAATGTTAGTGTTAATTACCAGACAACAAATTTCTAAGAATAAAATTTTGGATACCTTTTCAAAAATATTTTGTTGTTTGGAAAATAAAGACATAGCTCAGTAAAAAAAAATTACATCGTATGTACTTGAAATATATTACAAAGTTTTTACTGCGTAACTTCTAAAAAGCAGCAGCTTGTCCCTTACCAACGTTTACAGCCGAAGTCTTTGATTATGAGCCAAAATAGTGTTCCATAAATGCTGAAAATTCAAATTCGCCCCATATTTGTGTGTGTAGATTTATTATTTATTTATTTATTTAATGAAGCATGGTTTGCAGCTTTTGAAAACTGCATATAAAAGAGGTTTTTCTACTTGTAACTTTTTTGTTAGCAGTCATACTACTTATTTTGCTACCAGTGGTACATTACAATTGCTTTTGAGAAAAGTAGAGAACTTTTGCGTGTTTTGTGTACTAATTATTACTTCAAAAATATAAAGTAAGGTAGTTACTTCTTCATTTTCAGCTACGTGTCTGCAGTCCTGATACATCTTGAAATGCTTGCACCACAGTACCATAGCATGCCATGAGAGGAGTCTATTCATAAAGTGGAGATGGGTTGTTGCACAATTTTGTTTTAGCACCAGTAGTGTGCTACTATTCTGTGATGTGGGACTTCAGTGTGTATCAGGATTGCAGACATGTCCGCAAACTAATAAAAAAATGAAATATGTAACTTTTTTTTCGACAGCAAGACAAAATTCTGTGAGTCTCTTTGTAAACCACATTGTACCTTTAAGGCAGTTTCAACATTGTAGCAAATGAAATAATCTGTTGGTTTCATCTTGATCTTGCTACATGGTGAATAAATGTGTGTCAAAGAAAGAAGTTCCAAGAACCTGAGTCTGTTATTAGCTCATGTTTTGAATGATGCTTGAAATTTGTTTGATTTAACTTATGGAGCACAAGCACAAGCACTCTACATCATCTTTCCCAATAGCAGATCTAGTCTGAATGTAGAATGCTCTCACTCCTCTTGCATAAACACTTCAGAGTATAATTGTATACAAATATTTCTACTTTCATTCTGTTAATGCTACTTTCAAATGAAGCATAACCTTCAACTCAGGAAACTTTTTTTTTTTTTTTTTTTTTTTTTTTTTTTTTTTTTTTTTTGTAATGTAATGCTTCATACATTTTCCACCATCTTGATTTAAAAATCAGTGTTTTGTCACTACACTTAAATGTTATCATCACCTTCTGTATAGTGTTGACTGCAAAACATATTTATGTACTGGCACAAATTGTAGTGAATTCTAATGTTTGTGTTTTGGACATGTGTTAAGATGTTTTAGCTAATCACTATCTGCCTATTCTAAATCCAATTAAGTCACAATAAACCTCAATACATTGTATTATACAGTGTGTCCCAGGAGGAAAGGATATGACAGGAACGAACATTCGAGCAACGAAGTCCAGTAAACATGGGCTTTGAAATGCTTACCTTAAGATCTGTGAGCACTTCTTCACTAGAAGAGATGTTTTTCATGAAGCAAAGATGAAAAAGTGCTCATAGCTCATGAGGTATCCATTTTAGAGTGCCCATGTTTACTACTAATTTTTTTTTCTTGTTTGGTCCATATTATCTCCCACAAAATTTGGAAAGCAAAGATCTTGCATTAAAGAAATTTGTTTCACAATATTAAAGTTGAAGTAGTGCTTATAACTGTTAAGAAGGCATTTTACAGCCCAATATTTACTAGACTTTTGTGCTTTGAATGATCATTCCTGTCATATCCTTGAATATTGAGAATTCCTCCTGGGCCACCCTCTATTTGTAATTTGTGCTGCAGCAGTTAGTATAAGACTCTGATGTGAAATGATAAGCATTTATAAAGATGTTTCAGTCAAATATGATGGATGATGATCTTGTTTGCTTACAGCTCCAACTGCTCTGAAAACACACGGTGTTGGTACAGGGAAAAAAGTGACATCATATCCCACATTCAGGAATGAAATGGAAGAGGGTGGAAAATATATATATAGTGAAGACAAAGTAGTAGTTGATGGTATGGATCCAGTTGAATTAATTATAATTACAAAATAAATACTAGGATGAATGTCAATTATCCCCTGTATCAAGAGAAGAGTCTGAGTGAGAAATTACAAAAATTCTTATCTGTATAATGCTTATACATTATTCTACTTTGGTATGAATTGAAAGTTGTAAGAGTATAACATATTTTGATTTTCACCCCAAATGATTATTATTTAACTATAAAGAACTATAAGAATATGAAATAATTATGGGGGCTTGGATTGAGCATCACTATTAATGATATCATTAGGGTTATATAAAGAGTGGGGAAGGAGAAATGAATGATTTGACAATATGTATGTTTATTTGAAAAATAACAGTTGCATATAGAAGATAGTGTGTGGAAGATAACATTTGTCATCGAAGGTGCATATTTGGTGTGACTACACAATGTTATTCATTACCAGCAGGAATGTTATTCATTGCCTAGTAGTGCCACATTTTCAAGTGCTCATGTGAGTGAGTTTGCTGTATGCAAATGCTTCATAAGAATAAGCAAACTGATAAGATCGAGTCGGTATGTGGGCCACACAGGAGCATCTTGTATGGAGTTGTTCATTGTGGTTCAACATTGCTCATCTACACTAACATTTCTCAACCTTTTATTTTTTTAAGAAAACATTTTTAAATGTTTGTTGGCATACTGGAATTTCACCTCCTGTAGATCAGGCCTGATATTCTGTGTCTCTAATTTTATAGCTGCATTATTGCTATATTTTCCTATTTCTTGTTCAATGGTAAAATCACTTCAGTTTACTTTTGTAATAATTTCCTTTTTCCTTCTTATTCCTGAATCCACATTATGTCATGCACGTTGCCGGCCGTGGTGGTCTCGCAGTTCTAGGCGCGCAGTCCGGAACCGTGCGACTGCTACGGTCGCAGGTTCGAATCCTGCCTCGGGCATGGATGTGTGTGATGTCCTTAGGTTAGTTAGGTTTAAGTAGTTCTAAGTTCTAGGGGACTGATGACCAAAGCTGTTAAGTCCCATAGCGCTCAGAGCCATTTGAACCATGTCATGCACGTTCAAATTATTTTAGGTATTCTGTTTTGTTATATGTAAGATGTGCAAGTAATTCCTTAGATAGGTCCCTGATGAAGGCAGTATGCTGCTGAAATCTGTAATGAAAAATTAATTTTTTATATTAAAGGTGACCGGACCAGAGAGCATCTTGTTTATAAAATTATTTGTTTCACCTACAGGCAACTTCATCACAAGTCGTGGACCAGCCACAGCATTTGATTTTGCCCTTGCTGTTGTGGAAAATCTGCTGGGGCAATCTGCAGTGGAACCTGTTGCAAAACCAATGTTACTTGTTTAAATTATCTGATAAATAATATGTAATCATATTTCAAATAATAAACAAAAGTTTACAGTATAAACTTGCATTGTTCCTTGTGGTTGCATTTAACAGTAACTATACATGTAAAATAGATTTTTTAGCATGCACCTTACCTACCAGTGCTATTCAGCAACTCTGTCAGTGAGCCATTTTATCAAATCAATTATTCTGCTGTTAATTTTTTCTTCAGTTCAAAGTCACTTCTCCATAAAATCACAGAAGAAGCAATACTTACTTACGTCTATGGTGAAATTTTCACTCTACAGCAGAGTGTGCGCTGATACGAAACTTCTCGGTAGATTAAAACTGTGTGCCGGACTGAGACACAAACTTCTAGTACCTCCCGCCGCGGAAGTCGAACACGCGCCAGAACAAATGGACATGGCCAGCCCATAGAGGGCTCCGCGTCCGCGGCTGCTCTTCTGCGCAGCGGCTCTCGCGCAGCGAGGGCGCCACCGCTACACCACGTGCAGACCGCGGCCAATAGTCGCTCCCTCCGGTTTCGTATATAGGGACCCGCTCTGCCCTAGTCCAGTCAGTCTGGTACTCGCTCTGGATTGCGTCTCTATCTCGGCAGTACTGCGTTCTGGTCATTGCTCGTTGTTGACATTTGCCTGGCTCTGGTTCTGAGTGGATTTACTGTTGGTGTTTGGTGTTGTGGTTTCTACAAGCCTCCGTTGTTTATCTCTTCCTTGTTGTGTCGGTTATAGTCGGTTGTCATTGGTTTGTCGTCCGGCTCGTCCTTGTGTTTACCCGGTGGTGCGTGCTCCACTGCAGGCAGCTTCCCCACCTGGCGGCTCCGATCCGCAGCCCAAGGCGTTCCCGCGGTTGGTTTTGGTTACTACAGAACTCAGGACCTTTGCCTTTCGCGGGCAAGTGCTCTACCACTGAGCTACCCAAGCACGACTCGCGCCCTGTCCTCACAGCTTTAATTCCGCCAGTACTTTTACTTACTTACTAACTTACTCCATGGCACTACAGTCCTCTGAGGACCTTGGCCTCCTCAATCACAGATTTCCAATCTCTGTCTTCAGCATGCCTGTGCTACCTCCTCACTCCCACTGCTCTCAGGTCGGCTTCCACATGATGTGGACCACATCTTCCAGCCATCTTACACGAGGTCATCCTCTCCTTCTTCTACCACCAGGATGTCCCATCACCATCTTCTTTGGGAGCCTTTCTTCTGTCATCCACTGGACATGTCCTAACCATCTTAGCCTTCCCATTTTGATTAAGGTTACCAAATCAGGTTCTTTGTACAGAGCCCTTCTTTCTTCATTAGTCCTAATTCTCCCTATCTCACCTTCTTTTACAGGACCACAAATCTTCCTCAGCACTTTCCTTTCCTTCTTCTCCAAAGGCTCCGCCAGTACCCATGCCTCACTGCCATACATAAGAACTGGTTTGATCACTGTTTTATAGTGTCAACTTTAGTTTCCTACTTATGTTCTTACTTTTGAGCATGGTATATAGTGCTCCATATGACCTGTCGGCAGCCTTAATTCAGTTTGTTATATCTGCCTCCACTTCGTTTTCTGACGTTATTACTGAACCATGATAAATAAAGCTTTCTACTCTTTCAAAGTTGTACCCTTCTAACTGTAGATCATCTGTGTTTCTTCTAACTCTTTTAGTTACCATGTACTTAGATTTTGTCTCACTAATTTCTAAACAAAGGTTCTTGGCAGTTGCTTCAAACTCTTTGAAGGCTGATGTAAGCACCTCCGTACTTCTAGCACTTATTACTACATCATCTGCATGGGCTAAGGTTTGCAGAAGTCTATTGCCTTCTGGGTTTGTGGTTACTGATCTTACTGCATTTGCTAATACCATGATGAATAGTACTGGGGATAATGGGGCTCCCTGTCTTAGGCCTTCTTCTGTTGGGAACTCTCTGAACATAAATTTGGTTTTTGCTGTTTTCCGCCTAGGAGATGTCCAATACCCAGTAGCGGAGCATGCCCTCCAGCATAATTCTAGGGACCTAGGAACCTGCTACACCGTATGTGCCATTTGGCTTCTCCCACCCAACACCAGTCCCTCTGAACTGCGGAGATGGGAACTTGCACTCCAACACATCCTTTCATCCCGCCATCCCCCTGGACTGAACCTACATTAAACAACCTCACTCCCATTTACTCTTCAGTCTTCTCCTCTTTCCCTTTCTTCTTTAGCCATTCACGCATCTTTTCATCCTACATAGTTGTGTTTATCTTTATACTGTATACTTCTTTACTTCTGTATGCATCCTCTTTGGTTTGAAGCTGGCACAGTACTTACAGTAGAATATCTTTGGCTTCCCTCTGACAACCATGCCTCCATCCTTGCTACCCTCCCTGTTTTCCTTTCCCTGTTGCTTCATAACCTGGGTTGTGAGTAACTGAATCCACTTTCCCTTCTTCCCTTTCTTTCCCCTCTCTCCTCTCTGATGAAGGAACATTTGTTCTGAAAGCTAGGAACGTAAATTTTCGGTTCTGCTTTTTGTGTATCTATCGGCTGTACTGAGCTGTGGTAAGTACTGGCCAGCCCCTCTATCTCTTTGTTAGTATTTGTTTCACATCTTCTGAATGTCCTGAAAACCAAATTCAGTTTCTTGGGATGAATCTCACAATGCAGATTCCCCTTCAATCATTCATGAAGTAACTTTTGTGAATGTGTTTTCATTCAAAGTAGTTTACAGAGCTATTCACTACATTCAATTTGCGCATCTAATCAGTTAGAGACTGAAATGCATGTAAAATTGCAAAGTTCAGTCCCTAACCACTGTACTTGTGTCAGGAATCACAAATTTTTTCACCATTACAGATTTATATGAATTATGTAAATATTTGATCCTTATGAAGGCCCAAACTGACAGTAATGCTTGTCATTTTTGGACACAATGATCACTATTATTGCTGCACAATAATAAAAAGAGAGTAGATGATTTTGGAACTTCGTATTGATTTTCTTGTTACACAGACAGATTTGACATGGTTGAAATCTGCTACAGCAGTAATGTTAGGAAGAGGTTAGGCAGCCACATTATTCTGTAGTCATGTTTTACAAATCAGTGAAATGACCCAGGAGATGGTTTAAGTCTGGTAGCATTGGTACAGACAAGTCCAGCTGCTTAAGTGCTTTGAACACTGCAAATAGAAGTATGCAGACAACATAGCAGGCCTGCAATAAAGAGCATATAATGTAAGCAAATGTTAACATGGATAGGCTTAAGATGACAAAGTAAAACTTATCATTAGATAATAGTTATGGTAAGGAACTGTCGGAAATGGTATAACTCTGTAGGCTGTGATTACCAGGTAACTGTTCTCTTGAAGACAAGTATAGGTCTCTTGAATATCTTTAAAAGAAAGTCATGTAATATCAGTCATGAGTGCAAGCAAGTCTGGACTGTGGTCTCTCATACAGAACTGAAAATGACAGGCATGGTAGTGTGAATATTACATCACACTCTTACAAGTTGGACAAGCCCTGGATGAAGGTTTGTGTGGAATACGTAAATGTTATGATTGGATAATCTTTAAGTCAGAAGCACATCACAATGGGTGTGAATGATGCATTGCTTCCCATTAAGTTGCAGTATTCACATCATAATCAGCATCTGATTATTCCAATAGCCAACTACTCACACTCACTGGCGTTATCAGTCACTCTAACCAATGCAGTATTTTTCTGAACGCCATAATCAACCTTTTCGTTTTTTAGCGTAAATTTTTTGGAAGACACACTCGCAGAGTAAATGCAGCTCCTGTTGAAACAGTTATTAAGAAAGCAGAACAATGAAGCCAGGACAGAACAGTGATGAGAAACAAAACTTGCAATTTATAAGTTAGTAAATGATGCCATTTTTTCCTTATTGGGTGTGATAATTGCACAAAAATCTATACACCTCTCATGGCCACCTGATCCATGTGTCTATGCTCATTTTCAAGTGATAGATACGTACAGGTAATATTATTTGAATAAGATAATTTGTGAATTGGAGTATTCTCTCTGAACTCTGTGACGCAGCTTTTTACAAACGTAAGCTCTCATAGACCACATCACTGGAGACAGTTTTTACTTTGTCTACCATGAATTAAAGTCTCTGTGAATGGTTTGGTGCATAAAATTTAAATAAATTTATCTACTAGATACTGTATTTCCTCATTTCTACTGTACATCTTTTGTGATTTGATCATAAATCTTTATCTCCTGATGGAATCTGTTACCTACATGTTTTGGTTTGCTTATTATTCGCTACAAAACAAGTGATGCTTATTTTTCACTACAAAGCAGGTGGTGTCTACATTACTAAGCTCATTGCTTCTTCTGTAATTATTTTATGTACCCTCCGTACTAAAACTTCACCTCCGTGTTTTATCATTTCCGCCATTACCAGATCCTGTCCAGGAGCTTTGTTATTCCCAAGTAGCTTTATAATTTCTCTTAACTCTTCTATCGGTGGTGGTTCTGTGTCCACTGTGTCGTCATCTCCATCCAACTCTTGTACTTCTTCAGTTTCTTCTATAGCCCCTGCATTTCTGTCACCACTAACAATGTGTCTGACAGTAACACTTCAAAGTGTTGTGCCCAGGTTTCTATTAGTTTTTCCTTTCCAACAATCAAACTCCCTGTCTCATCTTTAAGCATGTCCATCCTTGGCTGATATCCTCTCTTTATGTGTCCCACCCCATAAAAGAATTTCCTCCCCTGCTTATTTTCAAAGTTCTTCTGTATTTCATCCATCCTTTCCCTTTTCTCTACTCTCTTTTTTCTGTTTTCCTCTTTCTCCAAGTACCTTTTGAGCTGTTGTATTTAAAGCTATCTTAGTTTCCTCCCACAGTACATTAATATCCTTTCCCTCCATCACTCTGATCTTTTGCAACTTCTCTTGCATTTTCTTCCTATACTCTTCCTTTTTCTTCTGATCTTTGAGTATCTCCACATTGTAGACCTTACTTTTCTCCAACCCAACCCAGCCCTTCTGGCTGTAACTGCAATCCTTTCTAAGGTTTTGATTCTTACCGAAAGATGGTCCAAGTCAATATCCGCTGCTCAGCGGCTAATCACATCCAGAATATCTGAGGATGCCATCCTCTATCAATACATGATCTATTTTATTTCTTGTCAACCCACCTGGTGATATCCAAGTCCCCTTATGAATATCTTGGTGTGGGAAACACGTACTTTTAATCACTAGCCCTTTGCTAAAAGCAAATTCAATCACTTTCCAACAATTGTTATTTGATTCCAGGTGTTTACTAGGAAGACCTGCCACCGGTTGGTTCTCCTTCTCTTCACCTACATTAGCATTATAATCCCCCAGGATAATTTTGACATCATACTTTGGCAGCTTATAATATACTTGCTCAAATTACTCATAAAATTCTTCTTTCTCTTCTTCAGCTGCATCTACCATTAGGGTATGCACACTAATCAGCGAAAAGTTGGAGAATTTTCCCTTCAGCCTCAGTCGACATAATCTGAGGTTTATTGTTTCGTATTTCACCATGGTGTGACTGATGGATGTCTTTACCATAAAACCTGTTCCTAATCTATTTTCTTCTTCCCTGCTATTGAACCAGGTACAATGCTGAAGATCAACCACCTCTGTTTCCATCTTATCTCTTGCAATGCTGCAACATCAATTCAGTACCTCAATAATTCCTCCTCGAGCTTCCTAATGCCTCCCGCCTAAAGATGCTTCTTACATTCCATGTTCTGATATACCAAAATCATTGCCGTCTGATGAGTCTTGGTTGTTGTAAGTTTGAGACAGTCTGGTTCTCTCTGTGAATTGGTTGCTGAACCATGAGTTTTTTCTGATATGGGGTTGTTAGCCCCATGATCAACCCCCAACCTGGAGGACCTGGATTTGTATCAGGTTTACTCCCTTAGGGAGACTGGCTTCACCACACCTGTAGAGCCCTCCCTGCCCTATGTTGTAGGGAACTGAAAATGACAAGGGAAAAGGATAGGCTTAGGATAGGATGGGACAGGAGACAAGATTGATAGGTCATTGTGGGACACATTTCATCTGGCTCCTCCCCTTTGGTCTGTCCAGCATGGGTGACACTGCTGGTAGCTACACTACCACTGGCATAGCCCTCCGGATCCAGAGCATGCAAACCTCCTCACCCGCACAGACAGTGCTACATTAAGGTGATGTCCCCCGAGGAGGGGGCCTGGGAAACAGAGAAAATGCCAGAGGACTGGATGTTAGCAACCATCTGCCCTATACATAAGAAAGGACACGCATGCAGTGTAAGAACTACCAAGGATTATCTCTGCTTAGTATTGTCTACAAAATCCTTTCTACGGCTATAATGAGGAGAGTAAGTAGAAGAGCAGAAAAGATTCTAGGCGAGTACCACGCAGGTTTTAGATCTGGGAGGTCTACATCTGACCATGTCTTTACAGTACGTTTGATGCTGGAGAAGACTTACGAATACAATTTAAGATTAACATCTCTTACAGTAGAATATCTTTGGCTTCCCTCTGACAACCATGCCTCCATCCTTGCTACCCTCCCTGTTTTCCTTTCCCTGTTGCTTCATAACCTGGGTGGTGAGTAACTGAATCCACTTTCCCTTCTTCCCTTTCTTTCCCCTCTCTCGTCTCTGATGAAGGAACATTTGTTCTGAAAGCTAGGAACGTAAATTTTCGGTTCTGTTGTTTGTGTATCTATCGGCTGTACTGAGCTGAGGTAAGTACTGGCCAGCCCCTCTATCTCTTTGTTAGTATTTGTTTCACATCTTTATATGAGATTTTCCATTAATCATTTGGACATTCAGAAGACTCTCCCAACACATATAACGAAGATGCCTGCATGTTTTGCACAGTTGTAGTCATTGTTATATTATGGAATTATGTATTTGGTGCAATGCTGTTAACATTTGAAAATAATTTATTCTGTACTGATATACTGTGAGAATGTTATGAGTTTGTAACAGCTGAATCTGAAACAAAAGTCTCTTCAAAATAGAAGTACTTTTGTACTCATAGCATAGTTATGTACTCTTCAGTCTTCAGTGCTGGTCATTAAAATTGTGACATCAAGTAGGATAGCAAATAATGAAATTTTAGCTGTGGTATGTACAATAAGAAGAACGCATGATTAAATATGTAGGTGGCGTGCCAGGCCTTTGACAACTTGTGCCCAAAAGTTTTGGCCAGGACAACAGTCAAACACCCTCTGTATCAAGACAGGGCAGATCAGCAAAGGCAACTTGCAGTCTTGCATCATCTTGTTGAAAGATAACGTCATAGAGAATACGGCCCTCCTGAATCCACAGTAATCATATTTACATGACAGTCATGTAGGCCCAAATGATGTACACAGCAATATTACAGAATGATAAACTACTGTCTCGATAGGCCGTGCTCCTTCCAATGTTGAATCCTGACATTCAAATGCAATTTCTTAATGAGAAACCCACTGCGCAATATTTCCTTTTACATGGAATGTAGATGGTGTTACTTCTACCTAATTTGTGTTGCTGCATTAAAGTAGAAAGCATGTGCATATTCTGAGCTTGTAGTAGAGTCAGTGCAAGACATTTGTTGCATGCCATCCTCATACTGTTGCAATTTGAATGGCTCAAGTGTATTGTTGTTTAGTGGGGACATACATTATGATGACAGCAAATTGAGGAACAATTTGGCACTGCCTCCGTATCCTTTTGAAATGTGCAGAAAGGAACTGCATGCATTTTTTTAAGAATCTCTAAATGCATTTTACATAAAGAGCAGGGATACCACATTATGATCACTGCCCACTGCAAGACTGAATGCTGCTTTGTGGAATCATGGGCAAATGGCATGGTGAGGAAAGTATGTAAGTGAAGTAGAGAAAAATGGAGAATTATCCTGGCCATGAAACAGCCCAAAAATGGGGAAATCTGCTGACATAAGCAACTCTGACAGAGTCCAGAGTGGTATGATCCAGAACCTAGGAATGAGCAACTCGGAAATGGAAAGGTCAGCCAGCTGTTTGTATGCTACTGTTGTAATCACCTATGGAAAATAATTGAAGGATGGGGAAACTATCAATAGGTGACAAGTTGGACGCCCAAGCCTGTTGGACATCCATGCCCCATCACAAAATCAGGGGGTTGAAGGCTTAACTTCTCTGTAAAGCAGAGTAGGGGTGAGCTGTGGCAGATCTGATGACAGAGTGTATTGCTGGTGCAGTCGCAAGTGTTTTGAAGCACATTGTCCAGTGCACACTGTTGAACATGGGGACGCCCAGCAGACGACGCTTTATGTTCCTTTTGAACCCCTACAACATCGTCGATTATGATTGCAGAGGGCATTGGATAATTGAGGTTGGAGTGTGGGTCAGTAGAAACATTTTGCCTGCCCAGATGAATCTTGTTTATTGTTACTCCAGACGGATGATCTTGATGTGACATCATCCACGTGAATGGTTATACGAAATGTGAACCGTTCTGTGGATACAGGTTGTTAGGGGCAGTATTAGTATTGGACTTCCATGGTACGTGTGGTAGTAATCGAAGGAATCTAATGGATGTGGACTATGTGTGCAACACTGCAGACTATCTGCATCCCTTCATGTTTGATGTCTTTCCCCTACAGAGATCACATCTACCTCCAAGATAACTATTCATGTCACAGGGCTAAAATTGTCATTCAGTGGTTTCAGGAGCACGACAATTTCACTTTAATGTACTGGCCATCAAATTTGCCTGATCTGAACTTGAAGGAACTCATATGGGACAGAGTTGGGCACCAGTACAGCCCCACATGCCACCAGCCCATAATTTATGGGTATTACAGTTCATGTGTTGACATCTTGTGCCACACACTTCCAGAAACCTGCCAAAAAGTTGTTGCATCCATGTCATGCAGAATTGCTGCTATACCAAGTTCAAAACCTATTAAGCTGATGGCCATATTGTTTTGACTCATCAGTGTGCATTTAAATGGATTTAAGTGTGTATCATATTACATAATAGCTGTAGATTATTTGTACCTCTGGAATTTGGAGTTCCACATGCCTCTCTGTTTTCCCATTGGTAGGTGAATTGTTCCATGTACGTGAAGTTCTACTTTATCATGAGATTTACTAAGTAAAATATTTATAAGTAGTTTTTATAATAAGTGTCATGTCAAACATTTACCACAAAATTGCAGCTAATGATGGTGATAAGTGTAGTTATGTTACTGTTTCATATCTTCTAATGTGTTTGGGGGAATTAAGTGAACAGAGATCTTTTTGTGTCATTAATATCTAAAGAAACTACTGTACTAATTTCTGTAACATATGTTTAATACAGTAACATTACACTTTTATGCAATACACATTTCCTGAACTTAAGAGGTCTTCATTACACAGAACTTATTCTGATTCACTGAAACAAATTCTTGTAAAAACAGTCTGCATATCTGAAAGCTCCACATCATTTTCCCCTAAAATAAAATAAAAGAACAATTAATTTATGAAAAAGGGTAATAATTACATTACAGATATTAAACTCTACTCACAGATTGAAACTCATAATAAAATTAAAAATAATTCCAGGTATTTGCTCAAACTAAAAAAGAAATTATATTATAATTGTTATGAGGAAAGGCATTTCAGTAAGTCATTAAAACTTTCTTTTCAGAAATGTATGAGGCAGATGTAGCAGATAATATGCTGATAAAACATGAGACATCAGAATCGAAACTCACACTGTGGTGAAAACCGACAAACCTGCTGACTTCTGACCACCATTTTAGATATAATAGGCATGATGTACATTCAGAGGCTGTACAGTCCAGAATCAGTATGCCAATCAAGCAAAATAGCACTGAGGCAACCATATCAACAATGCACCAGGTTGAAGATGCCCATTTGGTAAAATACTTTGTCCTTCTGTGTGAAGAAGTTCATACCTGCCTGCTGCATGTTGTTGTCTGACAGGAATAATTGAACCTTCAAGGTCTAGTTTTAAGGAATCGGAGACATGCTAATCATTTGGGGAGAATTCAGGATTATAAAGCAGGTTTCGAGTGCTTCCCACATCAGTTGGCGTAACTTTTGTATTACTACATTTGTAATGTGGAGACATGTATTATTGTGAAGTAGCAGCACCCCTTGGCCCACCATTCCACAACTGTGGTTTTCAACAGACTGCTGCCCCACACATATTCTTCATTCTCTGACAGATGTCTATCAGTGTTTGTCTTCTGGTAGCCAAGAAAAGAATAACAACACTTGGATCCTGTTTAGATACATTTGGTAATAACGTCACCAAAATTCATATTTCCGCATTTACCCCACACACGTCGGAAAGATATAAATGCTACATTAATTCCTTGCCTATGTTGTCAGTGTTTATATACCCACATTGCAGGTGTGCTATGTTGCGTGTATGCCACAGCAACATCCTCAAATGGAAACTTTTTGATCACCCCCTTACGGTTACTAATGGAGGGCGCTGCAAATCCAGAAAACTTTTTGTCAGTTCTTCATAGCCTCAAGGCTCATCTTGCTAACATAGTTCATCTGTCAAAACTCTAAAAATTTCCTCTACTTACTGTACCAAACACTGAATGTAAACAGATCAACAACACAGTTGTCAATCTATAATTAAAATCCTGAACGTTACAGAAGTGCCAGTTGTGTTTGGACTTAGCCCTTCATAAGGAAAGTCAACCATACTGGACTATCTGAACAATCAAAATCACTGAGAATGGAAACTTGTCATCCAAATCTGCTTTTAATAAATTGTAATGTACAAGTGAGATTGGATATTACATACTACACTCTGACTACCTGCAGTTGACAGTATCGTAATACAAACAGTGTACTGTTCATGGCAGTACAGTACAGCGACAGCATCATTTATTTTGTGAAAATATTGGTAGCTTACTTAACAGGCAGGAAACACTTCCTAACACTCAGCAAAGTTATATTTATTTGGTCATGAACTGACATTTGGCTTGTAATGCTGTTGTGTGATAACTGAATGTTGCAGACACAGATAAAATGATGTGCAACTAGCACAGAAAATGTTAGAAAAATATGACATGTAGAGTTTTTACATAGGAAAGTGTTATTTTTTATGTTATGCAGAAATAGTTACATTACTTAAGGACAAAATTATTATGTGGAGATACATTTTCCAATGACGTTGAATTTACTATTTCAATCCAGTATTTGTAACTTATAGGGGGAAAAAGAAAATTTAGTATGGTCATTTAATACCAAGCTGGCATTCTGTATCATGTTTGTTAATTTCCAGTAGAGTCATCTTTCTGCTTTTATTAACAAAAAGTACAACTTCACATTCCACAACACATGGGTTTGTAGTGGGTGTGTGGTCCCAGCTGAGGTTGACATAGCAAGCTTACATGGCCCACAGAGAGTAGGAGGCAGCGTCCAACCTGGTCATGGTAAATGACAGGCACAGACATGCCAGGAGTGAACCCCAGATGAGCGGCTGGTTGACAGTGACTGGTGCTGGCGAGTGCCTTGGTGTCTGTGGTTAGGAGGGCCTAAGTTCAACCTTAAGCCTATTAGATGACAGTTAGATCCACATAACAGGCGGTCCTGCCAGGATGATGGCAGAGTGGCTGAACCCCATGGTAGAGGCTGACACATCCTCACTCCTTTACCTCCTGGCTCCCTACCTGTCACTGTTAATGCCACTTCCCTATACACCATCTCTCATACCCATGGCCTTGACGTTATTGAACACTATCTCTGTCAACATCCTTCAGGCTCCAAATACACTACTTCATTCCTGATATTCTATACAAAATATATCTTAACAAACAACTACTTTGTAGAATGGAAGGTATACAAACAAATCCGTGGCACAGCCATAAGCACCTGCATGGCACCCTCCTATTTCAACTTGTTTATGCGCCATCTAGAGAAAACCTTCCTGTTGTTGTTGTTGTTGTTGTTGTTGTTGTTGTGGTATTCAGTCCTGAGACTGGTTTGATGCAGCTCTCCATGCTACTCTATCCTGTGCAAGCTTCTTCATCTCCCAGTACCTACTGCAACCTACATCCTTCTGAATCTGCTTAGTGTATTCATCTCTTGGTCTCCCTCCGATTTTTACCCTCCATGCTGCCCTCCAATGCTAAATTTGTGATCCCTTGATGCCTCAAAACATGTCCTACCAACTGATCCCTTCTTCTAGTCAAGTTGTGCCACAAACTTCTCTTCTCCCCAATCATATTCAATACCTCCTCATTAGTTACGTGATCTACCCACCTTATCTTCAGCATTCTTCTGTAGCACCACATTTCGAAAGCTTCTATTCTCTTCTTGTCCAAACTGGTTATTGTCCATGTTTCACTTCTATACATGGCTACACTCCATACAAATACTTTCAGAAACGACTTCCTGACACTTAAATCTATACTCGATGTTGACAAATTTCTCTTCTTCAGAAACGCTTTCCTTGCCATTGCCAGTCTACATTTTATATCCTCTCTACTTCGACCCTCGTCAGTTATTTTACTCCCTAAATAGCAAAACTCCTTTACTACTTTAAGTGTCTCATTTCCTAATCTAATCCCCTCAGCATCACCCGATTTAATTTGACTACATTCCATTATCCTCGTTTTGCTTTTGTTGATGTTCATCTTATATCCTCCTTTCAAGACACTGTCCATTCCATTCAACTGCTCTTCCAAGTCCTTTGCTGTCTCTGACAGAATTACAATGTCATCGGCGAACCTCAAAGTTTTTACTTCTTCTCCATGAATTTTAATACCTACTCCGAATTTTTCTTTTGTTTCCTTTACTGCTTGCTCAATATTCAGATTGAATAACATCGGGGAGAGGTTACAACCCTGTCTCACTCCTTTCCCAACCACTGCTTCCCTTTCATGCGCCTCGACTCTTATAACTGCCATCTGGTTTCTGTACAAATTGTAAATAGCCTTTCGCTCCCTGTATTTTACCCCTGCCACCTTCAGAATTTGAAAGAGAGTATTCCAGTTAACGTTGTCAAAAGCTTTCTCTAAGTCTACAAATGCTAGAAACGTAGGTTTACCTTTCCTTAATCTTTCTTCTAAGATAAGTCGTAAGGTTAGTATTGCCTCACGTGTTCCAACATGTCTACGGAATCCAAACTGATCTTCCCCGAAGTCCGCTTCTACCAGTTTTTCCATTCGTCTGTAAAGAATTCGTGTTAGTATTTTGCAGCTGTGGCTTATTAAACTGATAGTTCGGTAATTTTCACATCTGTCAACACCTGCTTTCTTTGGGATTGGAATTATTATATTCTTCTTGAAGTCTGTGGGTATTTCGCCTGTCTCATACATCTTGCTCACCAGATGGTAGAGTTTTGTCATGACTGGTTCTCCCAAGGACATCAGTAGTTCTAATGGAATGTTGTCTACTCCCGGGGCCTTGTTTCGACTCAGGTCTTTCAGTGCTCTGTCAAACTCTTCACGCAGTATCTTATCTCCCATTTCATCTTCATCTACATCCTCTTCCATTTCCATAATATTGTCCTCAAGTACATCGCCCTTGTATAAACCCTCTATATACTCCTTCCACCTTTCTGCCTTCCCTTCTTTGCTTAGAACTGGGTTTCCATCTGAGCTCTTGATATTCATACAAGTTGTCTCTTCTCTCCAAAGGTCTCTTTAATTTTCCTGTAGGCAGTATCTATCTTACCCCTAGTGAGACAAGCCTCTACATCCTTACATTTGTCCTCTAGCCATCCGTGCTTAGCTATTTTGCACTCCCTGTCGATCTCATTTTTTAGACGTTTGTATTCCTTTTTGCCTGCTTCATTTACTGCATTTTTATATTTTCTCCTTTCATCAATTAAATTCAATATTTCTTCTGTTACCCAAGGATTTCTATTAGCCCTCGTCTTTTTACCTACTTGATCCTCTGCTGCCTTCACTACTTCATCCCTCAGAGCTACCCATTCTTCATCTACTGTATTTCTTTCCCCCATTCCTGTCAATTGTTCCCTTATGCTCTTCCTGAAACTCTCTATAACCTCTGGTTCTTTCAGTTTATCCAGGTCCCATCTCCTTAAATTCCCCCTGGAAATGTCTTACAATTTAAAACCTGGTTCCTAAATCTCTGTCTTACCATTATATAATCTATCTGATACCTTTTAGTATCTCCAGGATTCTTCCAGGTATACAACCTTCTTTTATGATTCTTGAACCAGGTGTTAGCTATGATTAAGTTATGCTCTGTGCAAAATTCTACAAGGCGGCTTCCTCTTTCATTTCTTCCCCCCAATCCATATTCACCTACTATGTTTCCTTCTCTCCCTTTTCCTACTGATGAATTACAGTCACCCATGACTATTAAATTTTCGTCTCCCTTCACTACCTGAATAATTTCTTTTATCTCGTCATACATTTCATCAATTTCTTCATCATCTGCAGAGCTAGTTGGCATATAAACTTGTACTACTGTGGTAGGCTTGGGCTTCGTGTCTATTTTGGCCACAATAATGCGTTCACTATGCTGTTTGTAGTAGCTAACCCACACTCCTATTTTTTTATTCATTATTAAACCTACTCCTGCATTACCTGTATTTGATTTTGTATTTATAACCCTGTAATCACCTGACCAAAAGTCTTGTTCCTCCTGCCACCGAACTTCACTAATTCCCACTAAATCTAACTTTAACCTATCCATTTCCCTTTTTAAATTTTCTAACCTACCTGCCCGATTAAGGGATCTGACATTCCACGCTCCGATCCGTAGAACGCCAGTTTTCTTTCTCCTGATAATGACGTCCTCCTGAGTAGTCCCCGCCCGGAGATCCGAATGGGGGACTATTTTACCTCCGGAATATTTTACCCAAGAGAACGCCATCATCATTTAATCATACAGTAAAGCTGCATGTCCTCGTGAAAATTTACGGCTGTAGTTTCCCCTTGCTTTCAGCCGTTCGCAGTACCAGCACAGCAAGGCCGTTTTGGTTAATGTTACAAGGCTAGATCAGTCAATCATCCAGACTGTTGCCCCTGCAACTACTGAAAAGGCTGCTGCCCCTCTTCAGGAACCACATGTTTGTCTGGCCTCTCAACAGATACCCCTCCGTTGTGATTGCACCTACGGTACGGCCATCTGTATCGCTGAGGCACGCAAGCCTCCCCACCAACGGCAAGGTCCCGAAACTCTGGTCTGGTTCAGGTTCAATGATGATTCTTTCCCATCCACTTCACCTGGTCCTCCTCACCCCAGCGAGCAACCTCCTTCAACATTTTCCTCTCCCTCTCTGATGACTCCATCCACATCTCCGTCCACATTAAACACACCTACCACCAACAGTACCTGCACTTTGACAGCTGTCATCCCTTCCACATAAAAAAATCCCTCCCTTGCAGCCTGACCACCAAGGGGATGGCGTATCTGAATTAACAAGAACTCCCATGCCCTATATGATGAAGGTCTCACAATGGTCCTCACAGGCAGGCACTGTCCCCCAAACCTTGTCTGCAAACAGATCTCCAGTGCCATATCCCTCACACTAAAAGAAAAATTTAGAATAGGAATTAAGTTCAGGGGGAGGAAATATAAAACTTTGAGGTGTGCCAGTGACACTGTAATTCTGCCACAGACTGCAAAGGACTGGACTTGGAAGAGCTGTTAAATGGACAGTGTCTTGAAAGGAGGGTATAAGATAAATACCAACAAAATCAAAGCAAGGACAATGGAATGTAGTCAAATATAATCAAGTGATGCTGAGGGAATTAGATAAGGAAACAAGATATTTAAAGTAGTAGGTGAGTTTTGCTATTTGGTCAGCAAATCCTGAACGTTACAGAAGTGCCAGTTGTGTTTGGACTTAGCCCTTCATAAGGAAAGTCAACCATACTGGACTATCTGAACAATCAAAATCACTGAGAATGGAAACTTGTCATCCAAATCTGCTTTTAATAAATTGTAATGTACAAGTGAGATTGGATATTACATACTACACTCTGACTATCTGCAGTTGACAGTATTGTAATACAAACAGTGTACTGTTCATGGCAGTACAGTACAGCAGTACAGCGACGGCATCATTTATTTTGTGAAAATATTGGTAGCTTACTTAACAGGCAGGAAACACTTCCTAACACTCAGCAAAGTTATATTTATTTGGTCATGAACTGACATTTGGCTTGTAATGCTGTTGTGTGATAACTGAATGTTGCAGACACAGATAAAATGATGTGCAACTAGCACAGAAAATGTTAGAAAAATATGATATGTAGAGTTTTTACATAGGAAAGTGTTATTTTTTATGTTATGCAGAAATAGTTACATTACTTAAGGACAAAATTATTATGTGGAGATACATTTTCCAATGACGTTGAATTTACTATTTCAATCCAGTATTTGTAACTTATAGGGGGAAAAAGAAAATTTAGTATGGTCATTTAATACCAAGCTGGCATTCTGTATCATGTTTGTTAATTTCCAGTAGAGTCATCTTTCTGCTTTTATTAACAGAAAGTACAACTTCACATTCCACAACACATGGGTTTGTAGTGGGTGTGTGGTCCCAGCTGAGGTTGACATAGCAAGCTTACATGGCCCACAGAGAGTAGGAGGCAGCATCCAACCTGGTCATGGTAAATGACAGGCACAGACATGCCAGGAGTGAACCCCAGATGAGCGGCTGGTTGACAGTGACTGGTGCTGGCGAGTGCCTTGGTGTCTGTGGTTAGGAGGGCCTAAGTTCAACCTTAAGCCTATTAGATGACAGTTAGATCCACATAACAGGCGGTCCTGCCAGGATGATGGCAGAGTGGCTGAACCCCATGGTAGAGGCTGACACATCCTCACTCCTTTACCTCCTGGCTCCCTACCTGTCACTGTTAATGCCACTTCCCTATACACCATCTCTCATACCCATGGCCTTGACGTTATTGAACACTATCTCTGTCAACATCCTTCAGGCTCCAAATACACTACTTCATTCCTGATATTCTATACAAAATATATCTTAACAAACAACTACTTTGTTGAATGGAAGGTATACAAACAAATCCGTGGCACAGCCATAGGCACCTGCATGGCACCCTCCTATTTCAACTTGTTTATGCGCCATCTAGAGAAAACCTTCCTAGCCTCCCAAATCCCAAAACTCTGGTCTGGTTCAGGTTCAATGATGATTCTTTCCCATCCACTTCACCTGGTCCTCCTCACCCCAGCGAGCAACCTCCTTCAACATTTTCCTCTCCCTCTCTGATGACTCCATCCACATCTCCGTCCACATTAAACACACCTACCACCAACAGTACCTGCACTTTGACAGCTGTCATCCCTTCCACATAAAAAAATCCCTCCCTTGCAGCCTGACCACCAAGGGGATGGCATATCTGAATTAACAAGAACTCCCGTGCCCTATATGATGGAGGTCTCACAATGGTCCTCACAGGCAGGCACTGTCCCCCAAACCTTGTCTGCAAACAGATCTCCAGTGCCATATCCCTCACACTAAAAGAAAAATTTAGAATAGGAATTAAGTTCAGGGGGAAGAAATAAAAACTTTGAGGTGTGCCAGTGACACTGTAATTCTGCCACAGACTGCAAAGGACTGGACTTGGAAGAGCTGTTAAATGGACAGTGTCTTGAAAGGAGGGTATAAGATGAATACCAACAAAATCAAAGCAAGGACAATGGAATGTAGACAAATATAATCAAGTGATGCTGAGGGTAATTAGATAAGGAAACAAGATATTTAAAGTAGTAGGTGAGTTTTGCTATTTGGTCAGCAAAATAAAATGATAGTGAACTAGAGAGGATATAAAATGTAGACTGGTACTGGCAAGAAACGAGTTTCTGAAGAAGAGAAATTTGTTAGCATCTAAAATAGATTTAAGTGTTAGGAAGTTATTTCCGAAAGTATTTGCGTGGAGTGTAGCCTTATATGGAAGTGACACGTGGGCAATAAATAGTTCACACAGGAAGAGAATAGAAGCTTTTGGAACATGGTGCTACAGAAGAATGCTGGAGACATGGTGGGTAGATCACGAAACTAATGGGAAGATACTGCACAGAATTTGGGAGAAAAGAAATTTGGGCACAACCTGGCTAGAAGAAGGGACCTATTGATAGAACATGTTCTGGGACACCAAGGGATCACCAATTTAGTATTGGAGGGAAGTGTGGGGTGTAAAAATTGTAGAGGGGGACCAAGAGAAAAATACAGTAAGCAGATTCAGATGAATGTATGCCACAGTAGTTATTTGGAGATGATGAGGCTTGTACGAGATAGAATAGCATGGAAAGTTGCATCAAACCAGTTTTTGGACTGAAGACCACAACAACAAAAACAAAAGCAGCATCCCCGCATACCCCCAATCCTCCCATCATCCCCAAGAACTGCTACAAAGGAGGTGCCCTTTGTCACTCCATACCATCCTGGGCTGAAACAACTGAACTACATCCTTTGTCAGAGCTTTGATTATCTACCATCAAGCCCTGAAATGAGTGACATCCTACCCAAGAGCCTTTGCACTCCTCCTGAAGTGGTGGTCCATTAACCATCTAACCTCTGCAACATCCTAGTCGATCCCCAAACCACTGTCAATCCTAACCTCTTGCTACAGGGTGCAAGCCCTGCTTGTCACAGATCTTTACTACATCAGAGGCAGAGCCACCTGTGAAATCAGCCATGTCATACACTAGCTCTGTTCCAATCATTACATCGCTTTTTATTTTGGTATGACTACCAACCAGCTGTCCACTAAGATGAATGACCACTGCCAAACTGTGGCCAAGAACAAAGTGGACCACCCTGTGGTCCGACATGCAAATGAACAAAACATGCTTGATTTCAATGGCTGCTTAACAACCCAGGCCATCTGAATCCTCCCCTCAACCACCAGCTTTTCTGAGCTGCACAGATGCGAATTATCTTACAACACACTCTCCGGTCCCGAAATTATCCTGGCCTCAACCTACAGTGACTTACACCCTCCACCAATAGTTTCTACCTCCTCTGTTCTATCACCTCCTCCCAATTCCCATCCCATCACCCTCATTGTGTGCTGCTCTCTGCCAATGCACCCACCTGTCTTTTCCCCTTCCCTGCTCCTCTCCTTTTCCATTCTCCATCCCACATCATCTCCCCTCCCCTCCCCTGCCCACCCCTCTCCTCACAACTTACAGCTTCCCAACGCTGTGCCTGGCAGCCTTGTCCTTCCCCCACCTAGCTCCTGCACACTCTGCCAGACAATACTCTTCTCTCTTCCCATCCATACACTGATATTCCTCCTTTTCCCCACCCCACTCTGGGTTGCTGCTTTTGATGAACATGACAGTTGCATTCTGGCCAGAGTGTCCGGAGAGAGCGATCTCGTGTGTGTGTGTGTGTGTGTGTGTGTGTGTGTGTGTGTGTGTGTGTTTGGTTTCTTTCTATGGCGAAAGCTCAGTGAGTAACAGTATTTTTGTAGTGCCTGTCTGCAACTCAATGTGTCGTCTTTAAAGTGATTTCAATCTATGCTTTTCATAATACTGTTGATATTACAACCTGGAATTTGTTTAAAAGGGCCTAATATTGTTTGCTCTATTTCCAGTCAACCACTGGTATCTAACTACTATTCAGATTCATTGCAAAAACACTAGAAAAGTACAATTTATCCCTGAAGCAGGCTGCTTACGACATGTCTGACTGATACACGAGTACTGTTTGTCACTCTAGGACCCATACCATGTCGAATCGCTGGAAAGGATGGAGAGTATTCAGATAAATACTGTGCCAGTAGTCACTAGAAAACATCAGTATCCACAATCTTGAGAGGGAGAGACACTACAAGAATGGAATTGTGTATTATGTAAAGGCTTAATCTTAAACTTCTGAGATTGCGTAGCCCACAAACAATCAAGAAATATATTACTTCAAACTACATGCATTTCTAGTGATGACAAAATAGGAGAAATTCGAATATATCTGTAGGTATATCAACACATTTTCTTCTCGTGCACCATTTTCATCTCAAGTGGATTAGGAAGTGAACAAAATGAGACTGATAAACTATTGTGGCCTCTGCTGCATATTGTATGGCCACTTACAGAGTACAGATATAGAAATAGATAATTAGTTCAGATGAGAAGAGAAGGAAACCAGCCACAGTTTTGTTGAGGGACAGTTCTGCCATTTTGCTGTAAGAATAACACAGGGATTTGGACTATTCTCTTTTCAAATATGAGTCTAAGCTTGGCCACTATGCCTCCTTATTTGGTAAAAACTACAGTAGCTAAAAAGAAGGAAAATGAAAAGACATCGGAATTTCACATCACATAGTAACATAAAAGCATGGAGCAAAGTGAGCGAAGGCATAAAAAAAGAAGAAAAAGGGGAAATTATTGGATCAGTTGAAAATTCAAGAAAAGTGAGGGAAAAATGCATGCTTTCCACAAATAATTCATTATACTTAACAAGACTGAGGTAGGAAATAAATAAGGTAAGAAACGAAATTGAGAAAAGTCAAGGAATTGTTAAATAACAAATGGATACCAAAGAGACTGCAGAAAGAATAAAACAGAAACAAAAGTGTCATGGAAGTCACAGAAGAGGTACCAATAATAAATTAATAACATACCTATTAAGGAATGTGGGGCACGAAAAAATTTGCGCAATAACTATGGGGGTTAGAGGGAAGACAGAACAAGCTTAGATTGACTGGTAAGATGATATATGAAGAAAAAAATGTAAATTACTGAAGACAATGAACAATGTGTATAGTAAATCCACAAAAATAGCAAGATTAAAATTAGGCAAGTTGATTAAAAAGGTTATTTGAAGTTTCGGGGATACTATATCACAGTATCAGTAACTGGAAAATCCTGGATGGAATATAAGCATTCAAATGAATAGTGATAACCACTCAATGTATAGTGGAGACATTGAGCAGTGATTAGCACATCAAAATGAACTATAAGTTAATGATATGAATATAATAGAGGGTAACATTCCACGTGGGAAAAATATATCTAAAAACAAAGATGACGTGACTTACCGAACGAAAGTGCTGGCAGGTTGATAGACACACAAACAAACACAAACATACACACAAAATTCAAGCTTTCGCAACAAACGGTTGCTTCATCAGGAAAGAGGAAGGAGAGGGAAAGACGAAAGGATGTGGAAATGTCTGCTTGTGTCGGTGTATGTGCGGATGGATATGTGTGTGTGTGTGTGCAAGTGTATACCTGTCCTTTTTTCCCCCTAAGGTAAGTCTTTCTGCTCCCGGGACTGGAATGACTCCTTACCCTCTCCCCTAAAACCCACATCTTTTCGTCTTTCCATCTCCTTCCCTCTTTCCTGATGAAGCAACCGTTTGTTGCGAAAGCTTGAATTTTGTGTGTATGTTTGTGTGTGTATCGACCTGCCAGCACTTTCGTTCGGTAAATGAACTATAAGTTAAGTTTATAAAGTCGAATCCTTCTTTAGGTGCAGTGAATGTAGAAGAAAAGGTGGGGTGAGGGTAAGAACAAGGGAAAGGAAAGGACAAAGACTTGGTGGGAAAAGTGTAGGAATGTAAAGTCAGAGGAAGCTGATTAGTGTGATTCATGCAAAGCGAAAACAGGGGGAGGTAGCAGTTAGAGTACTGGGGAAATGAGTCTGGACTAGAATCCACAGACCACAGCCCCCTGCCCCCTGCCCCCAAGCAACTCAAGGTGCAGGCAGATATATGAAAGACACTAATGGGGTATTGGTGTGTGTACAAGGAGGCATGTAGGGAAGTAAATTGTGGGAATCTGAGGCTAGGAGAACTGCAGAAATGTAGGAGGAGACACTTCCATAACGTCTGGTACACTGAAGCTTTTATAGGAAAGGGCAGGAGATGGGGAGGTTGCTTGCAGATGGTGTGGCTTGTAAAACAGCCAATATGCTCTGCGACTTGATCAAACCCTGCCTTGGAAAGAAAGACAGAAAATTATGGTTTATTGTCCTAGCAATGTGGGGGTCATTAGATATGGAACACAGACTTAGGAGAAGGAAGGGAATGGAATCTGGCCATCCAAGATTTCACCTTAATCCTTACATGGGAACCATACAAAACCTACATCAAGTAGCCCAGGTGAGTATTTGAACCCCGTTCCTCACAAATTGGAGTCCAGTGTGCTAACCACTGCATTTGCTTGGTCCGGTCTTGACCACAATGTGACAGTATGCATTAATACAGATTTGCAGTTGGTCAGTGGCCATGCCCACATAAAATGCCATGCAATAATCACAGAGAATTTGGCTTATGAGACTGCTGCTTAGACAGATAGTTGTGGCCTGGATAAGATGGGAAATATGTTTACTGTATGGATCGGAAATGCCTCACACCCGAAATTTTAAAAATTACTACCTGTGCAGCAAGGACTTGGAAGCAGTAAAGGCTCAAAATATTTAAAAGTCTGTGAAGGGAGTAGAACATTTAAAGGTAAGTATAAACAGTTTTAGCAATCATATTCATTCTCCCATTCTACTTGAGTTAAGTTTACATATCTATGCACACTCATTCACAATGAGTTTTCCTTTTGGCCTTTCATCTCACTATGTATGTGTGTGTGTAACAAAGCAATGTTCAAAGTCTTTATTATATGCCTGTTGCCAATTACTGGAATTATCTTCCCTACTGCATTTTAATGGAGCTATTATTACAGGGTCCAAAAGGGACTCAGTATTAATGTAGACACCAGATCTCAGGATAATGATAATCCAGTGGTATGCCATGTGTTCTGAAATTGCAAATCCTCCTGTTTTCTGGACTAATTGTCATTTACATGTAATTTTTGCCTCTTTTTGTGCAGCATCTTCTCTACTGCTCCACCAACTCACATACTATTGTAAGGAATATCTCTTCTAAAAGCAAATGAAATTACCTCTTATTATCAGAATACACATGTAAGGCTTACACACACACACACAATTATTTATGTTCTTTCAGTGCCTCTGACACATTACTATAATCACAACAATATAATGTAAATGGACAGATAAAAATGTCTACTCACCAAGTGGCAGCAGAGGAAGGATTGGAGAGGTTTAGAAAAAGGGGTACAGTTTAGAAAAGTCACCCAGAACCACAGGTCAGAGGAGACTTACCGGACGGGATGAGAATGAACGTACATGAGCCTATTGTTATTTGCGAATTTGCATATAAGAATTCCACTGTTATTTACAAATTTGCCTACAGTTCATTACACTGCTGGGCATTCTCTCAATTATCTTTTGCTGATTTATTTTGACATCTGACAGATATCCAACATCAGTTTTTTGCCTAGCAAAGTAGTTTACATTACCTCCTGTGTCTTTCTCTTTCTGTCTGGCCAATTTTTAAAATTTCGTCTCCTTTCACAAATTTGCCTATCTTTTTCAAATTCCAATCATTTTTTCAGATTGTATCTTATCCGACTAATCTGTGACCTACATGCCCCATCTGTCAATTACCACTCCACCAGACTTCTTTCATTCTACAAGATCCTGCAGTTATCTGCCTCTCATGTTTCCCTGGATGATATCATCTACCAAGGCAACTTCAGACTGCAACAACATGCTAGACTTCACCTCAAAAAGCTATCCCACCATCTACTAAACTACCTCAACAGTGGTGTTCCCCTTCCTGTCCCTCTGCAGCTCCCCAAACAGCCACACCATCAACCACCACTCCTCTCGTACAAACCAGGCTTGGCCAACCTCGTTAACATCCCATAGCCTTCACCTCTGCTTCCCTGACCTGTAAACTCATAATCACAAAGATCAGTCACAACAGTACAGTGTTCTCAACCTCTTGTACAAAGAGCACCCCCACCCCCCCAAAAAAATTACCTGTATTATACAAGGGCCTCACTTTAAGCCCTAAACCTGCATTTAACTGTGCTGCTTTGATGAAGAATTTACTTTCCTTTGCATGTAATTTCAAGTGGAAGTATCACATTGCAACCCAGTCCCAAAAACTTTCCAACAGCAAACCTGA
Source organism: Schistocerca nitens (assembly GCF_023898315.1). Classification (NCBI taxonomy): domain Eukaryota; kingdom Metazoa; phylum Arthropoda; class Insecta; order Orthoptera; family Acrididae; genus Schistocerca; species Schistocerca nitens. The sequence goes on from NC_064614.1 coordinate 439,033,366, forward strand.
CACTGAACCCTGCCTTGAACAGTTCAGACCATGATTCCAACTTGATTCATCACCACTAACTCAGAATCTTCCCTTACAAGCCTTCCAAGAATTCCTCACATCCAGCATTGCTTCACAACCTTTCCTCACGCCCTTACAACATGACCGTAACCTTCCTCTGTGGAACTCCAAGCTCTATGTCCCCTAAAAGCTGAGGACTCCCTCATTATACTCCCAGCAGACAAATCACCTCATATGTCATTTCAGGGCATGATTTTAGGAAGTCATGGCCTTGTTGAAGTAGCTGATTAATACTTTCCAGACTCAGGATGATGATGAGTGGTGGTACAAAGTTGATTAAGGTGAGTAGGAAGGATGTCACAGGTTTGGAAGATCCACAAACCCAATCACCCTGGCTGTCCTATAGTTTCTGGTTTGAAAACATCCACCAAATGTATGTCTGCCTTTGTTGATCAGCACCTCCAACCCATAGTACAAAGACTTCCCTCCTATATTAAAGATACCAATCATTTCCTAGATCATTCGAAATCTGTGCCCATCCCACTCCCATCACACATCTTGCACATCACCATTGATGCCATCTCCCTCTACATCAAGATCCCCCATGTACACTGTCTGTCTGCTGCTGAACATTTCCTCGGTCAACACCCACCTGATTCCAAGCCTATGACATCTTTCTTGGTCATCTTAATCAACTTTATACTCACCAACAATTGCTTTACCTTTGAGAGCCAAACATATAAACAGATCGGGGATAAGGACCAGTGAACCAGGATAGCTTCTTCCTATGCCAACCTTTTCATGGGTTGCTTGCAGGGGGTTTTCCTGGGATCCATAAGTCTTCAGCCCTGTGTTTGGTTAAGACACAATGATGACATCTTTGCTGTATGGACTCATGGTGAGGCTGACATGTTAAAATTCCTGGAATCTCTAAATACCTTCTCCCAATTAAATCCCATGTGGCCCTATTCTGAATACCATGCCACTTTCCTTGATGTTGATCTCATCCTCCTCAAAGGCCAGCTTCGCAATTCTGTCCCTATCAAATACACTAACGAACAACAGTACTTACATTTTGACAGTTGCCATCCTTTCCATGTCAAAATGTTCCCTCCCATACAACCCTGGCATTCAAGGCAAATGTATTTGTTTGGATGCAGACTCTTTACAGCAATACACCACCACTCTCACTTCAGCCTTCACTGGATGTATAACACATCCAGTGATATCCCAACAGCCTAGTTCAAAATCAGATTTCTGGGCCACCATATCAAATCCTGGTACAGCTGAACCCTCCAAAAAACAACATTGGAGAGCATTGCTTGTCACCCAGCATTATCCTGGTCTTGAATGTATCACTCAACTACTTCAACAAGGCCATGACTTCCTAAAATCACGCCCTGAAATGAGATCTGTTCTGTTTGAGATTTTGCCCACTGCACCTGGAATAGCTTTTCGTTGCCGTCCCAATCACTGTTATATCCTTTGGTACCCGTCTCCCTACGCTATGGCACCTACCCCTGTGACTGTCCATGGTGCAAGACTTGCCCTGCACACTCTCCTACCACCATCTATTCCAACCCTGTAACTGGCCAAACTTATACTATCAAGGGGAGAACCACCTGTGAAATGACACATCATATACCGGCTGTTATGTAAATACTGTTCTGCCTTTTACATCGGCATGACTACCACCCAGTTATCAGTCAGGATGGGCATAGGCAGAGAATGTATACAGGCAACACATAAATTCTGTTGCAGAGCATATTGTACAACATGAAAGTCATGATATAGGTGCCTGTCTCACCACTCATGCCATTGGGTTTCTTCCCCCAGACACCATGTTTCTTTCTCATCCCATCCGGTAAGTCTCCCCTCACCCAGGGTTTCAGGTGAGTTTTCTAAACTGTACCCTTTTCCCTAAATCTATCCAGTCCTTTTCCTTCACCCCTCTTCCTTCCCCTTCAGCTCTTCTGCCAGAAGAGGAAGCCACTGGCTCCGAAAGCTTGTGAAAGTTAAATCTTTTTGTGTGTGTGTGTTCCCCTGCTGCTGCTTGGTGAGTAGATATTTTTATCTGTCCATTTACATTATATTATCAATAACTGATTATTTCCATTGTTATATACTTACAGAAAGTTATAAATATCCAGCTTATTTGATAAAAACAAACATTTCATCTAGTTCTCCATATACATTGGCTATGGAGAGCAAGTGTCAGTATGTGAACTGCTCTCTCTCTCTCTCTCTCTCTCTCTCTCTCTCTCTCACACACACACACACACACACACTCAGGCTAGTTGCTTTCACCTCAGGTTAAAAAGCATGCAGAGTCCATCCCAGAACTTCAAAGAATAAATTTTTAAGGAGACTTATTGCTTTTTAATATACAAAATCTCAAAAGTTTTCAAAGTACATTCCTTCAACTTACATGCATCACTGCCACAACTTCGCCAAGTTTGCACAGGTTTTCTGAAAGGTCACATTAGGAAAGATCTTAAGGCAGCATATTGAAGCCTCTTTCGCCTTGAAACAACTGTTGATGGTGCCCCTTCAAGCTTCACTTTATCTTTGGAAACAAAAAGAAGTCCACTGATGCCAAATCAGTTCCATAAAGCCACTGGGACATTGTAAGAAACTCTTGAATGACAAGGGCAGTGTGACTCGGCATGTTGTCTTGGTGCAAAATCCCACTGTTCGTCTTCCTGCTGCATTTCACCGTGTCCAGCAGCTGGGTGAGGACCTCAGTAAAACAGGCCATTAACTGTTTGTCCTTGAGGCACAATTTCACTGTTAATCACATCTTTGGATGTGAGGGAGGGGAGGGGGGGGGGAGAGGGGGGGGGGGAGAGAGAGAGAGAGAGAGAGAGAGAGAGAGAGAGAGAGAGAGAGAGAGAATGAGCATTGCCTTAACCTTAGATTTGCTCATGCAGGCTTTTTTCAGATGATGTGAATTTTTCATGCTTTTACTTCCTGATTTGGAATTGTACATGAAAACTCGTCTTTTGTCACCTGTCACTACACTGTCCAAAACATCAGATGCACTTTTGCGGTTTTCCAACAATCACACCACCACATCACATGGATTGCCTTCTATTGATCAGAAAGTTTTTTGGGACGATCTTTGTGCACACCCATTTGATTTTAGCATATTCAAATCCCCTTACATTATTATGCTCAGGCATCGATCCCTATTCAAAACATTTTGCACTTTCTCCACAATTTCAGATATCGTAGGCACCTGAAGCATTCATTGTCATCAAAATTTTCTCAGTCCTCCTGCAACGTCTTGCGCCACTTGTACACTCATAATAGTTCCCTCCGCAAAGGATTCCTAAATTGGGCCCACATTTTCAGAACCCAGTTTCCTGAGTTTAATCAAAATTTTATTGTGTATCCGTGCTCAATTAACCACTGCATCTTTATCTCAACAAATCACCAAAACACAATATGCACAAAATGTGATCTTCACGCTGTCACTGCCCGCAGGCAGGTTTCTCACAGAAAACATCACTTTAGCCCTTCTGGTCCACTGGAGAATTTTATCCGCAGAAATTTTTTCCTCAGAACTTTTGGGACAAATCCTGTATGATTGTGAATGCAATATTCTGCTTTTAGTTGACAAATTATGCTCACCAGTTCTAGCACATCATTTCTCCAGGGAAGACAAGTTACATTGTGCAAAATAAACTACCTGATAATTTACAGGCATTCTCCTAGGTGAAATTATTTAGGGGGGGGGGGGGGGGGGAGAGGGAGAGAGATTGAAACTAGTTGCCTTGCAGTGTTCTTTTCAAGGGAATCATCCCAGCACTCCAATTAACTGATTTAGCAAAACAACAGAAAACCTAAATAAGGATGGCTGGGTGAGGGTTTCAACCCTTTTCCTCCCAAATGTAAATCCAGTATGCTAACCTGTGTTAGGGTATTTTTTTGCCATTATAAGTCTTCTGGTAATTCTTTGAATATCTGTTCTATGTGTAGCATTGTTGTTTTCAATGTTGTTGATCCAAAAATTGAATCTCTGATTTAGTGTACAGGTTATTTGTCAATTGTTAATTATAACAGATTATAAATGAAATACAATATTTATTGTAATACAACTACAAAATCTGACTTATTTTTAATATTCTTTTTACTGAATCAGATTCAATCTTTTAAAAGTTGGCTTTTGGCTTATTCCTATTTTCATTTCTACATATTGTTGGGTCTGCATGAAAAATATGAGTCTGTTTGTAGAAAGCATGACACTGTTTTTATTCCTAGTTTCAAACCTGTGCCAAAAGTTATTTGGAAGGAGATGTCCAGGAGTATTATTTCTGAAAAGAATTATTTCATATGAGCACAGTGAGGGAACACTTAGTATACTGAGGTCTTGTAATAGGGCCTGACAAATTACTTTTAGCTTTGCGCTGCATGTTTCTCCTATTTTTTTTTCTGCATAGTTAGTGTTCTCATCATGTTGTTAGCACTGCGCCAAAAGACAAATAGTGTCTCATGACTGCCTCGAAGTAACTACGAAATGCGAATATTTTGTGTTTGTATCAGTCACATTGGCCAAGACTGACATTGCAAATGTAATACTTTTTAATTTAATTCTTCGACAGTCCATGTGCGAAGACCATGGCAGATTTCTCTCCATTTGCAGTCCTAAAATTTCACCATGTTCTGCTTTGTATTTACAAGGTATTTTAGTGTATTTCATTAACATGCTTGATTGTAAGTCTTATATAGTCAAAATGTTAACATCAATGACTAGCTAGATTTTTGCCTGATGTACCAGGCTTCACCTTTGCTACAAACTTCAGTACTATCCTCTCTAATAGAAAAATATTTCATTTTAATTGGTCATGTATCAGTAACCACTACAACTCTATGTGATATAATAGGAATTACTAAACCAAAATACAGTGTGATTATAATTAAAATTAAACTTTCAAACCGCTGTAGAAATAACACCACTGGTCAGAATGACATCAAATTGTAATGGAATATTATCGGAGAATGGGGAAAACATATGGCAGAAGAAAAATAAATAGTTACAAAATGTAGCAATAGATGGTGCTGTAAGCATCATAATTTAATAGTGGACAACTACAAATGAATCGTACAACAATGCCTAAGATGTATGTTTGGTGTTAAACAACTCAGTGTGCATGCGTGTACAGGTATGACACTGTTAGTTATGTAAGCCCATCCACCACGGCAAGGTCATATCACACCAGATGGGAAAATCAGTTTTTAATTGCCTGAGGCCAAAAATCACATAAAAAGCATCGCTCACATCAGTTTTTAATTGTCCTATGGCCAAAAACTGCACAAAAAGCATCAATCAAAATCAAATCGGATCATTAATTTCCCTGTGACTGGTGCAAAACACGTTCTATACGCTGCCCCCTGTTTTCTGCAACAAGTTGAAATCAAGAAACAGTATGTTCCGCAACTGATCGAAATGTTTCCGGGATCATGTTCAGAATGTGTTGTGCAATGTGTGCCTTCAATGCAGCTACGTTTGCAATTGGAACACTGAACACATCATCTTTGAGATAGCCCCTCAGCCAGAAGTCACACAAATTAAGATCAGGTCGTTGGGACGGTCAGACTGTAGGGAAACAGCAGCTGATGATTCTAGCATTTCCGAAATGGCACTTCAGCAGCTGCTTAGTTGGATTCGCAATGTGCGGAGGTGCACCATCTTGCATAAAAATGATCCCATCCACATATCCATGCTGGTGGATAGCTGGAGTGATGTGGTTATGGAAAAGACACTCATAGTGCTTACCAGTGATGGTACAGGTAACAGAACCAGAAGCACCTGTCTCTTCGAAAAAATATGGCGCTATGATAAATGATTCCGTAAACCCGCACCACACAGTGACCTATTCAGGATGAAATGGTACTGGTTATTTGCGTGTGGATTTTCCATTGCCTATATTCAACAATTCTGTGTACTGACATATCCTGTCTGATGGAAGTGGGGTTCGTCTGTCCACAAAATCCTCCACAGCCAATCATTGTCCATTTCCATGTGAGCAAGAAATTCTAAAGCTATGGTCTCTCTTGCTGGCAGGTCAACAGGAAGAAACTTGTGCACATGGGTAACTTTGAATGGATAGCAAAGAAGGATGTTTCATATGATTCTACACACCATGCTCATGGGTATGTCCAATATTTGGGCAATTCTCTATGCACTACATGTTTGCACAACACCACACGTCTCCTCCTGCATTGCTGTGGCCACTGCTTCCACTGACAAATCATTTTCTCCAGACTCACGACAGTCATCAGATTGACGCCTTTTTTCAAACCCTTCAGTGTCCAGAACTTCTGCAGAGCGACGTGTGCACAGTCATCATTCTTGTAATACAGATTTACGAGCAGAACATGATCCTGCATTGAGACAGTCATGGTGAACGTTGCAGACATGAAAGGAGGAAAATCTGTGTACCCAGCATATTTATACCAACTTCAATGGGTTATGCGCATGACAGGTGTATTCATTTACGTATTCTGACAGATACAGCGCCATCTATGGATCAATTTTCACACTATTTTTTTTTCTTCTGCCATACGTTTTCCCCTTTCTCTGATAATATTCCGTTGCAATTTGACTTCATTTGGACTAGTGGTGTTATTTCTACAGCATTTTGAAAGTTTAACTTTAATTAAAATCACATTGTACACTGTGTTAAGTTACTGAAGAAATCTTAATTCATGCAGACTGAATATTCTGAATATTTTTGAGTATGATCAACTCACAGTTGCTTTGGGATATGGCCGTTTATGTATACAAGCAAAAATATATTCACATGAAAAAAAAAAAGTAATGAACACGAATATCTTGTCTCATAGCAGTTTGTTTATCTGATGCACTTGATTTAGTGAACAGCTTTTTGCCTAAATGAACAAAACTAGTTTTTTGCATTTTAAATAAGTTTTGCACCTTTATAATTAATTACTTTCTTTTGAACCTTTGTATTTAACTAATTGCTTCATATGCCCAGTACATCTTACAACTCTCACTACCACGTGGTCTGAGGTGTTTTGTCATGGTCCGTGTGGTTCCTGCCGTCAGAGGTTCGAGTCCTCCCTGGCATGGGTGTGTGTGTTGTCCTTAGCGTAAGTCAGTTTAAGTTAGATTAAGTAGTGCGGAAGACTAGGGAACGATGACCTCGGCAGTTTGGTTCCATAAGACCTTACCACAAATTTCCAAAAAAACTCTCACTGGCATACATAATAATAAGTTAGGTATCCAGAGAGCAACCGGAAAATCATTGATTTAATACACAAATAGATAAGGGTCCAAAACAGGACCTTGAATAATGCACAAGGCTTGTGTTTCTTGCCCTGTATCTTCTCGTTTCTGTAACTTCTCTCCAGTACTCTAAATATTCTCTGCACGCTGTTACCCATCTTTTAATAATATAACAGTGAAAGTATAATTCAAGTCTTAATAAAAGGTGTCTACGGTGTACTCTGTCAAACATTTTGGCAAGATCTAAGAATACTCTTTGTGTGTGGTGCTTATCTCCTATCTTTCCAAATACATGATTGACAAATGGCACTACTACCCATAAAAAAAGAAAAAAAATTGACTACAACTAGATTCAGCTTGTTTGGTGGACCATTGGTAAGCTGCTCCAGTTAAGCATACTTGCAAAAATATATGATCTGGGGGACAATTACTGACCAAATAACTTACGGGTTTGCTGCCGGGTGAAGTTGTCGGCCCCCTGCCATTCTCAAGGCACAACTGCAAAGAGGAAGCAGTGTCCAAGGGAATTTAATACCTCGGTTCACAGAGTTGACACAAGGAAGATACCACACACAGAACAAGTAACAGCAGAGTCAACACAAGCAAAGATAACCAACATTAGAAATATTGATAGTGACTATTAATCAATAGGTTAGGTAGCACTAATTCTGTCCCTCTGTTTTTTGATGAGAGACAGAGCCGGATTCCAAGCAGCATTTAAACAAAATCAACCATCTCTGTTTATAAGGTTGCTTGATAGTTTGATTTCAACAGCTTCCTTAATAACACTATCCCAATAGCAGGACGTGCAAGCCAGAATCTCGGTGTTGTTGTATTCCATAGGATGACCGGTGTCAAGGCAATGTTCTGCAATAGTAGATATGCTCAGCTATTGTAAGCGTGTGTGATGTTTATGTTCAATACACTGGTCTTCCACAGTCCTGATTGTCTGGCCAATATATGACATGCCACAACTGCAAGGAATACGGTAGACACCAGCCTTATGCAAACCAAGATCATCTTTTATGCACGCCAACAGGGTGTTAATCTTAGAAGGTGGTTGAAAAACACATTTCACATCATAATTCCACAAAATACGCCCAATCTTGTTGGAAATGCTTCCTGCGTAAGGCAAAAAGGCCATAGACTTAGGTGCCACTTCGTTGCTATCGTCACTCACCCGTTGCATAGAAGGCTGACAGCGTAATGCACGTTTGATCTGCCTCTCACTATAACCATTGTGACGAAAGGTGACTTTGAGATGTGATAGCTCAGCTACTAAACTTTCAGGGTCTGAGATAACGTGGGCCCTGTGAACCAAGTTACGAAGTACTCCTTCACGCTGAGCTGGATGGTGACAACTATCAGCTCGCAGATACAAGTCAGTGTGAGTAGGCTTCCTATAAACAGAATGTCCCAACGTGCCATCAGTCTTCCTTCTGACCAACACGTCAAGGAAGGGAAGGCATCCATTCTTTTCCACCTCCATAGTGAACTGAATATTCGGGTGGATTGAATTCAGTTGTTCCAAAACCCGGTTTAAATTCTCACTGCCATGGGGCCAAACAACAAAAGTATCGTCTACATATCTGAAAAAAACACACAGATTTCAAGGTCACTGACTCCAATGGACGTTCCTCAAAATCCTCCATAAACAAATTGGCCACAATAGGTGACAACAGGCTTCCCATTGCAACTCAGCAGTCTGTTTGTAGTGCTGACCATTGAATAAAAAGTAAGTGGAAGTGAGCACATGTCGAAACAAATTTGTTAACTTGACACCAAACTTAACCTCAATCAGCTGCAACGAATCAGAGAGAGGAACGCGAGTGAAAAGAGAAACCACATCAAAACTGACTAAAATATCAGAGTCATTCAAATGCAATCCCTGCAATCAACATAAGAAATCTGCAGAGTTCTTAATGTGGTGTTCACCTCTACCTACTAGTGGGCTCAACAAACTAGCAAGATTTTTAGCTACATGATATGTCACAGCACCAATATTAGAAACAATAGGTCTCAACAGGACAGTCTCTTTATGGACCTTAGGGAGGCCTTATAATCTAGGTGGTACAGCACAGTAAGAATTAAGACTCTTGATAGTCTCCTGTGACAAAGAACTTTTCTTCAGGAGGTTATTAGTCTTTCTCTCAACACTCTTAGTAGGGTCAGCACTGATTTTGCGATACGCCGAATCAGAAAGTAGACACTGCACCTTTTTAATGTAATTGTGCTTGTTCAACAAAACTGTGGCATTTCCCTTGTCTGCTTCAGCTGCCCAGTCTGCGGCCCTACGTGCCTGTAACCATCTTGGCACAATTCCTATGTCCATTACCTCCCCCCCCCCCTCCCCCACCAGTCTCTGAATATGGTTCAAGGTGTGATTTTTCACAGGAACCTCATCCTTCAAACTGATGAGGAACTTTGGGACAATCTCATACGGCGGGGTGTTCACTTTGTTCGGCGTGTTCAGAAGAGTCCGAAGGACAATCGCATTGATACTGGTGCCTTTATCCTGGCCTTTGAAGGGGGTACCCTCCCTGAGAAGGTAAAGATTATGGTTTATCGATGTGACATGAAGACGTACATCCCACCACCTATGAGATGTTTTAAGTGTTTGCATTTTGGACACATGTCTTCCCGCTGTTCGCAGGCTCCTCTCTGTGGTGACTGTGGACGTCCACTCCATGAGGGGAGTTCCTGTGTTCCCCCTCCTGTGTGTGTTAATTGTCATGGCAATCATTCTCCACATTCACCAGATTGCCCAGTTTATAAGAAAGAAAAGATACAGTAGTATAAGTCCCTTGATCGTCTAACCTACACTGAGGTTCGTAAGAAGTATGCATGTCTTCACCCTGTGTCAATGACGTCTAGCTATGCTTCAGTTTCATCTTCACCCCTTCCCCCCCCCTCCCTTACCCCAGTCCTGAACCCCTCTCCTTCCCCGCCCCTCCCCTGCAGCTCCCACACCCTCCCCTCTGGGTGCCGCTCCCCTTCCCCAGCGGGAGAAGGGTCCCACTTCTTCGGCGTCTGCTGGTCAACGGCACCCCTCCCAAAATACACCTTCCAGGCCAAAGGTCTGCTGCCACACGACCACCACGAGAACCACGGTCTGTGGGCCCCCAGCTCACCCGATCTCTTTCTGTTCCAGATCTTGCTGGAGCTGGCTCCTTTATGCCACACAGCCCTCCTCGATCTCAAACAGAAAAGAAGAAGAAACATAAGTCCCGGGACAAGGAGCCTCTGGTGTCACCAGAGGTCCCATCCCCACCTTCGCACCCTGATTCTGACCTGTTGCTGATGGATGTCACCCCATCCTTGTCGGTGACCTGGTGGCATGACTGGCTTTAGCCTGTTCAACCCCCATTTGAATCTTCATTCTGTGGTTATCCAATGGAATTGTTATGGATATTACCATCACCTTCCGTAGTTGAAATCCCTTATTTCGTCTTACTCTGCAGCTTGTGTGGTTCTACCGGAATCTCATTTTGCTGATGATCACTCACCGACCCTCTGTGGGTTCCATGTTTTCTGCCGAAATCGGGTCGGCCCCCTGTGGGCCTCTGGTGGTGTTTGTATGTTGGTCCATACAGACGTTCCTAGCACATAGATTCCTCTTCAAACTACATTGGAAGCAGTTGCTGTTAGGGTCCACCTGGACTCTGAGGTCATGGTTTGCATTCTTTATCTCCCTCCTGACAGGACTCTTACACCTGCTGCCTTAACTGCCCTTCTTCAGCAACATCCTCCTCCCTTCCTCCTTCTTGGGGATTTTAATGCTCATAGACCAGTTTCTTGATGACTTGTGCCTTCTTAATGATGGCTCCCCTACTCATTTCAGTGCTTCTCATGGTACCTTTGCTGCCATTTATCTTTCTCTTTCTTCTCCCTCCCTCCTCCCTTCATTACACTGGTCGCCACATGATGACCTCATGATAGTGACCATTTCCCGTTGATTCTCTCGCTCCCTTCCTGCTCCCGATGGACAGGTTACCTCGTTGGTCTTCCCATCGCGCCAATTGGCTTCTATATACTGCACAGGTCATATTTTCTCCCTCTTTTTCAGGTTGTATTGATGACGTCCTACGTGACATGTCTGACGGGATTGTTTGTGCTGCTAGCCTTGCTGTACTGCACTCAACTGGACCATTTTGCCACCGGCAAGTCCCGTGGTGGAGTACGGCCATTGCCATTGCCATCCGTGATCGCCGTCGAGCTTTTCAACACCTTAAGAGGCACCCATCCATTGCCAAACTTATTACCTTTAAATGCCTTCGCACTAAAGCCCGTTACTTAATCAAACAGAGCAAACGGATGTGTTGGGAAAGCTTTGTTTCTTCCCTCGGTTCTATTGTCCCTATGTCATGTGTATGGGCTACACTTTGCTCTCTCCAAGGTTGCCATCAGCAGTCTACCCTCCCGGGCCTTCACCTCCTGGATGGCCTTTGCACAGACCCGTTGATTCTCACAGAACATCTTGTGACCCATTTTGCAACAGCATCAGCATCAGCATCCTATCCGGCTGCTTTCCTTCACCAGAAACAGCAGGCCGAAGCTTCCACCTTATGTTTTACCCCCTTGTCAGTCAGAATCTAACAACGAACCTTTTACTAAATGGGAACTTCTTTCTGCACTTTCTTCTTCTCATTATAAGGCCCCTGGCCCAGACTCCATTCATAACCAACTGCTTCAACATCTAAGTGTTCCACAGCAGCAACATCTTCCCTTCTCAGCAGAGGGATAGCATCGTGGTTCTTGTCATTAAGCCTGGTAAGAACCCCCTGTTTGTCAAAAGCTATCAGCCAATTAATCTGACAAATGTTGTTTTCAAGTTACTTGAACGGATGGTAGCCCGTCGTCTCAGTTGGGTCCCCGAATCTCGAGATATATTGTACCCCTACCATGTGGCTTCCAAGAGGGACCGTCTTCGATCGATCATTTACTTAGCTTGGAATCTGCAGTTAGGCAGGCTTTTTTCAGTGCCGCCATTTGGTTGCAGTATTTTTCAACCTTCGCACGGCCTATGGCACGGCTTGGTGCCATCACATGTTACTTACACTTCATGAGTGGGGTCTTCGGGGCCCACTCCCGATTTTTATCTGCCAGTTCCTGTTCCATCTGTCGTTCAGGGTTCGAGTTGGTACTGTTTTTAGTTCTCCACGGACCCAGGAGAATGGCATCCCACAGGGTTCCGTATTGAGTGTACTTCTTTTCCTCATTGCTATAGATGGACTTGTGGTTTCTATCAGTCCTTTGGCCACCCCTGCTCCGTATGTGGATGATTTATGCATTTGGGTTAGTTCCTCTTTGATGGCCTCTGTAGACCAGCAGCTCCAGGGAGCTATATGGCATGCCTCTGCATGGACACTCTCACTCAGGTTTCAATTCTCTCCTTTAAAATCGCGGGTGGTCCATTTCTGTTGCCGTACTACGATCCACCCCGATCCGGAGCTCTATCTTGATGCACAATGATTACCTGTGGTCCCACAGTTTCATTTCCTGGGTCATCTTTTCGACAATAAGCTCATTTGGCTGCCTCATGTCAGACTCCTGAAGGTAGGATGTTTCCGTAACCTCAATGTCCTTCGCTTCCTTGCCCACACCTCTTGGGGTGCGGACCGCTCCATCATTCTCCGCCTTTATCAGGCTTTTGTGCTGTCTCACTTGGACTATGGTTGTAAAGTTTATGGTTCGGCTGCTCCTTCCACACTGTACCTCCTGGATCCGGTCCACCATCATGGTATCTGTTTGGTCACTGGTGCCTTTCCTACTAGACCTGTTGATAGTCTCCTGGGATCCCTCCCCTCCCCCCTGTCTGTTCTGTTCAGTGGTCCCAGATTCTGGTTTCTTATGCAATCACTGTCCGTTCCTCTCCCACTCAACCTTCCTATTCTATCCTGTTCCCAGACCATGGATGTCACCCACCTGATTCCCACCCACGGGCAGGCTTATCGGTTGTGCTCCGCCTTGCGTCTCTTCGCTGTGATTTTCAGCTTCCTTCTTTGTCCTGTCTCCCATGTTCCCTCCCCAACACCCCCCCCCCCCCCCCCCCTTGGTTAGTTCCTCGGCCCCAAATTCAGATGGATCTCCACTGAGGTCCGAAAGATTCCATTCCCCCAATGGTGTTCCGTCGTTTTTTCCACCAAATTTTATGGGAGTTTTGGGATGCTGTTGTTTTTTACACCGATGGCTCTAAATCTACTGATCGTGTGGGATATGCCTTCACATTGTCTATTGGCATGGAAAATCATCTCCTGCCACCTACATATGGGGTGTTTACTGTGGAATTTATGGCAATTTCCCAGGCCCTTACCTTTATTAAATAGTCCCAACTCGACCACGTTTTGTTATGTACAGACTCAATAAGTGGCCTTCTGGCTATTGACCGGTGTTTTTCCCGCCATCCCTTGGTCTTGGCCATCCATGACCATCTCGCTGATCTTCACCGTGATGATTGTTCCGTTGACTTCCTTTGGGTCCCTGGCCATGTGGGTATCCCAGGTAATGAGCTTGCTGATCACTTGGCTGGGGGAGCAGTCACTTACCCCCCCCCCCCCCCTTTCTCTGTAACCTCTCCTGCAGTTGATTTACGGCTTCACATCAAATCCCACTTCGCACAATCATGGGCCAACTCTTGGGAGGCTAACTCTCTGTCTAATAAACTTCGTGTGATTAAGGTTACACCTGACCCATGGCGTTCTTCCTTCTGCCTCTCCTGAAAGGCCTCAACCACCCTATGTTGTCTTCGCATCAGCCATACCAGGCTGACCCATGGTTTTGTTTTGCGTATTGAGCCACCCCCACTTTGTGGTTGTGGAGCCTTCCAGTCAGTAGCCCACATTTTGGTAGAATTCCCCCTTCTTTTGGCTCTGTGTACTAAGTACAGACTGCCCCGCACTTTACTTTTAATGTTGGCTGACGATTCCCAAACGATCAAACTGGTTCTCAGTTTCCTCAGTGAAAGTGGTTTTTATTCTCAGTTTTAAGTTTTTTAATCTCACTCTGGTGTTTGGGCAGGGTGGTGAGGGTTGGGGCGTCTTCCACTGTAAGCTGTGTTTGGAGATTCCTGACTTCCCTCCCTGGCCAAGATCCTCTTTTCTTTCCCTTTTACTCTGTTTTATCACTTTTTAGAATTGGTCAGTCTCCTTTTCCAATACACACTTCTCACTTCTACATTCTAGCGGTTGAACACTTTTAAATAGCAGGTGGTCTTGCCTCTACTGCATCAGAGGTGGGATATTTCCTGCCTCTAGCAGAGCGTTGGGGTTGCTCTCTTGCTGACTTCCCTCATTTTGTTTTTACCATTGACAACACAACTGCACTTTTACATTTTTTAGCCTTTTACCTTTTATCATTCTGACTTTTCTGAGATGTCAAACTGTCTGGATGGACCACATTTGCAATGAGGGACTGATGACCTTGCTGTTTGGTCCCTTCAACCCCAATCAATCAACCAAATACAGATAAACTTTCCAAAATTTCCTAATCTCAAACCTTGCCTCACCACCATTCCTCAAATCCCGCAACATGAAAACCAACCTTACATTTGCAGAAAGTATCACCCTCACATAAAATCTGATCTTGACTCCATAATCCTATCAGCTGACAAAAGATTCCAGCTCTGCAGTTATGAAATGCCGGACTTACCTTCAGTCAGATATGTTCACTTATGAGCCCTGCCACAGTGATCCCATTTCAGAAATCCAGCAGGATCTCAAGCCCCTCCTCAAGTTCTTAGGTCCATTCCAGGACCTCTCCCCTGCACCTAACTCTCTTCTCACCTCCACTAATCCCTGCACTCCTATGTTCTACATGCTTCCTAAAGTTCATAAACCAAACCACCCAGGATAACCCAACTAGGGCTGATTATTGTACCCCCATTGAGAGGCGCTCTGCTCTCGTGGACCAACACTTGACCCTATTTTCCATAACTTACCCTTCTATGTTAAAGACAAAAATCATTTTCTCTACTGACTCTTCACAGTTCCTGTTCCTCTAACCACACAGTGCCCTGTCCATCACTGTCTGTGTCACCTCCCTCTGCACTAACATGCCCAAAGCCCATGGTATAGCAACTATTTAACACTACCTGTCCAATGTCCAACTGACTTCAATCCTACAACCTCCCTCCTGGTCACTATAATCAACTATATCCTCACCCACAATTCCTACTCCTTTGAAGGCATTACCTACGAACAAGTCTGGGTACCCTCATGGAGCCATCCTAGGCCAACCCTCTCAAGTGCTATCTAGAGGAATCATTCCTGACTGCTCAGAATGCTAAACCCCTCACCTAGTTTAGATTTATTGAAGACTGAGGGTGAGAACACATTATCCTCATTCCCACATTCCTCCAGAGCCTTAACACGTTCTCCCCCATTGGCTTCACTGGCTTGTCCTCAGCCCAACAATCCTCCTTTCTTGATGTCAACATTCACCTCAAGGATGGCTACGTAACACCTCCATCCGCATCAAACCTAGCAGCCAATAACAATGGCTCAACTTCCACAGTTACCACCCATACCAAGAAGTCCCTTCCATACAGCCTAGCCACCCTTGGTTGTTGCATCTATAGTGGCAAGCAGTCCCTCTCCAAATGTGCCAAGGGTCTCAATGAGGCCATCGTTGAACAAACTTACCCTTCCTCCCTTCCTAGTTTGTCCAGTAACAGATCTCCCTTGTCATGTGTCAGTCGCCTACCTCGCTCCCCCTCCCCCTACCACCACCGCCATAACCACTGGCCACCCACAAAAGGAGCACTCCTCTCATGACTCAGTACCAGGACTGGAGCAACTGAATCACATCTTCCGCCGGTGTTTTAACTGTCTTCTCATGTCGTGTCCTGAAAATAGAAATATCCTCCTCACCCTCCCCATTGTGGTAGTCTACTCCTCACCTCACCCAACCTATGCTGTAGAGACAGCATGACTCAACTTTTCTGCAGGGGACTTCAATGACTTATTCTTGGTATGTCCCTACTCCATCCCTGCTTCCAACCCCTTATCTCATGGCTCATATCCCTGTAGTACACCCAGCTGCAAGACCAGCCCCATACATCCTCTCACTACCATCTACCCCAGTCCTGTCACAGGCATTTCCTACTCCATCTGAGACAGAGCTACCTGTCAAAGCTGTAATGTGCTCTACCAAGCAAGCTAAAATGATGGTGCCACATTCTGAGTGGTCATGACAAATAACAGACTGTCTGTCCGCATGAGTGGCCACTGTGAAACTGTGGCCAAGAGACAGCTGAGCCATTCAGTTGCTGAATATGCCACCCAACACGATGTGTTTCACTTCAATGACTGCTTCACAGCTTGTGGCATATGGATTATTACCCCCAACATCAGATGTTCTGAATTTCCCTTTAACATATTCTTCATTCCCATAACCTCCCTGGGCTCAATCTCCGCCTACCTATCTCCTTCCCTGGTCCTACTCCAGTACTATATCTTCCTTTGATTTGATCCAGCCAATGTACCCACATAGTCATCTCCCCTTCTCTACAATATTCTCTCCTCTCCCTTTCCACTTTCCACCTCCAACCTCCCCCCGCCCCCAGCATAGCCTCCCAATGTTGCACCTAGCAGCCCTATCCTGTCCCCATCATGTCCTGCTGCATGCTCACAAAAGGGAACGTCTCCCCCCACTCCTACCATATGATCTCTCTCTCTCCCTCTCTCTCTCTTTCCACCCCAGTGACCCCCCCCCCCCCCCCACTACCCATTCCACCTAGACTGCTGTTCACATCAGACACAGTTGGACCTTAATGCCCGGAGGAAGTGGTTGTGCGTGTGTCGGTTGGTGGGTTGTGAATGTGTGTGTGTGTGTGTGTTTTCTACTTTGGAAGAAGGACTTTGCCTCAAAACTTAAATACTCAGTTTTTTAAAAGTTTAATTTAATTTTTTATTTTTTAATTCTGCCCATCTGGCCCTCAACACCTGCTTCTCTGTAGTGAGTAGCAGTCTATCCTTTCCGTATTGTTTTTAAATAAAAATAAGACAAATATCTCTTCCACAGCATTGCATCATATAACTTCTTCAAAGTGAACTCAGATATTTTGTTGTTAATGTTGGACCCAGAACTTCATATCTAACTAACAACTAATAAGGCTCATTGATGTATTAGAAACAAGATAACCAAATAGGTAGGGTTAGCCATGATGAGTTGAAGGCTATGAACAAAAATTATAAATGATGGATTACAGACGTTATGTTCCTTAACAAGCAAACAAAAAAGTCTTGTATGTCAACCATCAGCCCTCAAAGTTCATCAGGCCTTGTGCTTAGTATTTATGATGTCAGAGCTGCTGAACTGTGTGTTGTACAATGATATAATTTTGTACATACATTCAGCAGCATATGTGCATATTGTCTGCAAAATGTGTTGAAAATGGAATTATTAGTAATGACATGCATGATGCAGCAGTTTTTCACACATCTCACTGTTCATGACATCATATCTCCTGAATTGTGTGTCATACAATGATATAATATTATAGGTACATTCAGCAGCATATGTGATACTGCCTGTGCAATTTATTATGAATTGAGTTACTAGCAAAGAATTAATAAATTTAAATGCCTTACATAATGTGACAGTTCTTTATGCATCTCATTGTTTATGATGTCATATCTCCTGAACTGTGTATTGCACAATGATATAATTAGTACAGTTAGTAGTAAAGAAGTGATAAATTACAATGTCATGCCTCAAGTGGTACTTTCATACTATGAGCAGCAGAAAAGAAATAAGTGATAATCATTTTTCTTTCATAATTTTGTAGGGGTTGTCAGTGAGAAAAAAATTCCATAAAGGTATGAAATTATTGTAGAGTTTGTTGCAAGTCACTAAGTGCTCTCATTCTCAAATACTGGATCAATAAAGTCTGAGAATTCAGATGCTGTAGGCTATGCTGCTTTTTCACCCCCATCCCTCTACTAGGTACGTGGTTTTTAAACCCACAGTAATTGTTGCCTGACAGTAAGGTATATGTGTACAAAGTGTATTAGGAGGAGATGTAGAACACACACACACACACACACACACACACACACACACACGTCCATTTTTATAATATGTATCGATTTGTGCATAAGGTTACTGAAAACATGTTAAAGATTACAGGGTGTGGATATAATACCAAAATACAAAATACATAAAGTTATGAGCCAAAACATTATGACCACTGCCCACTGCAAGTTTGAATTTCACCTAGTGGCACTGAGGGCACATGACAGTAAGAAAAGTACACAAGTGGAGCAGAGATGAATGTGGAATCATTCTGGTAATAATAACGGCTGCAAATGGGAAGTTCATTGACATAAATGACCAACAAAGGCAGATTGCTATACCTGGAAATGAGCACCTGTGAAATGACAATGCTGGTCAGATGTTTGTGTGCTGCTGTCACAAGCATCTACACTCCTGGAAATTGAAATAAGAACACTGTGAATTCATTGTCCCAGGAAGGGGAAACTTTACTGACACATTCCTGGGGTCAGATACATCACATGATCACACTGACAGAACCACAGGCACATAGACACAGGCAACAGAGCATGCACAATGTCGGCACTAGTACAGTGTATATCCAACTTTCGCAGCAATGCAGGCTGCTATTCTCCCATGGAGACGATCGTAGAGATGCTGGATGTAGTCCTGTGGAACGGCTTGCCATGCCATTTCCACCTGGCGCCTCAGTTGGACCAGCGTTCGTGCCGGACGTGCAGACCGCGTGAGACGACGCTTCATCCAGTCCCAAACATGCTCAATGGGGGACAGATCCGGAGATCTTGCTGGCCAGGGTAGTTGACTTACACCTTCTAGAGCACGTTGGGTGGCACGGGATACATGTGGACGTGCATTGTCCTGTTGGAACAGCAAGTTCCCTTGCCGGTCTAGGAATGGTAGAACGATGGGTTCGATGACGGTTTGGATGTACCGTGCACTATTCAGTGTCCCCTCGATGATCACCAGTGGTGTACGGCCAGTGTAGGAGATCGCTCCCCACACCATGATGCCGGGTGTCGGCCCTGTGTGCCTCGGTCGTATGCAGTCCTGATTGTGGCGCTCACCTGCACGGTGCCAAACACGCATACGACCATCATTGGCACCAAGGCAGAAGCGACTCTCATCGCTGAAGACGACACGTCTCCATTCGTCCCTCCATTCACGCCTGTCGCGACACCACTGGAGGCGGGCTGCACGATGTTGGGGCGTGAGCGGAAGACGGCCTAACGGTGTGCGGGACCGTAGCCCAGCTTCATGGAGACGGTTGCGAATGGTCCTCGCCGATACCCCAGGAGCAACAGTGTCCCTAATTTGCTGGGAAGTGGCGGTGCGGTCCCCTACGGCACTGCGTAGGATCCTACGGTCTTGGCGTGCATCCGTGCGTCGCTGCGGTCCGGTCCCAGGTCGACAGGCACGTGCACCTTCCGCCGACCACTGGCGACAACATCGATGTACTGTGGAGACCTCACGCCCCACGTGTTGAGCAATTCGGCGGTACGTCCACCCGGCCTCCCGCATGCCCACTATACGCCCTCGCTCAAAGTCCGTCAACTGCACATACGGTTCACGTCCACGCTGTCGCGGCATGCTACAAGTGTTAAAGACTGCGATGGAGCTCCGTATGCCACGGCAAACTGGCTGACACTGACAGCGGCGGTGCACAAATGCTGCGCAGCTAGCGCCATTCGACGGCCAACACCGCGGTTCCTGGTGTGTCCGCTGTGCCGTGCGTGTGATCACTGCTTGTACAGCCCTCTCGCAGTGTCCGGAGCAAGTATGGTGGGTCTGACACACCGGTGTCAATGTGTTCTTTTTTCCATTTCCAGGAGTGTATGTGATTGATGGATGGTGAAACCAAGAATAAGCTACAAGGTGTTGGATGTCCATGCCTCATCACAGATCACGGAGGTCAGAGACTTGTACGATGCCAGTGGGTAAAACAGGATAGGCAAATATGGTGACAGTATGATACTGATGCAGGCACAAGTGTTGATCATATCATTCATTGCACACTGCTGAACTACAGGATCAGCTGACCCCTATGTGTCCTGATGTTGACCTAACATTATTAGTTACTATTGCAGTGAGCATGGGACCAGTAGATTGGACTGTGGATCAACAGAAACATGTCACCTGGTTCGATGAATTGTCTTTCTTGTTACATTAGATTGATGGTCATGTCTGGATACACTGTCATCCAGATGAAAATCTGCTTGAAACATGCACTGCACCAATGACACAAGCTGGTAGGGGCTGTAATTCACCTGGACATCCATGGGCCCTTTGGTAGTAATTGAAGGCATTGGGACAGCTGTGGACTAACTGAGCATTATTGCAAACCATCTGCATCCCTTCATGCTTGATGCTTTCCCTGATGGCAATGATTTCTCTCAGCAGGATAACTGTCCATATCACAAGGCCAGAATCATGCTGCAGTGGTTTGGGGGGCCTGACAGTGAATTCATATTGATGCCTTGGCCACTAAATTTTTATCTGAGCCACTACTGGGCAGCAGCTCTGGGGCTGTAAACCATAAGCCCATAATTTACAAGAACTGCATCACTTACACATTGACATCTGGTGTCACACACTTCCCAAAACCAACCCAGGACTTGTCGAACCCATGCAAGCAGAATTGCTGAGGTATTGCATACCAATGGTGGACAGACACACCATTAAGCAGGTGGTCATAATATTTTGGAATGTCATTGTGTCTTTCAGAAAGAAAAAAAGGAAAGCATATTTAGTTATGAGACATGGTTCTTTTGAACAGAAAATTGACTCATCAAATAATCAATGAATACAAAATTAATACTGATGCTGATAAGTTATGAGATGTGGTTCTTTTGAACTCATCGAATATGGATAAATAATTAATACTGGTACCTGACATGGTTTCATCATCTATATCATTTTCATTGTTGATATTGCCTTCTGGTCTTCCAGCGTGTGCACTGATGTGGTCACTAATATCACTAAATCCATCGTTGTCACTCAGCTCCTAATAATCAAATTTCACACTTTCAGTTTAGTTTATTATATTATATTGATACACACAATTATAATAACTTTAGTAATGAGAAATTACCTCTGAATCTGTGCTGCTGTTACTGGACACTCTCTCTGTCATGCTTATCAAGTTCACAGGCAAATCCAATGACAGAAATTCATCACAGTTTCTCAAAGTGATTGGAACTGAATCTGTCATTTTGAAAACTGACAGCTTTGGCATAGTTGAACTGTTTCCAGTGGTGCTGACTTCATTTAAATGGTTCCCCTTAGGCAGTTTATTACTTTCTTCTGGCAGTCTGTTTTGATCGTTATCATTGTTTCTACAAAACAATCCAGACAGTGACAAGTACTAACAATAAATATTGCATTTAAATCATATGAATCACAACACAACATTTCTTTCTGAGGGTGGATTTAGCTCCTCATGAAGAAATTTACATTCATAAGAATAAGCAAGTTAATGGTCATTTCAGTTCATTTACAATGATTTGTTGTGTCTAGTGGTTTTCAAATTGTATTTTGAGACATTTTTGGAGCCTGCACGAGTACGTCATGCAGGAATAAAAGGTCTGACACATAGCAAAAGTGTTTTCAAATGTAGATTAAAGAATTTCACATTAACAACTCCTCCTACATAGAGGAATTCTTTAACACAAATAATTATTCATTTACAAAATAACCTGTTTCCATATAATTTTTTTCACATTTTCCTTTTCTTTTTAAATTAGTATTCTATGATTGTTCAGTTGTCACTTCACACATAACAGTGTTTATCATGAATCTGACCAATGGAACACATAATTACAACTTTACAACATTAGCATATCTCTCCTTTTTTTGGGAAAATGTATTATGTATTCTTGTTTTATGCATGTTCTACATCATTGAGGATTTCCTCACTGTAGGTCTGTGGAACAAAAGGTGTGTGTGTAGTGTGTGTGTGTGTGTGTGTGTGTGTGTGTGTGTGTGTGTGTGTGTGTGTGAATGCTCCAACACTAGAGCAGTATTCTTGAAACAGTGGCATTAGTGCCTTGTACGTGGATACCTTTACAGCAGGAATGAACTTTCCTAAAGACCTTCCAATAAACTGTTGCTTCCATTTACCTTCACTACTACTGAATTCACATGTTTATGCCATTACATGTTGCTCTGTAATATTAACCATCGCCGTAATTGTCATTATCATCTTCATCACTGGGCATTTAACGTACCATGCTTGATAAGAGCCTCTCCCAGACTTAAACATGCAACATTTCTTCAGTTAGTCACATCTGTGTTGCTCCTGTAAGTTTTCTACAGTCATCTATAAATCTCAAATTATATCATTACTTTGGTCTTTTCTTATCTTTTGGAATCAAAGGAAGGACTTCTTTCTTCCATCTACCACTCATTTGACTGGCTACATGTCCTACCCACTTCCATTCCTTATCATTATGATCACAACTACATCTTTTTTTCCAACAGAGCTCCAAAGGCATTGGTTTCTTTTCCCAACTCTCCTATTATTCCTCATCATGCACCTTTCCATCGATTGTTGAGTAATCCTCAGTTTTGGATGTTTTCTGTATTAAAAGTCCACATTTCACTGCTACTAGTCAGAACTACCAATACATACAACTGTAAAGTTTCTTTTACATGGATGTCATAAGTTTCATTCTGAAAACTCTGTACAGTTTCTGAAAAACCCTCCAGGATTCTCCTAATTTCTTCTCTGGTGATGTCTTTTCCTGTCAATTCACACATTGTTTTCAACTGCTCTCAATACAGCAACTCATCATTGATTAAATTTGGAATTCATACAGTATCTTTCTCCACGTTTTGGTTGTATAGCATTTTTAAACAAAGTGTCCCACATTCTTACAGAAAAGAGAACTGGTCAAAATTAGAAAAAGACCTATAAATCATATATCTGAAAACAAATGAGAAATGTAGAATGCTGGTGTCAGTGGGTCATTAGGGTGAGGATGGAGGTGTACATAGGAGAAAGATTCTGGGACAGTCTTAGTTGACTAAGGATTGGAGGTTATGTTGAACTGCTGGGATGGGATCACTATGGCAGAGCTTGAGGATGGAGGAGATAGACAGTTGACAGAAACCTTCTTTCAAGTAGTCACTACAATTCATCATGACACCAGTGAACCTTTATCTGCAGGGAGTAAGATTAAGTGAGGCCCTATCTTGAGGTTGCAAATGACTGTACTTTGTTCTGATGAGAGATCTGTGTTCTTGGGAAAGGATCTGGGGAGAACACTGAGGCCAAAATGGAGATAAAGAATTCATGAAAGGTGACCAGGGATAGTTAGGTTGTTGACATCATGGTTTTGGTAGTATGAAATGGGAAAGGCTGGGTTCAATGTTACGATTAGGTTGACTTTGGATGGAGGGTCTAAAAGCAAAGAAGTGTTTACACTTTAGGCATTGGGAGGAGATTAGGTCTTTGATGAGTCCAGCATGAACTTGGGTGTGGGGCTTAAGGTG
Organism: Schistocerca nitens; assembly: GCF_023898315.1. NCBI lineage: Eukaryota > Metazoa > Arthropoda > Insecta > Orthoptera > Acrididae > Schistocerca > Schistocerca nitens. The sequence continues at coordinate 439,057,121 of NC_064614.1, forward strand.
AAGCCTTTGAATAAGACTGAAGTGTATGTAGGGTTGAGGTTTTTATCTTGACAACAGTCTTTTGGGTTTACTTCAGCTCTGGGTCTTGTGGAATACTGAGGGGCTGGTTTGTGGCAAATGGAAAAGACCAGCAAGGCAGGGTCTGAATGCTATGAGGGATTGATGAAGAAGTTCACTAAGGGTATGATAGGTGCTGTTGGATAGTAGTCCTTTGAGGGAGAAGTAGGATGTCAATATATCTTGTAATTTTGGAGGTGGTGTTTGGACTGTTCTTCCAGGTATTGGAGAGCAAGTGTTTAAATTTGGGAGATACAGTGTTGGTAGCGGGAACTGCACAGTAAAAGTATTTTGAAGAGGGAGCACATGTTGTTCTGGGATGCTTGCTCCATGCAGTTTTGTTCAGTACTAGGTTTGTGAGGGATATAGACTGATGAAATTTGAAAATTTGAAGGCCACTGTGAAAGGAGAGCTGTGATCCAGAGAAGGGAACTTTTATGGTTAGGCTGTTGGAAGGATTCCATGGTTTAGACAGCATTTAAGGAAAAGGTTGTGGGATAGGGTTTTAGCTAGGAATAGGGATACTTTTCTGATAGATGGGGCAGGGGTCCATTTGAGATGGGACGTCACTCAGAAAAGAAAAAAAACAGTATGAAGTAGATGCATGAAATGGACAAATGGAAGCATTAAATGGTTGTAAGGGGAATATGAGTAATTGGGTACAGGTTTGGGGAATGAGAAGCCCAGAAGAAATTGTGCTGAGGGCTATAGGATAATTCTTTGACGTCAAGGTATTCAATTGAGCATTATTTGTTGTCATACAGGGGGGAAGAAATAGTACACATAAGCTTATGATGGGAGCGATTTGTGAGGAGTGGTAGGTCAATTTGGAGATGAAATGTAGTAATTGGTTGTAGGATGATGTTTAACTGCGATTTGGCTGACTGGTTCATAAGATAGTGCACGCTACAGTGGAACTACATGGTGTTGCAAGAGCCATACTCAGACTTCTGGTTGGGTTAGTGATGTATGCATGTAACAAAGGCGAGAAGAAAGATATAGGAAGAGATACAGACAGAAAATTCAGGAGAGATAAAGCAGATGTAAAGCATGAGGCAGTAACAAAGTATGGACAACATGAGGTTTAGGATGTATGGGAGCCACTAAAAAATATAGATATGGTGAGGAAAGTTCTTGTCAAATGTGAATCACTTAGAAGGGTTGAGTCATCAACAGGCAGACGAAAAAGAATGAAAACTTTGCAACCCCCCCCCCCCTCTCTCTCTCTCTCTCTCTCTCTCTCTCTCTCTCTCTCTCACACACACACACACACACACACACACACACACACACACTGTTGGGTGGAGAGTGTGGATGCTGTGGATTAGTGGAGACTGAGGCCAAGAGGATTGCTGGAGCGAAGGACATGTAAGGATAACTGCCATATGCATACTTCAGAAAAGCTGGTGCTGGAGAGGATGATTCAAATGACACAGGTTGTGAAGTAGGCAGTGCACTGAGCATGTTGTGCTAAGCAGTGTGTTCTGGCACTGGGCGAGCAATTCTGCTATTGGGAATGGCCATTCATTATGGTCGACAGCTAATTACCGGTAATGCCCACATATGTTGTGCAGAAATTGCAGCATGGTGTTTTCACTGGTGACCCTGCCCCTGATGAGATAGGATAAGTCTATGAAAGGACTTGAGCAGAATACGCTGCATGGTGAATTCGGCAGGTCTTGCACCTCAGTCTCTGGCAGGGATACGATCCCTGTGGCAAGTGATTGGAAGAGGCAGTGACATAGGGATGAACCAGGTGAGCAACAAGATACCACTTCAGCAGGGTGGAAAGGATTGTGGGTAGGATGTCTCTCATTTCCAAGCATGAGATAAATAGTCCTTTCAAGAGAGCTATCATGAAGTACACCAAGTAGAAGTACTGCCAAAGTGATTCTACATTTCCTTACATTCACTAAGTGACTATACTTTCCTATACATCAAAGCATCTTGAGAAAATATTTGAGAATATTGGTGACCCTTCCAGCTGCTTCATTTACTGGTAAACAAGCTTAATGCCTGTTGCTTCCCCACATAGACTATACAGTCTGAACAGACTATTTTTTTCTTTTTCTTTAATTGGATTTGTATGTTGTTACACCAATTGCTCATATGTAAATCTACACACTGTGCAAAAAATGATTCCGGAAGCTAGAACTACAAAAATTGATAATTGGTTTCTTGATCACAAATAAAATATGTGTTTCAGAATTCCTGGAAATTAAACTCCTAAGGGAGTAAAATAGGGTATCAAAGTTTATTTGAGAAAAAAAGCATTATTAAAGAACTACTGAAGTTACAATTAAATCTAAGGAAGCTGATATTTAACTTCACAGTTAGAAATTAAAAAAAAAAAGACATTTCAGTGTTTTTGGAAAATAAGTCTCTAAGGGGATGAAATAGGGAATGAACAGAGCTATGAAAATATTTCATTAAGACATTCTTTCTAAAACTGAATCTATGAAAATTTGTATTTGGGTTCTTGGTTAGAAATATTAAGTGTTTCAGTGATTTAGAAATTTCAGCTCCTAAGAGGGTCAAATACGGGATGAAAAGTTTTACGGAAGTGAGTCATTACGAAAGCATTTTTGAAGATAAATCTATGAAAATTAGTATTTGGCTTCTCAATGGGAAATAAAATAAAAAATATGTTTCAATGTTTTTGAATTTAAACTCTTAAGAGCATGAAATAAATGATTCCATAGTGAAATAATTGCATAAAAACTTTCATCCTCTATTTCACATCCTTAGAGATTGAATTAAAAGAAACATATTTTTATTTCTGAGCAAAAGGCCAAATAAAAATTGCCTTGGGCTTTTATAAAACTTTGCATCCCTTTTTCACCCCCTTTGCTGTTGAATTTCCAAAAACAATGAAGCACATATTTTTTTTAAAATTTCTGATCAAGAAGCGAAATACTGGTTTTCGTAGTTCTGTTTCCAAAACTGACGTAACAGTGACATTTTTAAAAAACCCTTCAGCACCTATTTCAACCCCTTAGGAGCAGAATTTTGAAAAATCCCTTCTTAAATGATGCCAACTGTATAACATCAACACCCTCTCAAAATTTAAAGTTTCTGTACCCAGTGGTTTGAACTGTCATCCCCTATTTCATGCACTTTAGGATTGAATTTCCAAAAATACTGAAACACACATTTTTGTATTTCTAACTGAGACATGAAATACAAATTTCCATATATTTAGCTCTAGAAACGCTTTCATAAAGAAAGATTTTCATCAAACTCGTCATCACCTACTGAACCCCCTTAGTGACTGAATTTCCAAAAATGCTGATGCATGTGTATTTTTAATTTATGATTGAAAAGTCAAATATCAACATTTGTGGTTCTAGCTTTAAAATTTTTCCAAAAATCCTTCATCCCCTATTGCACCTCTTAGGGGTTCATTTCCACAAATGCCAAAATACATAATATTTTTTTAATTTCTGACCAAGATGCCAAATACCAATTTTTGTAGTTCTATCTTCAAAATTGCCTTAATAGCAACATATTTTGATAAAACTCTTCATCTCCTATTTCACATCCATTAGGGATAGATTTTCAATAAAAATCCCTTCTTAAACAACACCTACAGTATCAGGTCAACACCCTCTGCAAATTTCAAGTTTCTATCCTTAGTGGTTTGGACTGGGTGATGGGTCAGTCAGCCTTTTACATATAGAGATTATGAGACAGAATTTCTGGCCATTATGCACGTCCAGAAGGTGAAATGTGTCATATTGCTGACAGACTAATGTAAAAGTAAAAGTGATACTCTTTCTAGCTTTTGGAACTAATAGTTTCTTGCTCTGGGAGGAGACAGAGATATTGCTGGGGAAGGTTAAAGAGGTGTCACTCTGACCTCAGAATGAGAGGAACCCACCAGTACTGAGGATGAGGGTGGGCAAAGATGAATCGGGAGGCAACAGAGAAAGTAGGTCAGGAATGGCATATTAGAAAACACTATACCAGGTTCAGTCCAGAGAATAAAAGAACAGAATTAACCAAGATTAGGTCCAGGAGAGTGTACAAATGCAGGGATGTGTGGGAGAGGAAGTTCCTATCTCTTGAGTTCAAGAGAACTAGAGTCAGATGCAAGGATCCGAACAGCTTTGATAATAATAATAATAATAATAATAATAATAATAATAATAATGTTTATTTGTCCATGTTAACTTTACAGTCCCGGACATCGTCATTTTTTGTACAATTATATCAATATCATGTCATTCCAAGAATGAATATATACATCAAGTAGCACACTAATGTACTGCAGTATGTAAGGAATAAACTAACAGTACTGCAGCTCAGAATTCTTTTAATGAGTATAAACATCTTTCTATTAACAAACTTTTCAACTTGCCCTTGAAAAGATTGCCTTGGAGTTGCTTTATATTTTTTGGCAACTTATTATAGAATTGTCTCCCAGTTACTTATGGACTGTGGTCTGTAGCTTTCTTGTTAGTCCATATCCTATTATAGTCACTTGTGGCTTGAGTATTGCAATTATGGGTGTCACTGTTCTTTACACTGTTTTCCTCGTTCTCTTTTACAAACATTATGGTCTTAAATACATACAATGAGTACACAGTCAGTAATTTATAATTTTTGAAATAGTCCCTACAGGACTGGCTTTTGCTTATATTAGCAATTATCCTAAGTGCTCTCTTTTGAAACCCGAAAATGCTTGCCATATAGACAGTGGGTGCCCCACCCCAGACCTCGATCCCATATTGCAGATATGAGTGTATGAACCCATAATACACTTGTTTAAGGAGAGGGGTCGCTATTATATTTGCAAGACATTTTAGTAAGTAAATATTACTAGAAACCTTTTTACAGGTGGAGCCGATATGCTCTTTCCAAGTGAGATGTTCATCAATCAATATGGCTAAAAACTTATGTTTGTCAGATGTTTCAACTGTAAAAAGTGATTGGGTATGAGTATTATTAAAATGTAGCAAGAACTTTATTACTACAGTCTTGTCCTTATTCAGTGTAAGCTTATTCACTGTTAGATATTCTGTGATCATTTCAAAGTTCTCTTTGTTGCTTTGGAATGCTGCCCACACTGTGCAGCCACAGCTAATAAAAGATGTATCATCAGCATAGTTCACTAGTTTCGAATTTTGTGGCTGTGTTATATCAGTAATATATAATACTAGAAACAAGAATGGTCCAAGTATACTTCCTTGGGGAACTCCACAATTGAGAGTTCTGTATGCTGACTTTACTGTTTGGATCTTACTTTCATACTTATAATTTAGTTTTGTGCACTGTCTTCTATCACGGATATAAGAACTTAGTAATTTTAGAGCTACTCCTCTTATCCTGTAATTTTCTAACTTGGATAACAGTACTTCATGATTCACAGAATCGAATGCTTTAGACAGAACTAGGAAAGTCTCTATAACTTTGTTTCCTTCATCCAGCCTGTTCAGTAGTTCATGGAAAAAAGTTCCTAATGCTGTTATTGTAGATCATCCTTTTCAAAACCCATGTTGTGTTTTGTTTAATAGTTGGTATTTACAAAAGAAGGATTCCATTTGATCTAGAATTATTCTTTCAAGCAGCTTGCCAAGTGTTGAAGTCAAAGAGATTGGCTGGTAGTTATTTATGTCTGTGATAGCCCCCTTTTTATACACTGGTTGTATTTGAGTGATTTTTAAAAGCTCTGGAAAGGTCCCCTGGCCAATTGAACTGTTAATTAGATGTGTTATTGGTTTTATTAACTCATTTTTGCATTCTTCAAGTAGTGTGGTGATATGTCATCCCAGCCACTAGATGATTTTACTTTGAATTTTGAGATTATATTCATGATCTCAAACTCTGTTACACTCCTTAGGAAAACTGAATTACTCATTGTAACTCTGTTTATTTTCAGGGCTGATTCATCTTTTTCTTCTCTGCATGCCTTACTAAAATGTTTAATGAAGGCGTCACGTACAGACTTTGGTTCATTCAACAGTATTCCATTTTCTTATAATGCAATGTTGCTGCAACCTGGTTTTTCTCTATGTTCACATTCTTTGTTTGCAATATGCCAGGCTGTTTTGCTAATGTTACTAGTTTTTCTTATCTATTCAGCATAATGAAGTGCTTTTAGTCTCTTCAGGGATTCCCTGTATGTCTTTCTAGTGCTTTTGTACTTTGTTAGGAAGTACCGCAATTTTGTTTCTCGAAACAGCACATAAAGATACTTCATATTTTCCTTTAGTTTATGTATTTCTGGGTGAATTTTAAATTTCTTTGTGGGATCTGATTTCTTTAGTTCTTTTTTTACTATTGGACATGCCTGATTAAAGCTATGATTTAATATTTCATAGAAAAGGCCCCACTTTTCATTAATACCTTGTGATCTATATACCTTATCCCACACACTCTCTCTCAGCAAGCTCCTGCCTAAGTAAGTTATAATTAATCTTCCTTTTATAAGTGTGTAGGTCACTATGCAGAACTATTTTGTGGTCTGTATTAATTTCTATGGATAGAGCTGTATGGTCTGAGAGATACGTTTCAACAGCTCTTACCACTATATGTTTCCTATCTAGATTCGAAAGAACATGATCAATACAAGATTGTGAGCTGAGTTGAGTTGATTGTGAGTTGATGGTATAGCAAGCAGTCAGTTTAAAGCTTATTTAGCAACTGGGTACTGTGTGTGCCCAAGGTGGACAATTTTTCTGTGCCCATTCATTTGCTCAACTGGTTTAATGGTTGTCATTCCCATATAAAACACTGTTTACTAGAGATAGGTTAGTTGATAAACAACATGCGTAGCTTCACAAGTTACTGGGCCTTTCATACAGTTAATATCATTTACAGATAACAGCCATAGTCCTGTGAATTTCAGTGCAGTACTCCTGATATTATTTTCATTTTTGATGAAAATTTGTCTTCCTTTATATCATATTAGATACTAATAGTCCAAATTTCTTTGAGATAATTACATATTGGTAAAGATACTACATATTATCACGTCTTGGTTGTCAACTGAGAATGCGGTATAATGATGAATGCTTTTCAGGTACCTGGGAAGATGGAATCTAGCCATTTATGTACACCTGCTGTTTGCAAGATATCATATGGGAAACTCAATGTGTGTTTCAGACAACTAAGATTTTTTTCTATCTCTGCAATATAATCTTCTTTCCCTCAATAAGTTGATAATCTTCAAGTGTTGAATATGGTTTACAATCGTGCAACAGATGAATGTTAGGACACTGATCTGATTTAAGGGCAAAATAGTCATATATTATTGTGAGGGGGATTAATTAAAACTTAACTGGATGAGAATTGTCTTGGACTGCACAGTATTATCTATTTCTGCAGCATGCTATCTATGCATGTACTACTAGAGAGAAATATGGAGAAATTTAGTGAAGTGAGCTGTCTGTCACATATCCTATCAACAATTAAAGAACGTCGATTTGTAATGAAATGTCAAAGAAAGACAATAGTGATTTTCCAGGATGTACTATACCATTATCAGAAATCTTGGTGGCTGGAATTATGGAATACTAGCTAATTGTTAATATCATTAAGTATGGGCTAACTGATTTAAAATATATGTAAAACAAATGAAAATAAATTATAAAACTTACACATTTTCTGTCTCATTGTCAACTGAATGTTCATTATCACCATCAGAGTTTGATGTTATGATAGATTTGCTGTGTATTGTAGTTTCTGCATCATCATGACCTCTTGTAGCTGATATGTTGTTCCTTGAAATTTCAATTCTCAATCTCTGAAAGGAAGGCAAGTAATTAATTAAAATTATTTGTATGTGATTACTACATAGCTGCAAATTTGTATTCCATTTACACATAAACACTTAAAAAAAAAGAAGAGAAAGACACAGTTATTTTGCTCTCTGAGTCATTGGTTAATGAGTCATCACCCTGTGCTGACTGCATCATTTTCAACAACTGTATTTTGTACATAATGTTAGCTACTGGTTTTCATATGTCAGACACGAACTAAGTGCCACAGACATAATGTAGTGTGTGAGATACAAATAAGTTAATAGTTTGCTTCAAATATTAACGAATAGAACAGATGGCTATAAAAGCAAAATTACATAATACTAACTAACCTGGCAATGCTAGGTAATTGAATATACATCCCGATCTTCTTCCCTCCCTCCCCCTCTGTGTCCATCACCTCCTCCCCACCCTTTCTTTCATCCTCCTACCTCTGTCCACTTCTTACTTCCTCCTTGCTCTGCTCATTACCTTCTTCCCTCTCTATATGTCCACCCCCCACCCCTCTCTGACCTTTGAGCCTTGTTTATTGTTATAGCCAATGAAAACTTGAATTTGATAGGGAATTGAAGTCACTTACAATAGATGGGTAAAATATCTAGAATCATTGGTATACAATGTCTCTCCTGCTGCTGGATCTGTGAGGATAGTAACTTCAATTACAATATTTCACATAGTTGTAATCTGCAAATGGGTAGAATTACAAAGTTTCGGATGATACAGACTCTGTAGTAGTAGTAGTAGTAGTTGTTGTGTGTGTGTGTGTGTGTGTGATACTACAAACTGACACACACACACACACACACACACACACACTCTCTCTCTCTCTCTCTCTCTCCACTCACGTAGACTGTATGGTCCACATATATTTTTTGTTTTTACTTAATCGAATATTTTTATGTTGTTCACAAATGGCAACACATTCTAAGATTTTCAAACTTATTAAGGATGTAGAAGCATGGTCATTTCTGGAAGCTGAAGTCCAAAGGTTTTGTTAATCATACTTTACGCGCTATTGTGGAGACATTTCCATATCAACTTTCGTCCCATAACCAATATTTCTTTATATCTAACTGAAAAATGAAATACGAATTTTCATAAATTTAGCTTTTAAATTTTTTTTATGTAATGAAATATTTTTTAAAAAGATGTTCATCCTCTGTTGCACTCCCTTGGGGGTTGAATTTCCAGAAACACTGAAACACATACTGTTTTATTTCTAACTGAAACGTCAAATACCAAATGTCACAGATGTAGCATTAAAAATCCTTTAGTAGTTCTTTATTTTCAGAAAACCTTTCCTCAATTAATTTACCGCCTTAGTGGATGAATTTACAAACATGCTGAAACTTCAAGTTTCTCTCCCTTAGCAGTTTGGGCTGGGCGATAATGAGTCAGTCAATCAGTTTGACCCTATTTCACCCCCTTATGGGATGAATTTCCAAAAAGAGTGAAATATATTTTTTCATCTCTAACTGAGAAGCCAAACAACAATTTTCAAAGATTTAGCTTTAAAAATACTTTCACAGTGAAATATTTTCATAAAATACTTCATCCTCTATTTTACTGCTTAGGAGTTTAACTTCCAAAAACAGTGGCATGTGCATGTTTTATTTCTAACAAAGAATACAAATTTTCATAGACTTTGCTTCAAAAATACTTATACAATGAAATATTTGCATAAAAACTTTCATCCTCCGTTTCACCCCCATAGAGGTTGAATTTCCAAAAAATGTGAAACACATTTTTTAAAATTTCTAATTGAGAAGCCAATTTAAATTTTCATAGATTTAGTTTAAAAGTGCTTTCTTAATAAAATATTTTCATAAAAAATGTCATCCCCTATTTCACCCCCTTACGGGCTCAATTTCTAAAAACACTGAAACATGTATCTTTTTATTTGCAACCAAGAAGTCAAATACCAATGTTCATAGATGTAGCTTTAAAAATACTTTAGTATAATAACAATATATTTTCATGAAAAGCTTTCACCCACTATTTCACCCCCATAGGGTTAAATTTCTAAAAGTGCTGAAACACACATTTCTTTATTTTTGACCAAAAAACCAAATACCAATTTTTGTAGGTCTAGCTTCAAAATTGCCTTGATAGCAGCATTTTTTTAAAAAATGCCTTCATCTCCTATTTTGCTCCATTGGGTTGGAATTTTTAAAAATCCCTTCTTAAACGATGCTTACAGTATAAGCTCCACACTTACCCCAGGTTTCAAGTTTCTAACTTCAGCGGTTTGGGCTGGGTGATGAGTCAGTCAGTCAGGCAGGACACTGCCTTTTATACATCGACATATATACAATGCTACTTTATTCTGTGAGAGCCTCTTCATCTTGCAAATAACTGATGCAATCAACATCCTTCTGAATCTTCTTACTGTATTCATCTCTTGGTCTCCCTCTCTGATTTCTACCCCCTATATTTCCCTCCAGTACTAAATTGATGACCTCTTTATGTGTCAGAATGTGTCCTATCAACAAATTCCTTCTTTTTGTTAAGTTGTGCCACAAACTTCTTGTCTCCCCAATTCTGTTTAGTACCTCCTCATTTGTTACATGATTGATGCGTCTAATCTTCAACATTCTTCTGTAGCACCACATTTGAAAGCTTCTATTCTCTTTTTGTCTAAATTGTTTATTGTTCATGTTTCACTTCCATACATGGCTACACTCCAGGCAAATACCTTCAGAAAAGATTTCTCAACACTTGATCTATTTTTGATGTTAACAAACACTTTCTTGCATTGCCAATCTACATTTTATACCCTCTTTACTACTGCCATCATCAGTTATTTTGCTGCCCAAATAACAAAATGAATATATGTACTACTTCAAGTGTTTTGTTTCCTAATCTGATTCCCTCAGCATCACCTGATTTAATCTGACTACATTCCATTATCCTCATTTTGCTTTTGTTGTTGTTCATCTTATATCCTCCTTTCAAGACACTGTGCATACCGTTCAACTGCTCTTCCAAGTCCTCTGCTGTCTCAGACAGAACTGCAGTATCATTGGCAAACCTCAAAGTTTTTATTTCTTTTCCCTGAACTTAAATTTCTACTCAAAATTTTTCTTTGGTTTCCTTTACTGCTTATTCAGGGTTGGACATTGGTGCAAAAGCTGTCGATCAGGAACTTTACGCTTTCAGCTGTGCTCCCCCTGCCAGCCAAATACCAGTCATGAAAATATATCATATATATTATGTTATATACCATATATATGAAAAAATACCTAATTTATGTATGTCTGAACATTTATTAGAGAGTCGTGTAAAAATTTTAAGTAAACTGGACAAGAACTTGTTTTTTGGTAACTACATTAATCATCAATTTGTCTTTTATCATTACAGAATGAAGTTTCATGACTACATTTGTCTAGGTAATACATTTGAGTGATTAACATTGCAAGGCCACGGGTTAACCTAAGTGTGAGATAAGCCATTACAAATGTTAAATGCTGGTACATTAATAACAGGTGTAACCACTAGAATATTGAATGCAAGCTTGAAAATGTGCATGAGTTGCAAACAGGCTCTGGATGTCAGTTTGTAGTATGGTGCTCCACGACTGTTGCACTTGGCCAGGTAGTATAGAGATGATTAATGCTATTTGCGGATGATACAGGAGTTGTCATCTGATAATATCCCATACGTGTTCAATTGTAGAGAGAGATGTAGTGATCGAGCAGGCCTAGGCAACATGTTGACTCTCTGTAGAGCATGTTGGGTTACAACAGCAGCATGTGGGCAAGCATTATCATGTTGGAAAATGCCCCCTGAAATGCTGTTCATGAATGACAGTACACCAAGTCGAAAAACTAGACTGACATACAATTTTGCAGTCAGGGTGCATGGGACAACCAAAATAATGCTCCTGCTACCATACGAAATTACACTCCAGATGATAACTCCAGGTGTAGGTCTAGTGTGTCTAACAAACAGGCAGGTCCATGCAGGCTCTCAACTGGTCTCCTAACCAACACACAGTCATCCCTGGCACTGAGGCAGATACATATTCCATCAGAAAACACTTTAGACCTCCACCCCACCCTCCAGTGAGCCCTTGCTTGACACCACTAAAGCTGCAAATGCAGGTGGTTTGGGGTCTTCAGAATTCATGCAACAGGATGTCTGTTTCCAAGCTGTCCTCAAAGTAACTGGTTTGGAACAGTTTGTTGTGTCACTGTTATGCTAACCGCTGTTCAGATTGCTGCTGCAGGTGTAGTATGTTGCACCAGAGACATATGCCTAATATGTCTTCCCTCTTGGTAGTGCCATGTGGCCATCCAAACACGGTCTTCTTGTGACTGTATATTTTCGTGACCACCACAGCCAGCAATGATGTTCAGTGGCTACATTCCTACTGTATATTCTCGCAACCACCACTACCAGCAATCATGTATAGTGGCTATGTTCCTGCTACATCTTTCTATAATATCACAGAAGGAACATCCAGCTTCTCATAGCCTTATTACACAACCTCGTTCAAACTCTGGAAGGTGCTGATAATGGTATCTTTGTCACCTTAAAGGAATTGTTGATTTACATCAACTCACCACATCCAATCTCAAACATAACAAATGCTCATGACAGTTAAAGCATGTATTTGAACCAAATCTAATTGGCATCATCATTGTTGCATTACTACTGCCTCACTTATGTGACTGGCACAAAATTTGAATAGATATCATCTTTTAGACATAGAAACATGCCTAACAACTTTTGTTTGTGTCACACATCTCCTTGTTGGTGTTGCAACTTTGTTTCCCACTAGTGTATATTTAAAAAGATACATTAGAATATTGCATTAAATTTGAAGTAAATCAGCCAAGAACTTTTCAATATTTTTGCTAACAACTTTTCCCTATTATGTATTATTTATATATTATATGTATTAAAAATATATAGCTTATGTTCAAATGTTTGTTTGAATATCATCTAAAAATTGGAAGTAAATTGGTCAACAAGTTTGAGAGATTTTTGCTAACAGTGTTTCCTCCTTATACATTACTACATACATATTTATTAAAAAATATTCAGGCTATGTCTGACCTGGTTCCAATTTGAGCTAAGATCATGGGTAAAAAGTTTTTGATTTAGGCCGGACAAGTGGTCATTTGTATAGATAGCCATCTGAAAATCTGTCTTACTGTAGCTATGTTGCAGTATATTCTTCTTCCTTTTTTTTCTCTATTTACAACAAGCTCCATTACAAAATTTGTAATACTACATGTATGTACGTGTGTGTCTCGTGAAAACCACCAAGGGGGCTGCCAAGCTTAACATCCTCATCTGAAAGACAGATCACCATCGACAGTGTCACATGCATTATTTCTTTTTTGTAAATAATACCACTTTTTCTGCTGTCACTTAAGTTATTTTTCTCAGACGCATTAGACTAATGACCATAGATGTTAAGTCCCATAGTGCTCAGAGCCTCTCAGACGCATTATCAGTGAGATCTGTACTGGCGTAACTGCAAGTGCTGGAACAAAGATGCAGAATGCAAGAGCAGATAAGGCAGTGAGAAAATGGCAGCCAATGGTGTGCAGAATTGGACCGTGCCATGCCAAGAGTGACACCTGGAAGAAGGGAATATAAATGCCACTCCTGGTAGCCTCGGCCTCTCAGATCGGCACCAGATCGCGGATGTTAGTTATCAGTGACGTGTATCAACTTTCCTGAACATTTCACATATCAAGGACTCTAAATTATACTACATGTTGTCCCTTGTTTGCGACTAGTACCTGTAAATGTCCAAAGTTAAGTAGAAATAAAACTACTAATATTATTTGTTTGAATTATTGTATAGTATTCCAAGAATGCTGCTTCCTGTGGGCACCATATTAGCGACGAGTGGGCAAGACCCCCCCCACCACCCCCCAAACTGGTGACAAGTCTTCAAATGTACTACATGCCGATGGCCATGCGCTTTGCTTTAACAGTATCTTGTCATTCTTTGCGAATCAGTGTTTTCAGGTGGGTGTTGCAGAACAACATTTCTTTGATTTTGTCATTCTTTACAGTGCTTGCCTTATATATTTTTTGCATTTGTGTCTTCCATCATGCCCACCAGTCCTATCCCCCCCCCCACCCCACCCCCCCCCCTCCCCGGGTTGAGTCCCTTAGTTTTGTGATCACCCCATTCCACACTGGTGGCGTGCGGTAACCACTCCGAGTAAACAACCTGGCATATCACAAAGGCAGTTCGCTAAACAGGCAAAGATAATTAATTCTTCCCCTCACTGTTATACACAGCACAAAAACCAAGACTGCCCCTCCCGACAAGCTCAGTGTTACGCTTGTGGACGGAAAGGACATGTGCAACCCATATGTTTGCAATGGAACAAAAATAAGAATTCAGCATGCTCACAGAAATCTAGTCACAAGGCCCATGTTATTAATGCAGTGTATTCTAAGTCTGCCACTAGTAAGTGTGCAGTTTCGTCAATGATTTGTCAGTCAAATAAACTTTTTGTTCATTTACTTATTTGTGGGAAACGTGAAATTTCAGTTGGACATGGGTGCCTCTGTCACATTGCTAAATCGTCACAAATATAAACTGTTAGGTCCCCCATGCCTGTCTAAAACTAGCAGGTAACTGATGGCTTATAGGGGACACGACATTCCAGTTCTCGGAACATCTACTTTTCCTGCCATGTATTGCTCGCATACGTGAACAGCAACTTTTGTGGTGCTATATTCATGTGCGCTGGTACTTTGCACATTGGCACAGCCTCGCTGAACAGAAAGGTGTAATTCTTGCTCAAACTGACATGGATAGTCACGTGTGTTGATGACTAAAGCTTTACAAAAAGAAGAGTTGCAGTTACTTCACCAAGGACACTGGGGGATTGTTCGTACGAAACAGTAAGTGCGTCGATACTGTACTTGGCAGGGTAAGTACACCCAAATAGAATTGATGATGTCACAGTGTCACGTATGTGCAGAAAATCAGTCTGCTCCACCACAAAAGTTCTCTGCTAAGCCTAAGTCACAATCGCCATGGCAACGTGTGCACACAGACTTTGCGGGACCCTTTTGGAACACTCGCTGGCTAATTGTGGTTGACTCATGTAGTGAGTTTCCTTTTGCTGTGGCAATGAAACCGATAATGTCCCTTAGGACAATTCAGGTGTTGTCATCTGATCTTTTGCCTAGAAGGTTTACCTGAAGTAATATTATCAGACAACGGCCCTCAGTTCACGTCCCATGCATTTCAAACATTCTGTGAATGCAGTGGCATACAGCATCAAATTAGTGCACCATTCCATCCACAGTCAAACGGTGAAGTGGGACGGTTTGTCAGAACATTCAAGTTGCAGGTGGCCAAACTTCACTCCTCACACACCAGGGATCAAGCATTGCAACTGTTTCTCGCCTTGTATTGTTCACAACCACGAGATGGACCATCACTAGTGGAATTGCTTCACGGCCACTGCTATCACACACTGCTGCACCTGCTCCGCCCTCCTCAGCACCCGGCGCCCAAGGAAGGCTACAGGTATTGCTTCGCACCGCATGATATTGTCTTTTACAGAGTTTTTAGCAGCAGCAGACAGTAGGTGCAAGGCAAGATCGTCTGTCGACTTGGCGCTTGCATGTATCTTCTTTTAAGTCCAGATGGCTTGCAGCACCGCCATCAAAATCAACTTCACATCTGTCATGTACACAATGATCTTTCAGTCTCTCTTCCCCTACATTCAGGGGTCCAGAGGACAGTGTGGCTGCAGCAGCTGCCAGAGGGTGTCATCACGACACCACAGGACGACTCTATGGTGACGGAACCTTCGCTCCCTCTGCCTCCTCTCGTCCTACTGATGGAGCTGGACCCGCCCACACCGCAGCAGTCACTGTCTTCATCTGGCAGCAGGAGGTGGACACGTACCCTTCTGGTCTTATCCGGTGTATGTTTCCGCCAGAGCGCATACCGAATGGTGGGGTACGGCTGCAATGGATGTCCCGTGCAGCCACAGCTTCCAGTCCATAAGAGCGTCCTCGCTCCTGCACCTCTGGCATGGTCACACTCCATACACAACGATGGTACTTCACTTTGGGGGAGGAGGAATGTTCTGCTGGAAAGAAGATGCAGAATGCAAGAGCAGAGGAGGCAGTGAGAAAACGGCGGCCAATGATGCATGGAATTGCGCCACGCCAAGAGCAACACCTGGAAGAAGGGAATATAAATGCCTCTCCTGCTAACCTCAGCCACTCAAATCGTCACCGGATCATGGACGTTAGTTATCAGTGATGTGTGTCAACTTGCCTGAACATTTCACATCTCAAGGGCACTAAATTATATTACATGTCGCACCTGATTTCGACTACTACTTGTAAATATCCAAAATTAAATACTGTCACTTTGCTTTCTAGAAATAAAACTACTAATGTTATTTGTTTGAATTGTTGTATAGTATTCTGAGAATGCTGCATCCCGTGAGCACCCTATTAGTGATGAGTGGGCAAGATCCCACTGGATCTATAATGATTATCAAACAGTTCACATCATGATTTTTTATGTAAAAAAAATAATTACTTAAGATTTGCTGTGATCTGCATTTCGTCTCATCTGGTCTAGAGGTCGCACTACCACTTTATTACCGACATATTAGCGCACTTTTGTGTTGCGACGTTTTTCACACTTTTCACCATGTTCCTCCTCCTTTTTTGTGGTGTACTGTTATTATTTTGTCACTCGATATAACTACTTCCTCAGACACTGTGCTTTTAACAAGCACTTCATAACGTGTTTCCACCTATTTGGGGTGTTTACCCACTTTTTGCCAATGTAACGAAGTGACAGATGATTTGACTTTTTGTTTCAATGTTCTGTGGAGGGGTTCATGGATAAGTGAGAGTAAAGAAGTTGGGTGGTAATATTATATTAATCCTCTTTGGGAGTGTTATTCTATTACTTTATCTATTAGTGTAAACAATG
The DNA here is from genome assembly GCF_023898315.1 of Schistocerca nitens. Taxonomy (NCBI): domain Eukaryota; kingdom Metazoa; phylum Arthropoda; class Insecta; order Orthoptera; family Acrididae; genus Schistocerca; species Schistocerca nitens. The sequence continues at coordinate 439,073,888 of NC_064614.1, forward strand.
AATTGTTTGGCATGTGTACTTGATCATTCAACAGGGTTTTCCTTTCTGCTTTGGTTTTGTGTATGTGGTAATTTTCTTGCAGGGTTTGCAGGTGTTTTTTATTGTTGATTCTAATTATTTTAATATCTTCTTCTCTAGTGGTTGGTTTGTGGTCATGTTCTCTTAGGTGTTCTGCAAATGTGGAGTGGTTTGTCCCATATTTCCTGGTTCTGATGTGCTCTTTGTATCTGACATCAAATGTTCTACCTGTTTGCCCTACATATCTACCTTGACAAGTGTTACACTGTAGTTGATATATACCCGCTTTCTGGTATATGTCTCTGTTTTTTGTCACATTTGGGGTGTATGTTTGTATAGAATTGCCTGTTGGGTATTCTATGTTTATTTCCTGTCTTTTGTATAAAAGAAGAATGGTTTGTGAATACATCATTGTGCACCATCTTGTATTTTATTTACAAAACAAATATTTCTGTACCTGCTGTGGAGGATGGGCACACAAACCAACTTGAGTGTCACATGCCCTCACTTTGTGAGACACCGTGGAGAGGTTTGGTATTTAAACCAGGACAATGGTTCAAAGTCTGTTGATCAAGAACTACATGTCACCACATCTCCTCCCCTTGCTGGCCATATATTGGTGAGGAAAATTTTTCCCACAACCATGATTTGAACCAGCTTACCCCCAGGTCAAGCACCATTGCACAATTGTGTGTTCGCAAACTTGGCCATGTAAATGAATTGTTTCAGTATATTTAGCAAGGTTTTAATGACGAACCGGTGCTGGCACCCAGGCAAAATGTGCAAATTGATTAATTCATTTTGCAAGAGATGTTAATTAGGCTAATATTAATACCCAGATAATGACACCATTTGTATGTGCATTCAGATTTTATTTGCACAAAGTTAGGTAAATGGATAAACTCAAAATGAATCTTTTTTTTAAATCCAATAATCTTTATCCATTGTTGAGATACAATGGTTTAAACTCAACCTAAAGGCAGCATGTAAACTCATTCTTAAATGAAATATAAGTAAATAAAAAATTTAAAAAATAAATAAAGAGTTCTTACAATAAAATTGAATAGTGACTCTCAAAAATCTAGTGTCATTTGGATCTTACATAAAAATGGTTTTATGAGGTTTTTTTTAGACATGTTTCTTATATGTTTCAAACTTGTGCAAATCAATTCAAATTTTGTAAGAAGGAATTCATATACATGTACTTAATGGCCTTGCTGTTGTTTTGTGCAAGTGTTATGCATTGTCACAATATAAGCAACATGGTTTGAATGGCAATAAACAAACCTGTCCTGGAACAGTCATTGCCTGAGCCAACAAAAGCCTACATCATTATGGTAGAGTAAAAGCTGGGAGCCAGAATGAAAAATGCTGCTATAATAGCACAAAAAAGGCAAGTATGTTGTGGGCAGAGTTACGGATGTAAAAGAAGAGAACTAGCTTTTCGGCTTATCTGGTAGCTTTAAAGACATTTAAATCAAGACATCTTGACATTTTCGCACTTTTTTACGAGTTAACTCAATTTCCTCAGTTCATTGAGGTCTCTTAGCTGGAAGGTGTTGGCACACCTGAGGCTTACAATTTATAGGCTAAAGTCCTTGATTCTGTGCCCTAAATCCAGAAGAATTGCCAGCTGTAGTAAAAAATACATGATATCAAATGGCTCAAGAGCTTGCATGAAAGAGCTAAAAAAGTTGTTGTGAGAGGATGTTCTGGGGGTGGATTTTTCCTGGGGGAAGACATAATGTATTATGTTACTTCACATGACACAATGCATTATACTGCATGACATGAGTGCTAATATTAATGAGTAAAAAAGCACATGTAAGTCAAGATGTTTTGATTTTAATGTTTTTGAAGCTGCCAGATGTGTCGGAAAACTAGTTCCTATTTTTTATATTCCTAAAGCTAGTTCCCTTTTTTTACTTCCATTACTCTGCCGAGGACATATTTGTCTTTTCTGTGCTATGATAGGAACACTTTTCATTCTAATAGTAGTACAGATTTTAAATATATATGTTTGTATAACATACATATTTTAAAATAATTGTAGCCTCTGTGTGTCTGGAGGTTTAGTAGAGTATTTTGTAAAAATCCGAAGTAAAGTGAATATGACATTGTCAAGATTTTAGGTAACAATATTTCCCATTTATACACTAAACATATGCTGTATTTATATACCATATATGTGAGATGGAAAGTGAAAAGGGACTTTTTGTCAGAGAAGCAAAATTTTCAGTGCAAGCAAAAACATTCAACAATGTCTAAAATATCTATTTTCATTTTTTTGTATATTGTAATAATTTACTTATTATAAGGAAGGCCCATTTTCTAAATCTTGCACCTGCATATGCAATGCTTCAAAACAATATCTTCTAGATTTTAAAGGTAGCTTTGTATAAAAGAAGAATGGTTTGTGAATACAATAATGCCAACCACGACAAGTGCTACCTTTTTATTTGAGAGTTTTAAATGCCTATTGATATTAGCAATTTGTTGCTTACAACCCTGAAATGCCAGCTGACATTACTGAAGCAATAAAAGCCTACAACTACAACACATGTTAACTCTGCTGTTGCTGCTAGAAATGAAGGAGATGAAGTTGCTGTAAATATATATGACTGACTCAATTTCTTGAAGAATTGTATTGCTAACAAAGCACCCCACATAACTAAATATATCCGCTCTGAGTTCATTGTTAGCTACAGAGGTAATGTACACTGCAAATTGGACATTGATCGAAATTAAATTGTGCACCACATCTTTCATGAAGTAAGTGTATGCACTGGGTTTTCTGGTGCAATAATTCCAACAGGGATGACAAAACAATGAAAAGATTAGCTTTTTAAAAAATATCAGGACCTAATGCAAAGAGGAATAAAAAGACGTTCTGTGTCCTGAAGTAATGCACCATGAAGGAATTATTTGAATTGTACAAAAATTGGTATGTGTGATGTACATGTACAGACAAACAAATGATTCCAATTTCATAAAAATTGGGTGACTGATTTAGGAGAAACAACTTCAGAGACTGAGCATGTCACTAATGCACTGGTCCACTTCAGTCTTTTACGTAAGCAGTTATTCATCTTGGTGCTGATCGATAGAGTTGCCGGATGACCTACTGAGGGGATACCATGCCAAATTCTGTCCAACTGACATGTTAGTTTGCCAAAATACTGAGATGCTTGGAGGGATTTGCCCATAATGCTCCAAACACTCAATTGCAGAGAGATCCAGTGATCTTTCTGGCCAAAATAGGGTTAGGCAAGCACAAAAACAAGCACTAGAAACTCTCACTGTGTGTGGGTAGGCATTATCTTGCTGAAATGTAACCACACGATGGCTTGCCATGGAGAGCAACAAAATGAGGCACAAAATATCATTGATTTACTGCCGTGCTGTAAGGGTGCCACAGATGGCAACAAAATGGATCCTGCTATGAAAAGAAATGGTACCCAAGCCCATCCTCCTGGTTGTCCAGTTGTATGGTGGGTGACATTCAGGTTGGTATTTTACAGCTGTCTGTGGTGTTTCCAGACACATCTCTGCTGGTCAGTGGGACCCAGTTTGAAGCAGGACTCATCACTGAAGGATAATTCTACTCCAGTCAATGAAACTGAAGGCCAAAAACAATTGATGGGCATATAAACAAGACTGAAAATACTGATAAGCTCTTGGAAAATGTTCTTCAGTGCTAATTGGTATAGAATGACTGCTTTGTACTGGAACTACACCTTTATTAGAGTCAGTGGTTGTATGGGTGTAGAGTGTGAGAAGAGAAAGGAAGCATGGAAGGGGAGGGAGGGTTGAAGGGAAGGATAGGTGATGTCTGGGAAGGAGAGATAGCAAGTGCATGGAATAAGATTGTGGCTCTAGTGAGCTCAGGGGGAGTTGCATATGTTTGTACTGACATTTTGAACGCTACTGAAAATGATCACAGTATTGCGTTGCTTCATTGTGTTCCTAAAGGTCAAACTATTAATCACATTACTGCCTTGACATTCTTGTTCAATTCCATGAGAAAATAAGAAAAAAATACCTACTACAACTGTGGAAGAACAAGTCATGGGTTCTGTATCAAGACAATGCACCGGATCATATCACAGTGTCTGTTAAGAGATTTCTAACAATGTACAGCACCCAAGTGTTACTTCACGCACCTTATTTGGCTGACCTAGTACCATGTGACTTTTATCTATTCCCCAAGGTCAAATCTGCATTAAAAGGAACAAGATTCCAGTCTGTTGAAGCAGTGAAAGAAAATATGGCATGCATCATCAAGGAAATCACAGAGAATGACTTACGGCACAGTTTCCGTCAATGGATAATTTGCATGGAGCATTGTATGGATAGAAGAGGGAAGTATATTGAGGATGACAATAACTAAATATATAATTTTTTCTAAATAAAATGTTTTACAGCAGCAGTACCATTGTTTTATAGCCACTCCTTGCAGGCAGACTAAAAAGAAAAGTCTTATGCTATACTACACATGTTGTTACTTTTTCAGACAGTACATGAATTTCTGTTAGTGGAACATCCACAACCATTATGTAAATTGCTCATAATTGAAACTTCTGCTACAGTTCTACAATATTTTAATTACTGAAGTCTTACACAACCCAGTCTTGGCAGCTCAGCATCATCTTCAGGTGGAACTGAAAATTGAAAAGGAAACCGCACATCTCAACAGTATGACCCATGAAAAAGCTACCAGTATTATAAAAGCAGGCAAAGTCAAAAAATATATAGACGACAATGAACATACCTAAAATCAGTACAAGGTGTAGATGCCCAAGTTACAGTAAAAGGCAGTGCCTGGCTCATCAGAGGGAATATGGAAAAGTGACCACACGAAAGTCACCTTTCAAAGGCGCCTAATGTATGTCAACTGTACATTGCAAGTACCGTCGAGGGCCTAGAGTCAAATAAACCCAAACAGCGACAGATTAGAGACTATACAAAAGGCCAGGAGCTACAAAGTAAGACAAAAACTGAGCCATAAATAACTACACTTACAGAAGGTCAACTGATGCCAAGTTTGTGTATCACTGTCATGACAGGCAGCACGCAAACTGACATAACTGTAACAAATGAAAACACTATTCAAAGTATCCATAAATAAGCAGCTAAAGGTCTGAAAAATGATCTGACCACAAGGTCTGCCACATACCAATTACTCAGAGAAAATGGTAATGCATCCCATCTATCAATGGAACAGGGATCAAGTAATGTGACTACAAGCTGCTCTAAAGTGAACATGATGTAAGATGTACTCCAACTGAGCAACAGATAAACTAAGATAAAGTTCAAAGTGACAAAAATAGTAATCAGCAGCTGAAGGTACTGGCACATATATGACAGATGACTGCCCCCAAAAAACCATAGTGGACCTAGTTTATAAGTGAGTAGAAAAAAGTATTAAGAAAACACCTGAGGTAAAATCAATAAAATCAACAAATATAAAAACTTACACAGATCACATCTAATTTCAAATCAGTACAGTATGCAAGATGCATAAGGAAGTCAAATAAATAACTGCCACAATACAGCACAATAAAAAGGCAAGCTAGAAGTGTAAAAATGTAAACACTGACAAAAATACATATAATGCTGCATAAACCACTAGAGAAATAGTTAAAATACATAAAATAATAAATGCCAGTAAGGAAACTGCCAAGATGGTGCCACAAAAAGTACTAATGACATAATCTAAAACCCAAAAAACATAAAAAAACTGTGATGAATAACCAAACTGGCACCCACGCAACCACCCATTAAATGGCCAACAAACATGAAAACAGATAAAGAGCACTAGGAAAAGGGACCATGGCAGGAGTATGGAACAGTGCCAACAAGAGCAAACTTGGTAAAAAAAATTGGTTATTGCATGCACTGCAAAAAAATCACTCAAAATATTTTTATGTTTACGTTCTTCTGTTCATTCAGGGCAAAGTCAAGACTACTGATTCTACCTTAGAAAATCTCTCTCTCTCTTCTAGCATGTTCAGAGTTAAGCTTCCAGGATATACATGTAATATAGGAAGATTATCCTTGACATTACCAGCCTGTGATCGTTAAGTGCAAGATGCAAAGATAATGCAGATTTGGGTTTACGTAACACTGCAGTGTTCTTTAAACCTGCTGTAAAAGCTTCTGGCAGTCTGCCCCCTATACTTACAATCACATTATGGGCATTAATACAATCAATACCTGCTTTGTTAAATGCTCAAGGAGACGTATATTCATGCCGTATCAGCTACAGTCCATTGTTATCCTGTAGAAATAATGCAAGAATAATATTTATGTCCCTCAGCCAGCTACCCATTTCATTTGAAATATTCCCATAGTAAGGAATCCTAGCAGACTTTTTCTTCTAACCTGACCTTGCACAACAAGCGTACTTTGTTCCTACTCTTTGCCTATGAAGATCCTTGACTTCCTTAACTGTGTAATCATTCATATATCCTAGAAACTTTATATGGACCCATTCCTTATTAGTGTCTTATTTGTTAAGTAGGATGTCATGCAACCTGTGAATCATAGATCTGAAGACTGCCATTTTGTGAGCTCTAGGGTCAGCGGAGGAGTTGTGCATCTATGTGGCTGATTTACAATAGATGCTGAAGACAATACCATATTCATGAAAAGTAAGTAACAGATTCAGATAGTGTAAAGCACCAATCTGAAAAAACTACATAGTAAAATTAATGCTGGATGCTTGGCTATTCAATGTCTTGTGGATTTTGGCAAACTTGTCTTTGTCCCCATCATAAATGACAACTGTGTCATCGATATTCTTCTATATACCGCCATTTTGTCTCTAAACTGGGGACTCCCAGCAAATAATCTTCCTTCTAAGTGTGACATATATTTGCTAATGAAGTGACAACAGAAGAACTCATAGCTAAGCCTACATTCTGTTGCCATATACTAAACTTAAAATAACTGTATTTCAGTAGAACAGCAAACAATTTCATAATCTCATTAATGTATTTCCAAATTACTAAATGTACACAAATTACTGTCAACCAAACCCATGACCTCATTTATGGGAATATTAGTGAATATACTTTCAACATCAAAGGGAACTAATGAGGTACCTTGGGAATCCCAGCTGCTTGGTGATGTACTATAACCTCAGTTTGATTTTTAAACATGGAATGGTGAGGATAACTGCAATGCTGGGTAAGGACACCATTAAGATTAAGTGGTTCATGGCCTGGGCTGCCTATCAAATTAATAACAGGCCTAATTGGGTCACATTGTTTGTCAATCTTCAGCATCTACATAAGCATGGGATCATAGGCAACAATTCCATTTTTTGTTCTTGGTTCAATGCTAGATTAACACTTTTAAACACAGTTTTGATTTCTGATAGGAATTTGTTAGTAGGATCAAACTTAGGCCACTCAATATATTACCACCAGTAAAATCTTCAACTATTTGTTAATATTCAGCTTCTGATAAAATAATGGTCATTTTATCTTTATCTGCTTATTCTGCAAGAGCTTCATTATTGATTAATTTTTTTATTGATGCTTTTAATGGTATTATGATTCCCTACTTTTTTGCCTGCCATGCTACCTTGATAATGTGACACTATAGCTTTATTAAGCATTAAAACAATCTTGTTTTTTTGAACCGGTACACCCTTACAGAGCTCTAATATCACTATAGTGTCAGCTATGAGACACTCCACATTTTTCTTTGTAAATTGAATGTTACTGTTCAAAGGAAACCATAGCTCCTGCTCACTAAACTGTGTGTCAATACAGTTTTGTAATCTGGGGAAAAACAAAGTAGGCATATAACAAACTTTGGGATAACCATACGTTCCAAACACCTCTTATTAAATTTTATATTTGCAATACATTTTACTCATTTCCATCTTAAAGTAATATAAATAAAATAGGCCCCAATGTCCTAGCTAGGCATCAAATGACATAACTTTCTCTTAGTGGGTGAACAGTAAGACCTATGAAAAACCTACCAGTAGTGGAAAATCCGGTACAAAGTCTACATTTCCATGTTAAGCTAAGAGGCAGCACATCTTCCATGCATGCCATATCAGATGTGCATGACAAAAGTCAACCATATGTTACAAGCACTGTTAATGGCCTAGAGTGTAAATAAACCCAAATAGAGCCAGATTAGAGACCATATGAAAAGCCAGTCTTATCATTACTATTTTCATTAGTTTGAACTTTATTATAGTTTTTGTTTGCTCAGGTAAGTGCTCCATCCAACATGTTTACCTCAGAGCAGCTTGTACGAGGTGTGATTGGAATGGATCCACTACTGCTTACTGGTTTGGCAGACAGGTACGCGGAGGGTGGGGAGTGAGTCATTGTCTTGTCCTTGAACGCCCTCTGACAGGAAACTGTGTTTCCTTTATTCAATTTGTTGTGGCAGCTGGTTGAGTGCAGGTCTGTTAGGGCTTGTTGCTGGATTCTGTCTGCATGAAAATGGACGTAAAAACAGAGCAACGAGTTTGTGTGAAATTTTGTTTTAAGACCAGGAAATCAGCTTCTGAGACTTACGAACTATTAAAAACAGCTTTTGGTGATAATTGTATGAGCCAGTCAAATGTTTTTGTCTGGTTCAACAGATTTAAAAATGGCGTTAATCATTTGAAGATGAACCACGGTCTGACCATCCTTCCATTTTAAAAAGGTACGAAAATGTTGTGAAAGTTCACTTTGATCGTAGACTTACAATTAGGGAAAGGGATGATGAACATAATTTAAGTTTCTATGCAGTTCAGTCAATTTTAACTGAAGATCTGAACAAGTGTCTGCAAGATTCATTCCAAAAGTGTTGTCAAGAGAACAGAGACAGTACCGACTTGAAGTGTATCAAGAACTGATTAATTAGACTACAAATTACCCAGATTTGTTAAATAGGGTGACAAATCGTGTGTATATGGTTATGATCCTGAAACCAAAGTGCAATTTTCGCAGTTCACCACGACCAAAAATGCATGGCAAAGTCGGTCGAAGGTGAAGACAATGTTGGTGATTTTTTTTTAATCTACCAGTATTATGCATCATGAATTTACCCCTCTAGGAGAGACAATTAACCAGGAATACTAAAAATGTGTCCTTGAGCATTTGAACAAAAAGGTGTGGAAGAAAAGGCCTACGTTGTCGAAATACAGGAGTTGGGTGCTACACCATGACAATTCTCTGGCTCATCGTGCCTTCTCCATCGTTGAATTTTTGACCAAATTCAAAATTCCTGTGCTTCCACTACCACCATATTGCCCTGATTTGGCCCCTGCAGACTTATGCCTGTTTGTGAACTGAAATTTTCACTGATAGGGAAGCGATTTGACTCGACTGAAGACATCCAGGCAAATATGGAGAGTGTCCTTAACACACTTCAGGAAAGATGTTTCCAGGAATGTTTCCAAAAGTGGAAATACCGTTGGAGTCAGTGTGTTCAGTCAGAAGGGGACTATTTTGAAGGACCACCACTGTACAATTACAAGCCCATTCATAAAACTTTCCAATCACACCTCGTAGTCACATTACTCAGTCCCCATTCTGTTGATAGACAGGGCACACTGCTGCTTTCTATGAGTAATTGGTATGTGGCAGATCCTTTCAGCTCCTAGAGTCTACATAAACCCAAACAGAGAGTACGCAAAAGACCAGGAACTACAAGGTAAAGCTAAAACTGAGCCATAATGAGATAACTGAGCCAAAAGACACAAACTTGCTCTCCAACACTTCCCTGTATCCTTACACCCTCGCCGGGATGGTTCCTCTGAAAGGGGACGGCCGACTTCCTTCCCCATCCTTCCCTAATCCGATGAGACCGATGACCACGCTGTCTGGTCTCCTTCCCCAAACAACCAAACCAAACCAAACCTTACACCCTCCTGGACCTAATCTCAGTTAATTCTGTTATTATTATCTCTAGACAGAACCTAGTGTAGTGTTTACCAATGTACCATCTCTGACATACTCTTTCTTATGCCACCTGACTCATCTGGTCGTATTGACTATATTTTCCAGCAGATGAGATATTTTTGGTGTATTTCAGCAGCATAGAAAGGATCTCAATACTTTGGAATTAAACTAATATAAATACTGGTGAGTAAACTACAAAGCATTGAGAATGAAAATACTTTCCCTGCAATGCCGGGAAAAAAATGCAACATAAAAAATGTAAAGTATAGTGGAGTATTTGGACAGTAAGCTAAATTGTTCACATCTTGACTAATGAATTTTATGTGTTACCTTAGGATAAAGAATACTGGCTTTAAACACAATGTTTATGTCGTTACTGATTTACAATTAAGAATAATAATAGGTGTCAATGTACAGTATTTTCCAGTCCTGTGGTACTTCTCTTATCACTGCTTACCTCACTAGCATTTGTTATGTATTATATATTATTATATATCTTATCTGACTACATTTTGTACACTCTATTGTGGCTATTATATGCATGTATTATTTAACCTATGAGCATACGAAATTGTCCTTTGATTCACAAAAAACAACTCCATGGTTTCCTAATCTCTCATGAAATTTGTTTCTGAAATAAGACGACGTGACCTCCAAATGCTACACTGAATTTAACTTTGTTTAAAACTAAATGCACACTGTCAAAAGCTGGTATTTTAACTTTTACTTTCATATAATTTACTACTATGAAGGTGGTGCAGTGAAGGGTTTGTGGTGCAGTGAAGGGTTTATCACACTGGACTCATATTCAGGAATGCGAATCAAATCCCTGTTCACCCATTCAGATTAAGATTTTAGATGGTTTGCCCGATTCACTTTACTTACATGCTGGGTTTGATCCTTTGAATAGATCAGGCCCAATTTTCTGCTCCCTTTTTCTCAGTTCATACTCTGTCTTACTGTCAATGAGGTTTACATCTACATCTACAAGATTACTCTGCTATTCAGAACAAAGTACCTGGCAGAGGGTTAAATGGGCCACCTTCAAGCTGTCTCTCTACCGTTTCACTCTCGAATGGCGCGCAGGAAAAATGAGCACTTAAATTTTTCTGTGCGAGCCCTGATTTCTATTATTGTATTGTGATGATCATATCTCCTTATGTAGGTGGGTGCCAACAGAACGTTTTTTTAATCAGAGGAGAAAACTGGTGATTGAAATTTCATGAGGCCCCTTAGCAACGAAAAAGCCTTTTTTTTAATGATTGCTGCTCCAATTCACATATCATGTCTGTGGCACTATCTCCCCTATTTCGTGATAATACAAAACGAGCTGCCCTTCTTTGTACTTTTCCTCGTCATCCGTCAGTCCCACCTGATGCGGATCCCATGCTGCAGAGCAATACTCCAGAATAGGGCAGACAAGTGTGGTGTAAGCAGTCTCTTTAGTAGACCTGTTGCACCTGCTATGCATTATGCCAATGAATCACAGTCTTTGATTTGCTCTATCCACAACATTATCTATGTGATCGTTCCAATTTAGGTTATTTGTAATTGTAATCCCTAAGTATTTAGTCGAATTTACTACAGCCTTTAGATTTGTGTAACTTATCACATAATCAAAATTTAGCGGATTTCTTTTAGTACTCATGTGAATAACTTCACGCTTTTCTTTATTCAGTATCAATTGCCACTTTTTGCACCATAAAGATGTCTTATCTAAATCATTTTGCAATTCGTTTTGGTCATCTGATGACTTTACAAGACAGTAAATGTCAGCATCATCTGCAAACTATCTAAGACGGCTACTCAGATTGTCTCTTGTGTCATTAATATAGATCAGGAACAATAGAGGGCCCATAACGCTTTCTTGGGGAATGCCAAATATTACTTCTATTTTACTCAATGACATTCCATCTATTACTATGAACTGTGACCTTTCTGACAAGAAATCCAGTCACACAACTGAGGCGATATTCCATAGGCACACAGTTTGGTTAGAAGATGCTTGTGAGGAATGGTATTGAAAGCCTTCTGGAAATCTAAAAATATGGAATCAATTTGACATCCCCTGTTGATAGCACTCAGTACTTCATGAGTATAAAGAGCTAGTTGTGTTTTGCAAGAACAATATTTTCTGAATCCATGCTGACTATGTGTCAATAAACCGTTTTCTTTGAGGTACTTCATAATGTTCAAATACAGTATATGTTCTAAACTATTATCTTCCTTCCCCAGAAGGAAAGACACAAATCAAAGACTTTTTTTGTTTTTTTTAGGGGGGCAGTGCTGTTGTTACATCAGAACTTGAAATTAAAGCCAGAAATCAAGACATTTCAAAAATTTTGAACCAATATACTTTAATGATAAATGCTGCTCAACTAGCCAAATATTTCAATGATTTGCTTATAACTGTAGCAAAATATGATGTTAGTGAAGATAATTACCTAGAAAATGAACATTTATCTGTTTTAGTATATTTGATAACATGGCAGACAATGAGATGGAAAAAACAATATTACACTTAAAAAATAAAAACTCCATGGATGGGTTTGAGCAGCTTCCAATATAAAAGAAGGTCCATTATCCATGATCATAAATAATCCTTTGAAGAAGGGTACTTCCAAATATGGTGAAATATGCTGAGAAAAAATCCTTGTGTAAGTGTTTTCTAAAAATTTTCAAGAACTTGTTGCAATACTATCTGGAAATTTCATTGAAAAATTTAGTGTCATCTCAGAAAATCAATTTAGTTTCCAAACAGTCAAAAACACAATTTGGGCTATTAATGATTTTATGGAAAATTAGTTCATTTATAGGCTACATTCAGAACACTGCAGGAATGTTCTGTGACTTACCAAAAGCGTTCAACAGAGTAAATCTCTCTTTACTTCTGTACAAACTGGAAAAATATGGAATTAAGAGCTAACATTTTAAAATGGTTTAAGTCATTACTAATAGACAGAAAACAGAGTGTTGTCATTACATGATGCAACTGAACTCGGGCTCGTTTACTACCTATTTTTCACGTGGCTCATCTGTAAAGGGGGTTGATAGTAACCGGTTGCATTTGCGCCCCTATTATTGAGTCAGATATTGGCTGGCTTTTGAAGAGCAGTGAACTGAACTATACATGTTCAGACTGAAACTTATTTATTCAAAAGAAACACTTTAACGTTGTGGCCATGCATTTTTAAGTTCACAAATAATAATCGGTGCAATTTGTACACTGTTTGTCTCGCACCCACACACTTTCACCTTGTTCCTTCGCATACCCTGGCGTCCATGCTTGCACTCGTGGCACTTTGCCGCTCCCAACTCGCCACCACAACGGCCAACCACAAAAGACCCCGATTTTCCTGCTCATATCCACAGTCCTGAGTCGGGTCACATGACACCACAGTAGTCAAAATAATTGCTCAACATGGCCACAATTTGTTTACAATATTTTATAATATTTAAATACTTAAATCTAAATACATTATATAATTTTACAAATTATAACCACACTTATATAATTCGTTGCAATTAAAAGAAAACCAAAACACTATGCAACGGAACTACAACGCCCATCAAAACACAAAAAAAGTATTTTCCGGTCTATTGGAAGGTGGTCTATGGACCAGAGTCTGCAGCTTTGTAGCAAGCACTGTCTGGGGAAAATTGTATTTCGTTTTCCAAAATACAGTATGATGGTTGCTGGCTATTAGTGAATAATAGTACTGTGGCTTGCACTAATGTGTGGTCTTTCTGCCACTGTAATTCTGTGAGACTGGTACTAACAGATAAATTGATGACAATTTTTAAGCAATTTGTAATTGAAGAGAACAACCTAGATTTGCCCAGCAAAACATTTTTGAATTTAGCACTCTTGTTATGAAAAATTTATGTTTGTAAATCTTACGAATGTTTCAAGTCCCCTTAGTCTTCAGTACCGTTTCTCCTCAGTAGTCAGAAGATGCTATTTTAATTTTGTGTGTGAGCTATCTCCTATAAAATTATTAGTGGTGATTTCTTTGAAATCTGTTTTCTATTACTCTACATAAGAGTCAAATTACTTTAGTACTATCATTTTTAGGAAAATTTTAGTAATTTTCTAGGACACCTGAGGCCTTCTACAATCAAGGTGGTGTAAGGAGATTTCCAACAGTTGTAGTGCACTGGAAGCGGCAGCTTCGTGTGGCTAACTCAACCAGTCACGTAACATGATTTTGTAAACATCTCTGCATCAACATCTCAGTGTTGTCACAGCTCTATAGAAGACTATTGTATCACCTGCAGCTTTCTGCACTTCACTGTTGAAAGTTGGCAACAGAACTGCCCAGTGTTAAGGATTTTATGATGTTAACTTGCCTATAGTTACAATGATACTGTAGTTTCTTCATGGTCCAAAAAAAAATAAAAATTTTAAATATGACACATTAACCGAGGATCTCATCATAAATATATTAGTGCTTTAGGAGCAGTATTTTCTATCCAAAGTATGTAATTGTAGTTACATCAAATCAGATTAAAAATTTGCCCATAATGTTATTTACCTCTTTTAGCACTTGTATCTGTGCTGCATATTTGATGTTTGATTCATTTAATTTTCCAATATACCACTGTTGATCCTTGCACCTCTGATAATATGATGGTGGACGTACTTGAAACCTTTCAAGAGATGAAAAAATGATCCCTTAGTATCTGTTGATATCTATATGGAAAGTACCTTTATCATTAATGGTCTGTTATTTATACGAATAGAAAAAAAAAAAAAGACAGTGCAATACTAATTAAAGTATTTTTTTCTGCAAGATAATGAAAATACTAAAAATTACATTATTTGCCAAAGTGCTATGAATCAATATTCTTTGTCATTCATCGACTGTTTATGGCACCATCAGGAGCACATAACAATATATAAAAAAGAAAAATTGTGAACATAAAGGAACTATTTTGATTCAACCACAAGAATTATACTATAGTGACAACGAGGAAATGTAAAACATGGAGCCTCACAAAGTTCTACTTGAATCCTTTTCATCTGTTGGTTCTGCTTCACATTTCAGCATAATGACTGTCTTCATTTCTGATTCAGAAGATTAAGACAACGGAACAGGGAACAAGAACCATAAATGATTTTAAGTTTTTGTAAGGCCACATGTGGGGTATCACTACTGATTATATGATATACATACCAGTATTGAAAGTTTAGAAAGAATTCTGAAATCCAAAGACAGAGCTTTGGCTTCTGAAGCAGCACTTATACTGGCAAGGAAAATATAAAAATAAAACAAATTGCAGTTCCTTCTCATGGACACAATTCAACTTCATCACAGAACATAAACTTTTGCCATCCATCATGCATGGGGGACCCCATTGGAACATGGAAAGATATTCCATGAGATGGCTGTTCAGTCCCATTTATAAACAGTTAATTAAAAAAACTATTATCAGTATCTCTTAAACCAGAATTGTAAATACAATATATCTTTAATGAAAATGTTTCCTGCTGAAACACATATACCTCTAAAAGTGGTCATATTCTATGCTATTGTGACAGAAACAAATGATGTAACTAAAAAGCCACTCAGAATGAGTTTCATTAACAGATTTTTCTTGCCCTTTTCTGGAGCAACTTAAACATCCAAAATACGCTAATGTTCAGCAAAAGCAGAACACCTTGAATGACTCGAGATACGACATTCTTATTCACATGACATGAACATTAGTATGTTCTGCAGAAACGATTAGCATTTCAGTCACCTTTGTTCAGCATGTGTCCTGTTGCCTGGTAGGCACAGGGTCTGCCTGGGTCCTGATAACTTGTTCCATCTGTAGTATTTCAAGAATTTTGGGGTAAAGTCTAGAAACACTTGGTTCTCCGCAGGAAGGACAGCTGTCACGAGGAGCCAGGAGCTGCGTCAGGTGAGCGGCTCCTTGGCTTGCTGGAGTTTGTGAAGAATAATTGTTATTTTGGGACAAGAGTCAAAAATATATTGTTGTTTAACTGACAAGAGCCAATGAGTACTTAATTTATTTCAAGAATTTAGAGCTGGTTAATAATATTCCCCTTAATCTGATACAGTCTATGGAGAAGAATTAAATGGCGAGAGTGACATAGCTAATAACCCAAAGAAGAGGATCGGCTGCACACACAATGGGTAAGTCAACTGGATGAGACATATGAGTCGTGCAACCCAACACCGCACTGTCTCTTGTCATATAAGAAAGCATTAGACATCCAGGCATGATGGCGTTAACATGTATAGTGCATGAATGGTGTCCTGTGGTATAGCCATCCATGCTGCATTCACATGGTTCTGAGGTTCATCTGTGGTGGTCAGCATTGAGTCACAGCACTGCACCCATCTTTTCACCATATCCCACACATTTTTGATTGTCAACAAGTCTCGTGATCTGGAGGCCCACAGCAAAAGACTGACATCCTGTGACGCCAAGAAGTCATGTGTTCATGGAGCAACATGTGGTCATGCATTGTCTTGCTGAAAAATGGCATCTGGGGTATTGTGCAGAAAGGGCATGGCTACAGGTAGCAGGATGCCATTCAGGTAGGCCACACTCCTCACAGTGCTCTGGACATGCACCAACTGTGATTTGTGGTTATACCCAATAGCACCCTATACCATAAGTCCTTGAGTTGGCTTGTGCAAATGATGTCACTGTAGTGCTGCTCCCACTGTCTGCAGCGAACCAAAATGTGGCCATCAATTCAAACAAAAAGAACCTGGATTCATCTGAAAACACTATCTGATGCCATTCCTGTCCACAGTGATGTCATTCCATACACCATTGGCATTCAGCATATTTTTGCACATTTGTCAAAGATAGGCAGAGAAGTGGATGACACGTGGACTGTCACACCTGATAGTGTACAATGCGTTACACTCTTCCACTGTTATGCCAGTGCTGAGAAGGACACACATCTGTCCTGCAGTGCCATTAGCATTGATCTTCTCAGGGGTTGGTCTGAGTGGTGTGACCTGACCCATATTGTCATGTTCCACACCCTTCCATGAACCATTCTGCACACACACACACACACACACACACACACACACACACACAGGATCCATCAAATTCTCTCATGCCAATAACGCACCCTCTTTCAAACTCCCTGATTTGATGGTACAGTTCATGCATACATCTGGGAGGCATCCTACAAGTCTGATCAAGTCACACTGATCCATTACCTTTGGTTTGCAGTGACAACGAGAGCTGCACACTGGTGGTGCTGTGCCGCAGTATCAATGTTGACATCAAACCCGTGGGCCGACATGGTTCAAATGCTAATAATTTCTGCAGAACATACTAATGTATGTGTCCTGTGAACATGAATGTCCAATCTCTTGTCATTCAAGGTGTTATCAGCATTCAGCAAGTAGTCAACTTTTCTCCTTTTGTTTTGAAATAGATCTGTATCTAAAATTTATATTTTAAGTATATTAATATGTATTTAGTGGACTGTTGAATTTGGTATTCATTTCCCTCTCATCTGTTAATGGCTGTCTATGCTTGCTGAGAAGTTCTTTTCCTCAAATAACTGATGGTTGATTACAGACATTTGCCTTGGGACCCCTTTCAATTGTTAATTGGTAATAAAGTTGGTTATCTTCCCAAAAAGGAACAATCACCACTGAACTAGTTCTCAGAGGTAGATGAGTTTGCACATCTCTAGACTGTTAGTAGCGAATTTGGATATCCTGAATAAGGATAATTGGAACACATCAAGTGTGAACCATGGTTAGACACAGGCTACTGTTAAGACTGAATTACGAAAGAAGGTAGAGCATCTGGAAAGAACAGAGAGAGTAGAGATGGAGAAATTGCTGTTAGAATTGGAGGATTTGTTTTATCCTTAGGCTCTGTTGCCAGTGACACTCATAATTCAACATCAAATTTCAGCAACAAATGAAGCATTAATATATTGGAAACTGTACCAAACATCCTGGCATTTATAGCCAATTATGGAGGATTTCATTTACCAACAGCTAGCTGATGGAATAATAGAGAAGAGTACTAGTCTATGGTGGACAACTGTTATGGTCGCATTCAAAAAGATCAGCTGATAGTTCCAAGAAATAAGTATCCTGCTGCGACTACTGACATCTTACTATTAAATCAGAACAGATACATACTCAATATCCAATGTCATGGAGATCACTAATAACTTGATGCAGAGTAGATATTTCTCTGCCATGGATGTAAGGAGCAGGTACCATCAGTTGGAAGTGGTTTCAGAGGACTGACTGGAGACAGAATTTTCAAACTCTTGAGGTCATTGTCAATACCGGAGAATGCCACTCAAATTGAAGAACACACCAGTAACTTTTCAGTGCTAACTGGATGAAGTACAGAGAGGACTGAAACCTCAGCAATGTTTAGTGTACCTCAATGATATGATTGTTTTATTTGGGGGGGGGGGGGGGGCAGGGAGGGGGGAGGAGCAAACACAAAGGTTGAAAGATGACTTTAAAATGATACATGCCACACAGCTTACATTGAGCAAGGAGGAGTGTTATTTTTTTGTAGGAAGTGTGTGTTGCTTAGAGCATATAATTAGTAAGGAGAGGATAAAGAGAGACCTGAGGTTTGTGCAACCAGAACAGGACTTTCTGGTTCCTATGACTAGTAAAAAGCTACAGTCATTTATAGCATTGGCAAATTAATTACATGAAATTTGTAAAGAGGATTGCAGACATTGCATGGACATTCATGCAATTACTGAAAAATTGTTGAAATTTGAGAAAGTGGAGGAGTGCCAGACCGCATTCGGTGGATTAAAAAAAGCTTGGACATTGAGCCCAGATTATCAAAGAGAGTTTGTGCTCTTGTGTGATGCCTGATATCAGGCATTGGGGCCAGATTTTCATCAGGTGGTGGACAGCAAAGAACATCCTGTGGCCTCCACTTTGCAACAACTAAATAAGGCAGAAAATAACTATTCTACAACAGAGAAGGAAATGTATATATTTGACTGGTGTCTGTTCTGTCAGAAATGTCTGACAGAACACATACCACTCAAATATACACATTTCTGTAACAGTGTGACAGCTCCTTGATATTTGTTACAGTGTGGGTGGACTAATGTTGTTGAAACTCCTACAGAAATCAATAATTTCTGAGTGGGGGGTGAAGGGTCAAGGGACACTGCATTGCAAGGTGTGATAAATTGGAAACTTGGGTCAGTCAGGGACCATGACCGGATGGCTAAAGTGGTTAAGGCAACCGCTCATGAGAAGCAGTAAATTCAGGTTTGAGTCCCAGTTCAGCAAATATTTTCAACTTTCGCTATTGTGTTACCACAATGCCCTGTGTGGCTGGAAGTCACAAATTCCCACCCGCCACTTCTCTTCGTTTCCCCATTCTCTCTTTCATATAAGAGAAGAACATGTTCAGTTTGACATATGGAGTTACATATTTTCAATTTTAACTGTATGGAGAAAAAGAAATTAAAGTGGTGACTGATCATGCAGCTATGAAATGGTTATTAGTGTTGAAGGACTCTTCTAGCAGGCTCACAAGGTGGGCATTGAAGTTGAGTGAGCTTGATTATGAAGTTGTGCGTAAGCCAGGCAAGCAGCACAGAAATGTGGATGGGCTGAACTGAAAGGTATTAGTAGTACAGGCACTGAGTCATGGCTTTGCCAAGTGGCAAGCAGCACAAGATGCTGATGCTGCCTGCAAGCTATAAGTATGCAGCCACAGTTCACCATTTGTGACAACTTGTTATGTAGGCTATGTTGGGGCCATGCATAGTGATGCCAGCTGAGCTCAAGGAGCAAGTGGTGAAAGAAATACATGACCACATGCTATCTGAGCATTGAGGTTGGAGGGTAATGAATCAAAGGGTAGCATAATGGTACCACTGGGAAGGGAATACAGGAATACAAGACCAATATGTGAAGAACTGTGTGCAGTGTGCACAGCGAGCAGACATAAACCATACGCAAATACCATTTACAAATTTTCCCAGAGGCAATGAAGACATTTGTGGTGATATGAATGGATGTCTTAGGTCTATTTAACCAGGCTTTGATGGGAAATCATTTCATCTTAACAATTAGTGACCATGTTTCATGGTTCATGGGAGTGATCACCATTCCAAATCAGCAGGCAGCCATGGTGATGCAAGCCACGATCAACAATGGAATGCTCATGTTAGGTGTGCCTAAAACAGTAATCACTGGCCAAGCGACAATTTTTTTTATGTCAGACCTGATGAAACTACCGTGTCATTTGCTATATTTTCAGAAATTAAGAACTAGTCTGCTGCACCCACAAACTAATGGTGGAACAGAGTGTATGCATTGTGATAGTGGTAGGATGTTGAACTATTACATAAACTCTCACCATAATGACTGGCATAAATATCTATCATTTGTCATGACAGCTTAAACTTGGAGGTTCACTCTGGCATTGGGCTACCTCCTTATGAGGTTGTGTAGGGGAGAAAAATGCCTTCATCATTTGATGTGATCACACCAAAAATTGCTTATGGATGTGGAGCCAGTTTGCAATTTTGCTAAGATACTAAGGGAGTCATGGAGCCATGTACAGTAAGCAAATGCCAAAGCTATGAAATAGCAAGATGTAGTGTCAAAATGCATAGGGAAATCACCACAGTATAGGGTAGAGCAATGGATAATGTTTCAAGCCCTTATACCCCTATGGGTAAAACAAAAACATTTTTAACAAGATGCCAGGGATCATACCAAATGATAGAGACAAAATCACCAGTCAACAATGAGCTTCAGCTGCCAACTATCATGAAAATAGTCCATGTCAAACACATACAGCCATTTCAAGGTGCTCCAGATTCGATTGCCGCTAGTACTGGCAAGCTTCACTGGCAAGCTTCACGCGATCCAGCAAGAAGCAGACCAAGACTGCTTCTGGAAGTGGAAAATGCATTGGGAACAGTGTATCAGTTGTCCAGGAGAGTACTGCAAAGGAGACCATGCACAATAAGTAAAAGGTAAGAGCAGAAAAATGTTGTGGACAAAGTACTGGATTTAATGAACAGGTCTCATATACAGTAATATGAGAAATGGTAAAAAGTATTTTTCCTGATACATAAGTTGTGAAACACTGAGGACTGGTACATGAGGCAATTGAGAGATGTATGAGATATTGAGAGACACATGGAAATATACCATGGAGGCATGTCTAGCAAAAGGTGACAGTAGCAGCTGTAAGATTTTATAAGGAGCAGTCTGCCTGTTGAAAGTCAGAGTAGAAAGTGTAACCTACTAGCTATAAAGGAAGACTTAGGAGAATTGTGGAGCCAGAGTACCATAATCTATAGAGTAGTTTTGCAGCCTCTGGAACTTGTGGTCCAAGCCACTTCGTACTTAAGAAAAAAATGGGTACGTCATTATCTGTGTATGCTGAGTTCTGCTGCTGTCCAGTCCAGGGTGGAGACAGGGTGCTGGGTCTTTCAAGGGAAGTTAATTTTGTAGCACCACCACAATTTTTTTGGGCATTACTGCAGTAACTAGACATTACTGCAGTAACTATCAGCTCAGGCACAGCAGTTACATAAAACATGCAGTTGGCGGGCACCAAGGTGTCAGCATGCCAGTTGCAGCAGCGAGGCTACCAATATATTGCAGTATGGGCCAGATCAAGAACTGCAATCCTGGCAATGCAGTGGAAAGAAAGGGGGTTTTGCAGGGTGGGCTAGGCAGCTACTTCATTGCTGGCTCATGGATTTGTTATTCTGAATGTGGATGGAAGCTGTGCATTGCTGTAACAAATGAGCTGCATACCTACATAAATATCTGTCTATTTTAGCATAGATATCAGCAGTCTGGCAGCGCTATGCCAGGCAGCACAGTAGTATGGGACAGCAAGCAGCCACGGTGGAGGTGGGCCTCCATCTCCATCTAACCATCCTCTAGCACCAAGTTTACCTTCCCAGATACAGTAACTCTCGACTGGGTGCACTCCTGCAGCAACTTGTCTCTTGCCTTAAGAGACAGCAGGTTGGGACATGTGCAGTACTGTTGCTCACTGTCCTGTGCTGGTGCGGGCTTGCTAAGCAAGTCTTCTGGTCCAGACTGTATACCAATTAGGTTCCTTTTGGAGTATGCTGATGCATTAGCTCCATACTTAACAAACATATACAACCGTTCGCTTGACGAAAGATCCATACCCAAAGACTGGAAAGTTGCACAGGTCACACCAATATTCAAGAAAGGTAGTAGGAGTAATCCACTAAATTACAGGCCCATATCATTAACGTCGATATGCAGCAGGATTTT
The DNA here is from genome assembly GCF_023898315.1 of Schistocerca nitens. Taxonomy (NCBI): domain Eukaryota; kingdom Metazoa; phylum Arthropoda; class Insecta; order Orthoptera; family Acrididae; genus Schistocerca; species Schistocerca nitens. The sequence goes on from NC_064614.1 coordinate 439,096,092, forward strand.
GGGACATATATTGTGTTCGAACATTATGAATTACCTCAAAGAAAATGGCCTATTGACATACAGTCAACATGGATTTAGAAAACATCATTCCTGTGAAACACAACTAGCTCTTTATTCACATGAAGTGTTGAGTGCTCCTGACATGGGATTTCAGATAAATTCCATATTTCTGGATTTCTGGAAAGCTTTTTGACATGGTACCACACAAGCGGCTCGTAGTAAAATTGCATGCTTATGGAATATCATCTCAGTTATGTGACTGGATTTGTGATTTCCTGTCAGAGAGGTCACAGTTAGTAGTAACTGATGGAAAGTCATTGAGTAAAACAGAAGTGGTTTCTGGCATTCCCCAAGGTAGTGTTACAGGCCCTTTGCTGTTCCTTATCTATATAAATGATTTGGGAGACAATCTGAGCAGCCATCTTTGGTTGTTTGCAGATGACACTGTCGTTTATCAACTAATAAAATCATCAGAAGATGAAAACAAACTGCAAAACAATTTAGAAAAGATATCTGAATGATGCAAAAAGTGGCAGTTGACCCTAAATAATGAAAAGCGTGAGGTCATCCACATGAGTGCTAAAAGGAACTCGTTAAACTTTGGTTACACGATAAATCAGTCTAATCTAAAAGCCGTAAATTCAACTAAATACCTAGGTACTACAATTACAAACAACTGAAATTGGAAGGAACACATAGAAAGTGTTGTGGGGAAGGCTAACCAAAGGCTGCATTTTATAGGCAGGACACTTAGAAAATGAAACTGACCTACTAAGGAGACTGCCTACACTATGCTTGTCCATCCTCTTTTAGAATACTGCTGCGTGGTGTGGGATCCTTACCAGATAGGACGGACAGAGTACATTGAAAATGTTCTAAGAAATTGCAAAATATGGGAGAGAGTGTCACAGAAATGATACAGGATTTGGGCTGCACATCATTAAAAGATAGGTGTTTTTTTGTTGCAATGAAATCTTCTCACGAAATTCCAATCACCAGCTTTCTCCTGTGAATGCAAAAATATTTTGTTGACGCCGACCTACATAGGGAGGAATGATCACCATGATAAAAATAAGGGAAATCAGAGCTCATATGGAAAGACATTGGTGTTCATTCTTTCCACGCACTATATGAGATTGGAATAATAGAGAATTGTGAAGGTGTTTCGATGAACCCTCTGCCATGCACTTAAATGTGATTTGCAGCGTATCCATGTAGATGTAGATGCCTGGGATGACTTAGGGAAGTCGCATGAAACTTAAATCTGGATGGCTGGACACCGGTTTGAACCATCATCCTCCCAAATGCGAGTCCAGTGTGGTAACCACTGTGCCACCACACTTGCTCACTGCAGGTTGTGGCAACAATATTGGGAAAAGGATAGATGGAAACTCACTACAAAGGTGACATGTTGAGTTGCAGACAGCCACAATGAAGAGACTGTTACACATTTTGCTTTTGGCCAAAGCCTTATTCAAAAAATTGAACACACACATTCACACAAGCATATTAATGACCTCGCAGACAATATTAATAGTAAAATCAGGCTTTTTGCAGATGATGGAGTTATCTATAATGAAGTACTATCTGAAAGAAGCTGCATTAATATTCAGTCAGATCCTGATAAGATTTCAAAGAGGTGAAAGATTGGCAACTTGCTTGAAATGTTCAGAAATGTAAAATTTTGCATTTCACAAAATGAAAAATCATAGTATCCTATGACTATAATATCGGCAAACTCATACAAATACCTGGGTGTGACTTTCTGTAGGGATATGAAGTGGAATGATCACATAGGTTCTGTCATGGGTAAAGCAGGTGGTAGGCTTCGGTTTATTAGTAGAATACTGGGGAAGTGCACTCAATCTGCAAAGGATATTGCTTACAAATCATTTGTGTGACCGTTTCTAGAGTATTGCTCAAGTGTGTGGGATTAGTACCAGATAGGACTAACACAGGATATTGAACATATACAGAGAAATGCAGCACGAATGGTGACAGGTTTGTTTAACCCATGGGAGTGTGTCACAGAGATACTGAAGGAACTGAACTGGAAGACTCTTGAAGATAGACGTAAACTATCCTGAGACAGTCTATTAACAAAATTTCAAGAACCAGCTTTAAATGATTGCTCTAGGAATATACAACCCCATATGTATTTCTCACATAGGGATCATGAAGACAAGATCAGAATAATTACTGCATGCACAGAGGCATTCAAACATTCATTCTTCCTGCACTCCATAAGTGAATGGAACAGAAAGAAACCTTAATAACTGGCTCAATGAGACATACCCTCTGCCATGCACCTCACAGTTGTTTGCAGAGTATACATGTAGAAACTCCAGGCTGATGGTGGTCATGAGTGTGTGGTGTGCTTGCTTCTACATCTGTAGAAGCAAGCACACCACACACTCATGACTACCATCAGCCTGGAGTTTCCATTGTTTGATTTTACAGGTTGTGATGGAATGCCCACAAAAGTCCTTGAATTTATAAATAAAATTTTGATACATGCAAGAATGTCACTGTCATTTTGAAAGAACTAAATTGGCAGACTCTCCAAGATAGACATAAACTATTCTGAGAAAGTCTACTGACAAAATTTCAAGAATGGGCTTTAAGTGATAACTCTAAAAATATACTACAACCCCCTTACATATTACTCCCATAGGGACCATAAAGATACAATATGATTAATTACAGCAGGCACAGAGGCATTTACACAATCATTATTCCCATGCTCCATATGAGAATGGGATGGAGAAAGCTCTAATAACCAGAAGAGTGAGATGTACTGTCTGCCATGTATTTCACAGTGGTTTCCAGAATATAGATGCAGATGTAAAACTGCTGTTCAAAAAAGTATCAATAGAGATAGAGACAATTATCATCCCATCTCTCTTCTTTGAATCCTGCCAAAAGTATTTGATAAAGCTGCTGTCATCCAGATATGAAATTTTACTGAAAAATATGAGATTATTTTTAAAAAATCAGCTTAGCTTACAGTGTGAAAAAGCACAATACATGCAATTAACAAGTTTGTTGACAAGGGCAGCACATCATTAGACAATGAGAATAAAGTTGCACGAATCTTTGGTGACCACACAAAAGCCTTTAACTCAGTAAATCATACAATTCTTATCTATAAAACTGTCAGGTAAAGGAGTAGGAGTAGTATTCCACATTGGCTTACTTAATAACCATCCAGCAGAAAACAAATTATTCTGACACAAGGAAAACAGTAACACATGGTGTTTCTCAAAGTTCTATTCTAGGACCAATTTTGTTTTTGTTTCACATTAATGACCTGTCCATCTATGTCAGTGCCCCATCAGTTTCATTTTCAGATGATACAGTTGCAATAATTGAGGACCATAACTCAGAAAACATCCTTCTCTGCATTATCACTACAAAAAATTATCTGAAAACATGGTTTCTCCACAATAGACTCACCATGAACATCCTATAGGTTCATATGACCCAGTTCAGAACAAAATACATAGTCAAAATCCCAGGCAATTAAAATAAGTCATAAAAATCAAAATCTAGAAGTGGAGTCTGCAAAATTTTTGGGATTATATCTAGATAAGAATTTAAATCAGAATAAATATGCTGAGAATCTAATAAATAAATTATGTAGCTTTGCATTTGCAGTGCAAGCATTAGCTAGTGCCACTGATGTGGACACAAGAAAAACTGCAAACTATAGCTACTGCCAATCAGTTATAATATATTCCCTAGTGGAAATTCGAGTAATATATCAGGTATACGTAACATGATAAATGAATCATTAGAAATGTGTGCTGTAATCCAAGGATATCATATTACATATTATTTAAAAACTTGCAATTATTAACAGCCCCCTCCCTATCTAACTGTGATAATGTTATCTTCTTACAAAGCAGTCTGGAATTTTTCACAGAAAACTGTTATGTTTTCTCATGTAGTACAAACATAAAGATAATTTTGTGTTCCCTGCTCATCATTTAAACTTATATGCACAGACTCCACAGTACGTTGTTGTTGTGGTCTTCAGTCCAGAGACTAGTTTGACGCAGCTCTCCATGCTATTCTTCCCTGTACAAGCTTCTTCATCTCCACTTCATACAAATACTTTCAAGAAAAGACTTCCTGACACTTAAATAGGTATTCGATGTTAACAAATTTCTCTTCTTCAGAAATGCTTTTCTTGCCATTGCCGGTCTACACTTTATGTTCTCTCTACTTCGAACATCATCAGTTATTTTCCTCCCCAAATAGCAAAACTCATCTAGTATAATTTCTTCAGCATCACCTGATTTAATTCGACTACATTCCATTATCCTCATTTTGCTTCTGTTGATGTTCATCTTATATCCTCCTTTCAAGACCCCATCCGTTCCATTCAACTGCTCTTCCTCGTACTTTGCTGTCTCTGACAGAATTACAATATCATCAGCAAAACCTCAAATTTTTTACTTCTTCTCTATGGAGTTTAATTCCTACTACTATTTTTTTCTTTCGTTTCCTTTATTGCTTGCTCAATATATAGATTAAATAGCATCAGGGATAGGCTACAACCCTGTCTCACTTCCTCACCCAACCACTGCTTCCCTTTCATGCCACTCGAATCTTATAATTGCCATATGGTTTCTGTACAAATTGTAAATGGCCTTTCGTTGTGTGTATTTGACCCCTGCAACCTTCAGAATTTGAGAGAGAGTATTCCAGTCAACACAATGTTAGAAATGTAGGTTTGCCTTTCCTTAATCTATCTTCTAAGATAAGTCGTAGGAGGTCAGTATTGCCTCACGTGTTCCAACATTTCTATGGAATCCAAACAGATCTTCCCCAAGGTCAGCTTCTACCAGTTTTACCATTCGTCTCTAAAGAACTCATGTTAGTATTCTGGTATTCTGCAGCTGTGATTTATTAAACTGATAGTCCAGTAATTTTCACACCTGTCAACATCTGCTTTCTTTGGGATTGGAATTATTATATTCTTCTTAAAGTCTGAAGTTATTTCACCTGTCTCATACATCTTGCTCACCAGATGGTAGAGTTTTGTCATGGCTGGCTCTCCCAAGGCTATCAGTAGTGCTAATGCAATGTTGTCTGCTCTCAGGGCCTTGTATTGACTAAGGTCTTTCAGTGCTCTGTCAAACTCTTCACGCAGTATCATATCTCCCACTTCATCTTCACCTATGTTCTCTTCTATTTCCATAGTACTGCCCTCAAGTACATCGCCCTTGTATGTTGGAACCCTTACTGTTCATAATGCATATTAATAACTCTACAGATAAAACTGATACATAATAACTTCAGATTTTTTTCAGATAATGCAGTTATCTGTAGTGAAGTGCTGTCTGAAACAAGGTGCACAAATAGTCAGTCAGATCATGAAGACATTTTAAAGTGGTTTTAAATGTTCAGAAATGTGAAATTGTGCATTTCAGAAACTGAAAAACCATGGTATTTTATGACTACAATACTAGGAGTCACAATTAGAACTGCTCAACTCATACAAATACCTATGTTTCAGGACATGGAATGAAATGATCACATGGTCTTGTAGACTTCAGTTCATTAGTAGAGTGCTTGGGAACTGAAAACGTGTACAAATAAGACAGCAAACAAAACACTCATGTAACTCATTACAGAATATTGTTCAATTGTGTGGGAGCTGTACCGAATAAGAACAACAGTCGAATAGGAACAACAGTGGCTATTGAATGTATACAGATAATGGAAGCATGAATGGTCACATATTTGTTTTGACTGATGGTAGTGTATCACAGAGATGCTGAAGAAACTGAACTGGAAGACACTTTAAGATAGATGCAAAGCATCCCGAGAAAGCCTATTTACAAAGTTTCAAAAACCAGATTTAAATGATTGTTGGAGTACAGATATAGATGTGGAAGTGATTTTCATTTTGCTTTAACATGGAAACTGTCCTGGACTGGTTTTCATACACATAAGAGATACATTCACTGCAAATAAACCAGATTAGTTGGATAAAATTGTTCAACATTCATTTATTATTCTGTTTTTGTTCCTTGACTACCAATTTTTGTGAGCAGTTTGATATCTGCTAGTGCATTTTATGACATGCAGAGTTTATTTCTGAAGTATAACTAACTGACTGGTACCAGTACCTCAGGGTTAGCATATCCTCTTCAGCATTTAAGAATCCCTCACTGGCAAGTAAATCCAAGCGGAAGAAACGATTGTATCCCCAGCACTCACCAACTTCAAAATCAGAAGCGAACTCTCGGACAATATTCTTGCTTTCATCTTGGGCTGCACGGTGGACCATCTCCATTCGATATTCATATCTGTGTAACGTAGTATAAAATGAAATATACTCCTATTTAGTAATAATAATAATGATTTACTTGCATTTAGTGAGAATAATAACAATTTTGTTCATAATAATGTTGTTTTGTTTAGTAATTTACTGCATACTTGCACGTTTCTGGAAGGCCAGCAGTAAGTTCTAAGAAAACAGAGAGATAACTCCCTCGAACAAAACCATTTCCATCAGGATACACCTTGAGGCGCCAAGAGAGGCCATTAACATTCAGTGGCTGTGAATATACTGGATCTGCTTTCTGTTGAAGTTGACTATAGTGCTGAATTTCAAAAGTGCCAGTATCATATGAAGGAACTATTTCACTGCAAAAGAAACAAACAAATTTCATGGGTATTTTAATCTGGAAAGTGTATGAACACATCATGCAAGAGTGAAAGTAAGAGAGGAAAGCAAAAGCAACAACATAAATTAGTCAGTACCTACATCTGTAACATCAAATGTTTGACTCAGTTGCCGCAGTCACTGTTGCAGCTTTGTCATAGCTACAACCTGTCTATATTTACACCTGGTAGTGAACAAATGATTGCAACATATTTTGTTCATCACTCCTTTTACAAAACATTTCACTGTCTATATTCAAGGACTGAATATTCCTGTCAGCTGTCTGATGAAGTTGCACTTTCCACTATATTCTTACAGTTTGTTGGCCTTAGACAGATTTTTTTGACAGTTAACAGTTTGTCAATATAATTATGTCAAGATTAGGCAAGTTTGTAGTGTTTGCTGAATATGTTCTCAGATTTCACTAATAATCTGTTATTGCACTATGTGACTGTCATCAGTGCTAAAAACACTAAGAACATATTACAGTAAGACATATGCATGAATCAGAACATAGTTATATAAGGTTTGTACAAGAGTAGATGGTAAGTAACATACCAGTAAGAGGCATGTCGAAACATCAGACCCTACTAGATTATCATGTCAGTATTTCAGTTCACACTGAGGCTGCTGTTTATAATTATTACACAGCTAATCTCAGTGTACATTATAATAGTGTGCAGAACCCTCTACACATATGTAGTTTAGATTATTTATCTATTTATTTATTCATTCATCCAAGGATCATCTCACAATGATATAGGATTTGTCAGTGTTATACAATGCAAATCAACAGGCCAAATTATACAACACAAAGCATGCATGACATGCTTTATGAGGATAGGACTGGTAGCCCATGGGGATGGGACAGGTCATGGCCTTGATTAAGGAGCCATCCTGGCATCTGCTTTAGTGGCTCACGAAAACCTAAATCAGTATGGCCAGACAGAGAAACTCCATCCTACCAAATATGATGTCAGTGTCCTAACAGCTGATTACCTCTTTCAGTACATCCCTATTGTTCAATGTTCTTTTATTTACACACAATTTATTTCAGCTAACTTGCAAATAAAACATAGTTTTGTTCCTCATTGCCACACACTTGGAGGACACCTGCTGATGACACTAAAACACCCACTGATGTCTCCTGGGCTGTGAAGATGTTGTGTGCCCCTTGCATCAAATACAGAACCATATTTGAATATGTGCCACTGTCCACTTGAAAAACTAAGCCAACAGACATTACTATAATCATTTTACATCT